>NC_137470.1:21687224-22287224 GCF_964235325.1 Thermobia domestica
CACCTATGCCAGTACGCTGCGAACGCTGCCAGTTATATAATTCACACCACACGGTAGACTGCAAGAATACAAGTAAGTGTGGATACTGTGCCGGACCTCACAATACCAGAGCCTGTACTAATCTTCAACAACCTCCGAAATGCGCTACGTGTAATGAGCAACATCCAACATACAGCTATAGATGTAAAGCGAAACCAGAACCTGCTCAGGAACATCCTGAATTGATCGTCCCACTGCGGCCTCCGGCCCAGGCACATGACACTCCGCATCCGCTCAACACTCCTGTTAATCTAGATCAACTCCTTACATTCTTAACACTAGCGTTACAAAACATCCATCCGTTTATCAGACCTCACATCTTACAACAAATTATACTTGCGGCCAAAACTACATTCAATGTTACTTTCACTGCTACTTATTCTGGTAATACTGTGCACTTCCATAAATCTCATGCTTCATCCATCGATTAAATTTCTTTGTGTTATGGCTCTAGTCTTCATGTTTCTCAATATACGCTCCCTTCCAAAAACCAAACTTTTATTTGAGCATCTTCTTCTAGAACACCACGTCACGGCCTTTTTACTTAATGAAACCTGTCTGACTTCGTCTCATGCCTGCCGTTTACCACATTATACAATGATCCATGCAGAAAACACTCTTCCAGCACTACGAGCAAACGGAGGAGTGGCCATTGGTTTCTCGCCTTCTTTACCATTTCGGCAGCACCACTACAACACAACGCCATTACCAGAATACCTTCTTGCCACAGTTTATTTTAAAAATATCGTCGTTACACTGGCCACTATATACATTACACCAGGGCACCCCCTTCCGTATCAATTTGTGCAATACATCTCGAATACCTATTGTTCGTATATCATCATGGCCGATTTTAATATGCACAGTCGCACCAATCAGGAAAAATCAAATCTTCAGAATTTCATCACAGCTAACACCACAGGCATTATTGTTCATCTCCCTCAAGCTACTCGCCTAATTTCCGATACCACGCCCGACATCGTTATAGTTTCTAATAATCTCATAACTCACTGCACCGTCGAAGTTCTTGACCTTCTCGGAAGTGACCACGCACCTATCAAATTAACATATCAATCACATTTACTGAATACTGCACGTTCACGACCACCACGAACTAGTTTACGCTTTGATAAAGCTAATTGGGAACAATACCGCTTACACATTTCCCGTCACACCCTTCATCTCACGGACCCTACTACTGACGAAGAGTTAGATGCTACAGTCGACAGAATCACCACTGTCATTCAAGATGCGAGTAACACATGCATCCCAACTTCTACAACTACTTCATTTACCCCTCATCTTCCTCCGCAATATCTCACTCTGATCAAGCGCTCAAGCCAGTCTTATAGGGAATTTCTCCAAACACGCAATCCGGAAGCATTACGTCATCATAGACAACTCCAGCGTATGGGCCATAATTATATTAAGGCCTACAAGCTCCGGTGCTGGGTAAAGGCTTGCAATAATCTCTCTGACACTACTCATCCCAGCAAATATTGGAAAGGATTCAATATACTTTGTGGAAAGTCTTCCACACCAAAGTGTCCTCTCTTGCTAGGTGACACTCCCGCATCTACAGATACTGCAAAAGCAAACGCTTTCGCCAACCATTTACAAACTATATTCACACCTACCAGGTCAGACAACGCTCCCCATGTGGTCGACAGGCTTAACACTTCATCACCACAACTTCAACCGAATATTCACCATGCACTACCTGCCAATTCACCCATAACAATGCCGATTACAATACAAGAGATCACCCAAGTCGTTCATAACAAACGAAATACAGCCCCTGGCTTAGACAATATAACGTATCGACACATTAAAGAATGTCCGGGCAGTCTGTTAGTCTTACTTGCGCATATATATACTATCATATTCCGCACTGGATACTTTCCAGTATCTTGGAAGACATCAAAAACGCTCATGTTCCTTAAACCTAATAATCCGCCACAGGATGTAGCTTCTTACCGTCCCATACAATTAACTTCTACATTTAGTAAAATCCTGGAACGCATATTAGTTAAACGTTTACATCAGTATTTGACCAATCGCAATCTTATTCCTTTCACACAAGCAGGCTTCCGACCATCATTCTCTATAAACGATCAGCTCCTCCGACTTACGTCACTCATCACTCAGCAATATAATTCAGTTCAACCTTCCTGTCCGGTGCTATTCGATCTAGAAAAAGCCTTTGATAAAGTGTGGCATACTGGGCTTATATACAAACTCCATACATTACAGCTGCCAATAATATATATTCGTTTCATTTACAGTTTCATCTGCAACCGCCTCGCATACATTTCTGTGAACAACAGCCTGTCACACCCCATTTTTCTACTCTCAGGCGTACCACAAGGTTCGGCCTTGTCCCCACTACTTTACTTACTTTATGTTGCCGATATGCCTAGGCTTCCCGATAGGATCCATCTATTTCAGTATGCCGACGATACCGCCTTCCTTGCTTTATGTAACACAATTCAACAAATAAACCATGTCTTACAGATTGCAATTAACCGCTTTACCTCCTGGTGTACTCTTTGGAAACTTACCATAAATGCGGCTAAAACTAAAGCTATTGTCTTTCTACCACCACGCCGAAGATCAAAAGTACGTCGCAATCCTCGCCATCTCTCACTTCATGTAGATCATGAACGTATACGACTCAGTAACACAGTCACCTATCTCGGAATTACTTACGACCGCCACTTAACATGGAATAAACATCTTGCAACTATCACGTCGAAAGCATATAATAGACTCAATTTACTGAAACGTTTAACTGGTACGACATGGGGACTCAACGCACAGACAATCTTAAATACATACAAGGTTTTCTTACGGCCAACTTTAACGTATGGATTCACTGCATGGATAGCCGCATCAGCTAAATTTTACCAAAAACTTTTGATCCTCGAAAGACACGCTTTCCGCATAGCCTTCCGTGTCCGATTACCTAGTCCTACCCAGGAGCTATACCAACGCATAACTTTCCCCTCATTACAGTATTACCTCGAAAAACTACGTCTCACTTATATCAACAAACGTTTTCAAATCCAGCACCCTTTACTTCATGATACTATGCGATACCTCGCTTTGAATCCCACACCACAACGTTATTACCATACCCCCTTGACCTTACTGTTTACACTCTATCAGTACATATTACCTCCGACAGATCCTTCGCTCTTACTCATTTCTGACTACATCATTGATGAACATCTTCCGCTCATTCACCCATCATACCATGCACAGTAATTACCTTTGTCTACTCACTTGGGCTCCCCCTGTTCTCATCATCGCCTAGAGATGCCCCTAGGCAGAAGATAATTTCATTTGTCTGACTAACAAAACCCACGTGTTGTCCTGTGCTTCGCACCTCGTCTCATTCTTCATCCTCATTATCAATATTTCAAAATTTCATTAATCATCTATATTTATTATTTGTTCTACTTGTATATCCTTATTAATATTTTTCTATTTTATTTTATTTTATATTATATATATTTTTCCATGTACGTTCAGTTATTTGTTATAGTTATCACTTGCTATATATAGGTATGGTTTTCCTTTCACAATGGTAAGGATCAAAGTTCCTTACGTCCTTTTTGTTAGTGTAAGACATAATACTAAGAAATTTCAATAAAGCACATAGACCACCAACTGTACCTCGCACCTAAAATCTTTTTCGTCACTCACCTCACAGAGGGCGTAACCCTCTTATAGGTTGCTAGCCACTTTGGCTAGCGGGCAAAAAAAATAAAAAAATAATAATCAAAATTACATTGAGAAAGTTCTGTTGTTTAGTTGCAGTGTCTCGTCTAGGACTGACTAAAGAAAGTGTTCTGCGGATGTTAGAAGTAAAAGTAACTGATATTGAGAGAACTGAGATTGAATCAGACGACAGCCACTGCAAGTATGAACGTGAATTGTTTGGGGAAGAGAAGGAGACCAAACTACCGGTTGCTCCAATCAACGTGACTTGGACCTGCTTTATCACCCTCTGCAGCGTTCTAGCCGAATTTTAGACATGTCAACAGAGCACGGAAAAAAGACTACAGAATTTACACCTCCACGTGGAAGAAAATCAAGTGCACAGGACCCGCCATAACACCAGACGTTGGCAGAAAATGTCGGAAAGGAATCAAGAGGTTTCAAACCAGCGGAATTAAGTATTCAGAATGAACGTCGTGCCTTCCAAGTTTTCAATCTCCAGAATTAGCATATGTAATTGTGCAGGAAGCAGAAGCTCGAATCTATGTTCAGAAAGTGAAGGAGTAAAACTCAGAAAACGACGAAACTGAAATACATGCGTTCATAGACTTCATTATTTTAGGCCTTTTGCTAAAATCGGCAGGAGAAGGCTTGAATGAATTGTGGCGAAGTGAAAGTAGACGTCCAATATTTCAAACAACGACGTCGCTGAATCTTTTCCACCTTCTCCTTAGCTTTTGTTGATTTCATAACATTCAAACTAGTCAAGAGAAACTGGAAACAGGCAAGATATCAACATTCCGAGAATTCTGGGAAACATTCGTTCTGAATTTTCGTGACTTGTACAGATCTGGAAAATTGTAAACTATGGATCAGTAAGTGTTACCTACATGTGGAAGATTTTTGTGTGTTTACATTCCAAGTATGCCTGGAAAATACGGTATAAAAATTTACTGAGTGTGCAATACTAAAACATCATATTCATTTAGAGACAAAATGTACGTTTGTTAGCACATGGGACATGAACGAGTCAATGTAAAAGACCTGTTGAAGTGACGTTTAAAGCCGTTTAAGGGAGGAGATATAAATATGGAGATATATTTCAGTAGCACCGGGCTGGCCAAAAGTTGCGTCTTCAGATAACAACAGTTGTAGATACAATGAGAAGATGCAAAAGGGATATCCATAGTTAAATGGTTGAAAGCCGTGAGCGATCAGAAAATACGTAGAAATAAAGAAAATGTAGTATATACAAAATTTCAGTAGAATATATCGTGGTACGCAAATGTTCCACAATATGTAGAAAGAAAATATAATTTCCTAAGCAGTAAAATAAAAAACAGCTTTGATAAGTATATTCTTCTAGAAAGTATATATATAATGTTTAGTTTTACTACATTATAGTAAATAAAACTAAGGAACTGTATTTAACAATATAATAAAAATAAAACCTAATAAAAAGTGCCAGGTAACAATGGTATTTGTTGGGGTCCGTACGGACCCCAGGTTTGCATTAACGTAATCTTTGAAAGGTTGGCGTCATAAGGTTAACACATTAGCTAACAAAGTACAGTATGCATACCTGAAATATAAGACTTATTGTACTTACATAATTACAACCACTCTTACACTATAAAAGAAAATGCAACGATGAGTATAACGTTTTGTGATTACACAAAGTGACTTAAACACAAGTACAGTTTAGCCGTAATTTAATGTAAATTTCATAAAAAAAATCCATAACTAGAAAAGTTTCTGTTCATATATTCCACATATTGTTATTTTGAATTTCTGTTGTTGTTCTGTGCATCTAGGAGTAAAGATTAATTTCATTTTCATATATATATAATTGTACTTTACTTCCATTTTTGTTTCTTAATTTACTTTATTTTATTTGTCTCTTTTTTTAGTGTATAACAAATTATAGTCAAGCTTTGTTATTATTGAAATATGTATTTAGTGCATTGTACTACCCCCCTAATTTAAGCATTAGTTCGTCGGGGCCAATGGCAAGTGAAATAAAAAATAAATAAATAAATAAGTGAGATAAGTCTCTGAGCTAATTATTTACTTCTCATACAGACCACAGATGGACCTTCACGGTTAAAGAGTAGATCCTATGCGAGTTCTGTGAACTTGGCCTACCCAAACCAGCTTATCCACCCACTTTTGTCTACATGAGACGTTAGTTCCTCATTTGTTCCCGTTAGCTTTGCGATTTTATACAAAATAAAGCGAAAACAAAAATGTGCCGTACAGACCACAGATGGGCCTTCACGGTTAAAGAGTAGATCCTATGCGAGGTCTGTGAACTTGGCCTACCCAAACTAGCTTACCCACCCACTTTTGTCTACATGAGCCGTTAGTTCCTCGTTAGTTCCCGTTAGCTTTGCGATTTTATACAAAATAAAGGAAAAACAAAATTGTGTCGGTAGGCTAACTTCATCGTTAGTTCTTACAAAAGTTCCGTTAGTTTCGCGATTTTAAAGAAATCGTACGCAAAAAACCAATGGGTAGTCCAAATTCACATGTGAATTTGGCGTACCCAACAAGCTTTCTCACAATTTTCGACATAAGTCGTTAGTTCCTCGTCAGTTCCTGTTAGTTCTTACAACAGTTCCGTTAGTTCCGTAATAGATTTAAAATTATGAAATTTGCAACAAAGCATGATTGTTGCAGGGGTAGATCCAGGATGGACTTCTGGGTAGTGTGGTTTGTAATATTGCAACTTAGAGCTACTTTTAAGAGCTTCAATTACTGGAAGAAGAATTAAGAAAGTCGATCTTGCCATTTAAAGGTGCGAGAAGTGAAAGGGTGAGATAAATTTGATTACTGTACCTGTTGCAAGGGGTGCATATTTTGTGTAATACAAAGTTTTTTTTTTGAGTTGAGTTGATTTTGAGTTTAACGTCCCGTTGAGCAGGGAGGCTATATGAGACGTGGACCTACTGATTAACGTGGAATCCGAACCACATGAGCTCCCGCCTTTTTTTTGCCAATAGATTTTACAACACTATTTTAAAGAAATATAGTGGTAAAAGTATTTGAAATATAATATTTTTGGGTGGCTAACTAGAAGTAACAATGGTAATATTCACAACACAATCAAAACTCAAATTAAGTTCACAATTAACATACTAGTTAGCACGCTTGATTTCGGTCCGAATGGTTCCAGATTTGATTACCGGTAGGGATAAAATGATTTAAATTCCAGTATAATCGGTAAGCTTACGTCTCTTTTAGACTATTCGGCATAACCGTGGGACGTAAAAATAAATCAAACGAAGCCGAATCGTTTGTGTCAAAACTGGACTGAACATGTTCTAGAAAAAGACTCTTCAATGACGTCTGTCATTTCTATCAAAACAGTAAATACAATAATGTAACATTTAATGTGATAATACTCTTAATATTCTCTAGGCCTAATTTTACAAATAATACAATCCATTTTTTTTTCTTTTTTTTCTTTTGGTGATGTTCATATTCATGCATAATGCCTCTTACACTATCAATCACCTTCCGGCAAAATGCTGACTCGGAAATTGTTATGTGTTGGTTTCTAAGGTTTTTTAAGATTAGAATTTCTCCTCAAACATGATTTTACTTCGTTTATTGTGATATTCCGAATAGTTTTAATTCTTGTTTCAAAAATTTTTGACAAGATTTATCTTTCATTATCCGAGAAATATGATCTTCCTTTTCTGACTGCAAATTTAAACTATTGTCACTATCACTACTTCTTCGATTTCTTCTGTTATAAGTGTTGACCTGCATATCTGAATCACTATCTGAATTAATGTCACTCCCATTGTCCTGCTGTTTCATCAAATTTGTTAGCGCCAACGATGTTACTGCAGCCTGTTCTGGTTGTGCAATTTCCTTATATGAATTCTCAGCAGTTTTAACCCTGCTACTACCGGATTTTTTTCATTACACTGAATACCGTTGGGGTCACTGGTGACCCCATTTCATTTATTGAAGAAACACTGCCTTCTTTGTTTATAAAAACATTTAATGGTGTTTAGTTTTACATTATATCGTGTTTGTTTATACATTGTTATTAACTTAGCTTTTCTGGTCAGGTAAAATGCTTAATGTGTTGATAAATTGATAACATAGTGCAATTATATAAATTAAGTACAGGTATGCATATAGGGAAACTTAATAATTTGGATGATTTTCCAGTCTAATTACCTATTTTAGACATACAATTCGATTCTAAAACAGTTCTCTAAATTTTTGTTTACCTGTGAAGTATTTTTTGTTTGTTTGTTTAGAGAATTTTGATCTCCAAGTAACAAACTGCTCACAAAAGAACTGTAAAAAATTACACTGTCGTTTTAGTCGTTGTCAAATTTTACACAAAGAATAGCTGAGTGTGGAGTGTTACTTATTCGCATATGTTTCGCATCTTTGCATATGTCTTGCATAACACACCGCTCATAGAAACGACAATGACTACGTTTTCGATAATTATTGGCTTCTGAAGATATACACGGGAACTCTGAACGCCGAAGTCGGGTTTGTGTAGTTAGAGACTTAGCTAGTTCAAGAAGAAATATTCTCCATCTGTAATTATTTCTGCTGTTCCATTCAGGATTGAGTGAAAACCAAATGATGAAAACGTTGAGAGCACTGAAGCTAATGACGGAGGGGTTTGCGTCCTCAAAATAACACTAATTGTTCATCAATAGTAATGTTACCCGCTATATATGCGTCCTGTAACGTACTTCCACATGCATCAAAAGCGTCTCTAATTGGAAATAATTTGTCCCAACTATGATTTTTGCCTCGATGTTGAGTGCCATTGAACCGGAAACATCGAGATATATGTGTAAATCTATTTCTCCACATTGATTTGTTGGAAATAGGAACCGAGTCCTGAGAAGTCCTTAGTGGATTACTACTGTAGATTTATTGTCCATTCTCCAACTTGAAAAGAAAATGCGGATTCATAAGATAAAAGAAAGGGAAAATCATCATTGCAATAACATAAGATGACTAACAGAAATCAGGATCAAATTCAGAACAAGGATTTAAATATGTTTATCATCATAGTTGATCGTGCTCATTAGGAACAATCTTAGTGGATTATTCAGAAACATAACATTGAATAATATGCTGCGGTGGCTCATTGGTAGCACCTTCATCTCTGGTGCCTGAGATTCCTGGTCCGATCCCAGCTCGCCCCAAGTGTAATTTGTGGTGGATAAACACAGTGTGCATGGGTTTTCTTGGAGTTCACCCATTTTCTCCCACTTTCTTCTATCAGCCATTTCATTTATTCTCATTATCGTCGTCACCTTTAGCCTAGGTGGAATAACCGTGGACTCTTTTCCTATTCTACAATATTGAATAAGGATGGGAAAAAATAACGAAAAGGGGAATCATATTATCAAATGAAAGAACAATTCAGAAAGGTGTCTTCCATGAAAGTTCAGAAAACTAATAGATCAGGACAAGAAATACAGCAGATAATCCAAGGCTACGATTTCAAATATGAGCTATTTCTCATTATTTTCAGGACCCCGCTGGATCGAGAGGCTAGCACACTTACCATCGACCCAGAGCCAGGTTCTATTCCCGGTAGGAGTACAGTTGAAGGGAGAAATTGGTTCGGATTCCCCTACACTCAGTACGCCTACGTCACCTTTAGTCTACACAGCATAATCGATTGACGTCAAACTCAAAACAAAGCAAATCATTATTTTAGATTTTTATACTACATGAAAGTATATCGCACTGTATTTGACCATTTCCATAAAATAATAAAATCAATTGACAACCATGATTGACAAAAATACAATCCTACTTGTAAGTGCAGACGTTGAGGTGTCAATTTTGCTTCTTTCAAGCATACAGTCATCTTCAGAATCTAGATAAGAATCTGAATCATATTCATCTATATCATTATAGTCCAAAATTTCATCTATTTCACAATGGTCACTAGATGAAGCATCATCACTTGCAGGATCTTCTGGCGAAAAGTCAGAATCAGTGATTTCTTCATGCAATTTTTTTCTACGTCTTCGCAAGATAGATTTTTTGATGCCATGGTGCTTCTCATACATTCAAGAAAACAATTGAAGAGTGACTTGTGTCAAATTTCACTCCGAATAATCAGTGGCATGTATCGGAAAAATACAAAATTATTAATAATTGCTGGGGTCCTATATGACCCCAATGGTACTCGGTGCAGGAAGTAGAGAAACTGGCGCTCACATACACACAAAAAATATCACAAAGTACCAAAGTGAAGTTCCAAAGCAAACATGAAAATCCAATGTTTTTCATTTTTTAATGTAATATATTACGCGAGTCACATACTGTTAAACTTAGCTTGGGGTCACATAGGACCCCACGGTAGTAGGAAGGTTAATTGAATGGGTCATTAGATCAGCTAAACCAACGCAAAGATCGGGGGCACGTGAATGTACAGCACTCACTGCTGTTTTTCTAAACCGTGTTGAATGTTATTTTGCTCGCACAATTTACTCTCCTCCACATGCTTTGAACTCCATTCAAAGCTTGGTTCGAAAGAAATTGTTTTCGTGTTGTAGTCAGAAATACGAAATTATGTTTTGATAGATTAGGCCGAATCTTTTTAATGTAAATTGACAAAAACTTCCTTGTATTCATGTCCATGCAAATATTTGCAGTACCTCTAACTGCAACAGTCTTATGTTCTTTAACTTGGACTACAAACTTATTTAATAATTATTTGTCGTCTCCGCGAGTTTTGATGATCTTACCTGTATTAAATTCTTCGATTGTCATATTTATTATTGCGGCTGGTCTCTGTGCAGTGTGAAGTAATAGTTTTAAGATTATGTAATTACGAACCAATGCATGTTCTTTGCTCGTTAAGACCTTGCCTGATCTTTGAACACTTTGAATTAAATTTTCCGCATGAGCTGAAATTGAACTTCTTTTAAATTTTTCAATATCACTTATGGGTATCGGCTGTTCCCATTCTTCGGGTCTTTTCTTTGACTTTTGTTTCTTTTGCAATTTACCCTTAGTTTTTATTAACGATTTAATGAAGTATTTCAATGTAATATAGGATGCCTCGGAATTCACTTTGTTAGTGACCTTTAGAAATTTTAAATGTTTGCTGAATGAGCCTAAATATGCTTTCAAGGTTCCTGGACAAGTTTTTTTTTTTTTAATTTTGATTCAATAAACTGTCTGATTTTTTTCTCTAAAATTGATTGTGAAGATGTCAGATAACTCCACACAACCCACACTTTTTAGTATCGTTGTTGTTTGGGATATATGCTGTTTTCTTTGCTTAGACGCAATGACCATCTCTCCATCGAGTCCAGCCAGCCATTTGTGAAATTCTGACCAAATACAGTCTTGTGTATCTTTAGGGTTTATATTACCTTCTTCTCTGCCTTTGAGTAGAAGCTTATGGTATTTTGAACTGTGAACCTTGATTTTAAGCACTCCTGATAAATGTAGTGGGAGTCTGTACACTATGGACGAACAGTGTTTCATTGGGCACTTTTTTCAATTTTCTCTAATATTTGCCCCGACATTATCTCTCATTTGTGTATCGAAAATTTTTGCCATTTTTTCACTCCAATTGTGAACATTCCTCAGATGTCTTGGAAGCTTAATGATTTCCTTCTTACCTAGGAGACATATTTTTGGCTTGCTGGTGACTTTTGGCAGGCTATATAATAAAGAGAAAAAAATCAAATTAGGCTACTAGTTGAGTTAAAACATTAATTTCGTAAATTATATATATTTTCAAGTCGTGGCCGCAAGTGAAAGAAAAATCTAAAACGACGCTACTGGGGATATGCCCTTTTTATGAAAATTTTAGCCGATTTAGATGAAATTCGGTATATAAAAGCGATCAGCTCGAGATCAACATGGGATTTCCAAATTGCAATTGATAACGGCAGGGTCATAATTAGTCTTATAGGTAGCGTTGGCAAGCTGAACTTCGTCGGAGGAACAGGAATAGGACATAAATACTGGAATTGTATTTGAATAGATACCCGTTAGAATGGATACTCGCTGTAATCACAAAAGTTTACTGTAGATAATAAAAGATAATTTATTATTGCGTTGGACCCTACAGTTAAAGAAGTTACAAGTAAGTATGTGTTGCCAACTCCTGAACAGAAAAACTGAACGCGCCCGTAGAATAGTAATCAACTCAAGGACAAATATAACTCCGGAAATTTTTGAGATTTTATTTTTCGGATTTGCAAGTTAAACAGGTACAGTTAAACATTTAATTCTTAGCTTGGGATGTTAAAATACAAATTTTTGCCCTCTATGCATTCAGGATACGGCCCTGTCTCAATTTGTAACCGGGCATCAAATACACGTATCCCAGATAAGTGAAGTTGAGAAAGGCACAAAAGATGAGCATTGACATAGAGTGTTTCAGAAAATTGTTGCCAAATTTAGCATCGGAAGCACGGACAGATAAAAAGTTTACTTCTTTTAACGGTCTTCACTACAGCGAAATTAAACTACCACTAAATGTATAGTTTTCTCCAATATCTTCATAATAAATAAAAATATTCGAAAAGCAGAAACATAATGAACTAGACAATGCGATTTTGCATGTGATACCTTCAGCATAATTCACCTAATTCACGCTATTTACAGAACCTGTAAAAAATACTAAATCCATGTACAGTTGCAAATCAAAAGCAGTTACATGGGCTGTGATAACGGTATCACTTTCAAAATCGCATTGTCTAGTTCACTACATTTCTGCTTTTCGAATATTTTTATTTGTTTTGAAGATTTTGGAGAAAAATTCTAAAATTAGCGATAAATTAATTTGGCTGTATTGAAGACCCAGTTTGAACAATGTCTATAAGCAACAGAAAATAATAATTAGAATAAAAGTTTAAAACATGAATGATAATGCGTCGATAATCTTTAAACCACAGTGACACCACGATAGAAAAACCATAGTTTTTCCTGGTTGGTTAAATCAACAATTAAAGGTGTTCTATGAAATGAAATGAAATCTTTAAGTTTTATGTCCCACGGTTATGCCGGTTAGGCTAAAGAGACGGTGATGATGACAGATGAATGAAATGGTGAAATGAAGAAAGTGGGAGGAAACGGGAGAACCCCAAGAAAACCCACGAGCACTGTGTTTTTATCCACCACAAAGTTCACACTGCGTAAAGGTGTTCTAGTTCAACTCCCAGTCGAGTTCGGTACATATTAAAATATTATGTAGAAAAACAATAGGAGAACCATAAAAGACCGTAAACTTCCTTTGAGCTGGTCGGAACCTGAATTCTTGGCTTTACGTTAGGGATCTTGCATCTTTGGCCTAATCCTCTTTTCGCCTAACCAATTATCTGACACTTTTATGACAGATAATTGATAAGATTTGTGTCCGCCATTTTAGGCGAAATAAGGATTTTCGTTTGACCTAATCCTCGTTTTGTCTAAAATGGTAGACTGTAAAAATATCGCGAATATTTCATTGGGGGAAATTTCGAAACAAGTATTTGCTTTTGGAAAAAAAATATTTCGACAGTTGTATTACGGTTAGTTTTCCTTTCTATCTTGAAAACATTAATATTAGAAAGATTTTTCATTTAATGTCCTCACAGCGTGCATAGTGGCTATATTTGCGATGAGAGAAAAACAAGTTACTCGTAGTTTATTCCCTATTATTAATTTCGTTTATAGGTGGGTGTTTTTCAAAAGTAATTTTTACTTTGCAGTTTGTTTCCAACTATCTCATATTATCAAAGAGTTGCTAATCGATATCTTAAAGGAAATATAATTTGTGTTAGTATAAACTGAAATATCATTTGGATTTTACATTTCTGTTTGTTTCGTTCTTATGTAGATGCAGAAGTTACTTTATTGTAGTTTTTCTGATCTTTCCGAGAATTTCATTCCAGTCTCAGTGCTTCTTAAAAATTGTTAATGCATTATACTGGATCTTGTTGTAATTCTATAAGATTTTAATTCATATAAAATTTATAAATATTTCGAGCTAAATCTTTATTCCTTTCAACATTTCTGAGAATTCACTATAGAAAAATGGGGTTCTATTTCCTTTTTCCTTTTGCTCTCAACCTCTTTTTTATACACTGAAGCTAAGAGCTAGTAGGTGGTAATTAGTGACGTGAGGTTGGAAATTTTCCATTCTAAACAAATTTCTCATTAAAAATATATGCGTTCGTAGCGTGAAGCAGTTCTGGTTTCGGGAAGGTGGCGTCGGCGTGCATGGTGTCAAAAAGTAAGGGGTGGTGGTTCTGGAAGCGTTGAGAAATATAGCGTAGGCGAAGTGTTTCAAGGTGATATAGAATATGTGGAAACTGAGTACGGTCATACAGATGCCTGGTAAGGCTGGGGAGACGGATACTAAAAGCAAGTCGGAGTTCGTGGCTTTCTAGAATTTGCCGGCATGAAATTGATAGAATTCATATTTAGAAATATTAAAAAATGAAAGATCGTTTAAAGAATCTGGAAGTTTTCATTCTTCCATTTTCTTCCTCAATTATCTTTCGTTTTAATTCGTTCAGCCGCTGAGAGTTTATAAAGTAATAAGTATAATACTAAAAGGAATTCTGAGGAGAGTACTATGAATTTACCTGTACCGCACAAATTATAAACACCGTATAGAAGCTACCTTATATTGTCTTAACCCTCCATTTCTATGATATCATTGTTAGTCATGCATAATACTTAAGCAAATATGTACATAAATGCTTCTGCAAAAATAAAATCCTGTTGTTGTCATAAGTAAGTTTTGCTCTTTTTTTGCTAGCCGCGCAAAAGTAGCCCCGCCCAATGGGTCATGCCCTTTATTAGGGGATGAGGAATAAAGGAAAATCTCTGGAGAGGTTAAATATAGATGGGACAGATTAGGTTTTATTTATTTATTATATCTTTATTTTTATTTCAAAATCATAATAACAGTAGGAGGAAGCATCAATTTTTAGCTCTGGTATTTACTGGAAGAGCTGCATAATATCATGGCCTTTAACCATGATCATACTATTAGAGGAGGATGGGATGAGGATGAAGCGCAAAAGACGTCACAACATAAGGTATTTGGTTAGTTCGACAAATGCTGGTTATCTTCTGATCCAGGGCTACTCTGGATCGTGATGAAGACAGTGGGAGGCCAGTTGAGACAGTAAAACCTCTGTGCAATAGATGGGAAAATGTAAGGTGAATCGAAATGAGTGATGAAATCGGCAACGAGAGGAAGATCAATGCTGTCAAGTGGCAGTGAGTAATGATAAAGTGAAAAAAGCAGAGAAAACGGTGTATGGTGAAGCAGTTCTGGTTTCGGGAAGAAGGCGTCAGCGTGCATGGTCTCAAAAAGTAAGGGGTGGTGGTTCTGGAAGCGTTGAGAAATATAGCGTAGGCGAAGTGTTTCAAAGTGATATAGAATATGTGGAAACTGAGTACGATCATACAGATCCCTGGTAGGGCTGGGGAGACGGATACTAAAAGCAAATCGGAATTCGTGGCGTTCTAGAATTTGCAGGCGTTTATAGAAAAAAGGGGGAGCATCGATCTAGGCTGTAAAGCCGTAGGTAAGAACAGGTCGGAGGAAAGATTTGTATGTATTAAGAAGAGTAACAGCAGAAAGACCCCAGGTAGTGCCTGTAAGACGGCGAAGAAGGTTAAGGCGTAAGTAAGCCTTGGTACAGATGTACTTGAGGTATGTAGTCCATTTAAGATGTTGGTCGAAAATAATGCCTAAATAAGTGACTGTTTTGCTTATGGTAACAGGAGTATGGGATATACGGAGATTGAGATTGGTAGGATAACGATGAACACTGGAGCGCTTTCCAGGTGGTAAGAACATAATCGTTTGCGTTTTAGAGGCGTTGATGGTAAGACGCCACTTCTGACACTAAGAAAGAAAGGAATCTATAGCAGGTTGGAGAGAATGATTAATGCGTTGAATCGTATTTCCTGTGGCTAAAAAGGCTGTGTCGTCGGCATATTGGAAGAGGGTAACGTTCGGGGGGAAGTGTGAGAAAGTCTGCGACATATAGAAGGTAGAGCAGAGGGGATAGGACTGATCCTTGTGGGACTCCGGAATGAAGGAAGATAGGATATGAAAGGTGATTATTAATTGATATATAGGTAAGTCTGCAGGAAAGAAATTGATAGATGAAGCGAATATAACAGTGTGGCAGGTGAAAGGAGAAATGTTTATAAAGGAGGCCATGATGCCAGACTTTATCAGAAGCTTTCTCGAGATCAAATAAGATGAGGCAGGAAGGTTTGGATGTGTTAATCTGATTAGTGATGAAAGTAGTAAGGCGGAGGAGTTGATCGGAAATGCTAAAGGAAGAACGAAAACCTGCTTGATGGAGAGGTAGTAAATTATATGCTGAAATATGTATGTGAAGGCGAGTGACGAGGATACGTTCAAGAATCTTGCTAAACACAAGGGTGAGTTGGATAGGGTGGTATGAAGAGACAGATTGTGGGGGTTTGCCAGGTTTGAGAAACATTAAAGCAGTAGAAATTTTCCAAGGTAGAGGATAGAAGCCAGTCCGAAGAATGAAATTAAATTGGTGGAGAGAAGGTAAAGCAATACATAGGGCCCTTTCTTGATGTGGCGGTAGGAGATTTTGTCTATGCCAGGAGCAGTGTTCTTCTTTCGGGAAATGGTATGTTGATATCAGAAACAGTGATAGGAGCAGTAAGAGGATTGTGGAGAGGTAATGGATGATTGGGGTGAGGTTGAATGTCGGGTGATGAAAGATCTAAAGTGTCAGTGGGATGTCGGCGAAATATTGGATCGGGTGCAGAAGGAGTGAATATATCCTGGAGGTATGTGGCAAAAGCGTTGGCTTTAGCAGTATCGTCGGAAGGAGGAAGTACATCATCAAGAAGTGGATAGGTAGTACGTGTGGTTTTTGTGGGTAAGTTGATGGAAACGCTTCCAGAACTTGGTGGGGTGGGAGTTGTCAGAGAGAGAATTGCAAGTTTTGATCCAATTTCGGCGTTTGTAAGCTACTAGATAATTGTGGACAGTACGTTGGTGTTGACGATGGAGCCGAAGAGATTCTGGATTGCCAGTACGGGTGAAATCACGAAAGAGTTGTCTAGAACGCCTGATTAAAGGAAGGTATTGGGCGGAAGAGGCGGTTTGTGTGGATGAAAAGTAGATTGAGGTATGAACTTCGTAGATGCAAGATGAATGGTGTCAGTGATAGTGTTAAGAGTTTCATAAAGTTCAGTTTCGGTAGTCGGGGGCACAACAGTTTCAAGAGCTGTATCGATGTGGGAGCGGTAAATAACCCAATCGGCCTTGCCGAAACGAGGAGTGGTGCGAGCGGGAAGAGATTGATAATTGACAAGTGAGCGTTGCAGGAGCAGGGACAGTTTAATGGGAACATGATCGCTTCCAAGTGGGACTAAGACCGAGATTGTGCAGCGGGGATAAAGATTGGCTGATATTATCACCACGTCAGGTGTGGTATTACTGACGGGGCGAGTTGGTTTCGGAAGAGTATGAATAAACCCAGCAGTATGAGTGGTAGTATAAGTACGAAAATCCTGTTGTTGGGCTGAGCGGCTATGAAAGTTGATATTGGCCATAATAATGAAATTTACAGAGATGAAGTGAAAAAAGTCGTGCGGAATGGGATGGCCAGGGCGAACATAGAGAGTAGCGACAGTAACAGATATAAATCCAAAGTAGAGAGTGAGAACGAGATGTTCAGGGAGATTGGGGACAGCAGAAATATGGTGTCTAAAAGGAATGCAGGGAGGAAAGCCAATGGCAACACCACCATTTGCACGGCGTGCTGGAAGTGCATTATCATGGCGAACTATTTGATAACCAAAGATGCGGGGATGTAGACGTAGAGTCAGATACGTTTCGTTGAGTAGAAACGTTCTAACATGTTCTTTCTGAGCAGTTGTTCAATGAGAGGTTGGTGTTGGCACAAGGAATGAATATTCAAAATTAGAAACTTCAGTTCCGTGATGAAGGCAATGAAAAGGTTGAGTTTCTGGTGGGCATTCGTAAAATGGTTACACTACTGTCTGGAGCACATCAGAATGAAAATATACAGTTGGACCAGAATAGGTCGGTTGAAAGTCGACGTTAAGGATGGCTTTGGCTGTTTGTTGAACCTGTTGTAATATGTGATGTCGAGGAAAAGGGTCGATATTCTGAAGAGTAACAGTGATGAAAGACAAGAACTGGTTAATAGTGATTGGTTGATACACAGATGATGGCGGAGGAACAGTAGTGTTTTGAATCCCGTGAGGACGCAGAGCGACAACGAGTTCTGGCTTGAAAGGTTCCGCTGTGGGTCTGGCTTTGCATTTGTAGCTGTATGTTGGATGTTCATGAGAACCACAGGTGCTACAGAGTGAAGGTTGCTGAAGATTCGTGCAGGTTTTTGTAGTATGAGGTCCGGAGCAGAAACCGAACTTGGGTGTGTTCGGACACGGAGAAGTATGGTGCGAGTTATATGCTTGACAGGTTTCGCATCTGACGGGGAGAGGTGCCGGAGATTTAGAAGGTTCAACCCTGTGTCGTTTTCGATAAATAAAGGCTCCGTGCGAGAGAAGATTGTCAATCGTTGTTGAGGAGTTTGTAAGCATTCGGACCATGTAGGTGTTTCCATTAGCGTTTTTGATACGGATGCACTTAAGAATAGAGTGCCCGTCAAATTTGAGTTCCTTTGCAATCTCGTCATTTGTGTAGTCAGGTGGAACTCCTCTAATAACAACAGAGAGTGCTAATGAACGTCGAGGTGGTGGTGGTTGTTTGGTGCGAGAGGGAGCCAGTTTGGAAAGATTTGCGTTTCTGCCAAAGACCTCATATGAGTGGTTGTTAAGAAGTGAAGAATCCAGACTGAAGATTGTTTTTGCGAACTAGGTAGTAATGGAAAGTCTGCATCCATGTTGAAGTGACCAGAAATAGTTGATGAAGATGATTCGCTGAGTGTGTGATGACGTTTAGCTCGTGGTGAAAGTGACTGGGGGTCTTCTTTAGTATGAGGCAATCGTGAACGTTCAGGACTTGGTTTAGAACGACGTTCCTTTCTTTTATCCACCTTAGTGGATACAACAGAAGTGCTGGGATCAGCTGAGGTTCGTCCTGAAGAAAACATAACGAATGATAGTGCAAACACAAAGATGATACAATGCAGATAGGTATCAGGTAGTAGATTAAAGACCACCCATTTGGATAGTGGTCTAGGTGAAGAAATGCCCCAGTATAAACGTGTAGCAACAGTGTACCCTTGGCTGAGATGAGTCTGATATCTGTTGCTCAGGGAATATCTGTCGAGTAAGTCCCAGGATCGTGGACAGGAGTACAACAAACAGCCGTGCTGACGTTTGGTACGTCACAGCTGATGTGGTCAATATAGCTATTGACTTGGAAGATGATCCCGCTTTTTTTTACGTTGCTAGCTAAGGCTAGCTACCTCTGAGAGGGTTACGCCCTCTTTTAGGGAAGTGATTTGAAGGGATTGTTGTTTTTTTTTGGTCAGTGGTTGGTCTAAGTGCTTTATTTATTTTTCATTGCAGTAATGGTCATAAGGAACTTTGCGTTCCTTAACATTAGGTGGAAGGATATACATAAATACATATATTTAACATTAAAAAATGTGTATATAGCTGTTATGAAAATAAATGAACAATGATTTATAAAACAATAAATGAGGAACACTAATCAATATATACAATAAATACGATCAGGAGAATAGAAACTAACTGATATTAATGTAGTATTATAATAATATAATTAATGAGAACGAAATATGTGATAAGGTGCAATCACTTATCTTTTGTACCCTATTGATCTTATGTCAGCCAAACAATTATGTTCAAAAAGCTTCCTATAGTATACATTCGTTTCATTTACAGCTTCACTTCAATACATTCGTTTCATTTATAGCTTCATTTCAAACCGCCTCGCATTCATCTCTGTTAACTACAGTCTGTCACATCCTATTTTTGTCCTCTCAGGCGCACCGCAAGGATTGGCCTTATCCCCATTACTTTACTTGTTCTATGTTGCGGACATGCCTCGGCTTCCAGAGGAAATCCATTTATTTCAATATGCCGACGATACGGCGTTCCTTGTTCTGTGTAACACCATACAGCAAATAAACTCAGCTATGCATACCACAATCAATCGCTTCACATCATGGTGTACTCGTTGGAGAAACTCAATATAAATGCGGTGAAAACTCAAGCTATTGTCCTTCTACCACCACGCCGAAGATCAAAAGTCCGTCGAAACCCTCGCAATATCGCACTCCATGTAAATGACGAACCTATACGCCTAAAGACTTACTAGGACTTTATTTAAAAAATATATGTAATTCATAATAACAACTATAATAATTAATCCACTACGCTTAGCGAATGTCAATGAGGTAATCTGTAGCTTACCATTAAGGCCAATCACTTGAAAAATTTTACTCTAGACGACGGTTAACCTATTCTCTTCGACTGTATAAACTCGATCAGGCGGCTAATTATGATATCGAAATTGCTATTCCAAAATATTGATGAATTTAACACCATTTTAACGTGTTAATCCTACCACCGATGCAAATGATGTACCTGTAGGTCTACGCACAGAGGGATGAGCTTATGTCGTTCAAGAAACAGGTTTTAAATATCTTGTTTGCATTTTTTTTGTGTTTTTTTTACTACTTTGTGATAGACACAGCAACCAGCCATAACAAGAGGCCGTGATGCCAATTGAATTTACATGGATGGGAAAGGCTTAAAAAGAACAGGTAAAAATCAGAACTAAAAATATATTATGTGGGGTCTGTCAGATCCCTGTGTTTCTCCTAGCTAACTGGAACTTAAATGGAAGCGGATGCAACTTTCATTTACCCAGCAAGAAGGATGCAAACGCCGTTCGTATAGGCAACCTGCGAGACAGTCCTGCGTAGTGGGCCGCATACATTGCGTAATGGGGACAACGATGAGATGGATGTTCGAAATGAAAATGTGTGTACGCAGTAGTAACACGAATCAAAAATGTTGCAATTAGCCTACTGTTTGATTGTACGCATACTTCCATAGTTATGTAATGATACTCACGTGCGGAACATAATACAACCATTAGGTGAATTGCTTTCATATATCTGTATGTAGAATGTAACGTATGGTATATTCTTTTTGTTTGTTTTATTCTGATAAATATAAATTATTATAATAAAATAGGCTTTGAACCAGTGTACACATTTGGTAATTTGTAGCTACAGTTTGTTGCATTTTATAATTTAGATTCTGAGGTAGAAAATAAAATTGCTTAGAGGATTTTCGTAGTTCTATATACTAGGCGTACTTCAATATTTTGCAATAGGTCTATTTGGTTAAATAACTTAAAATCAATTGTAGATAATCTTATAGGCCTAGAGTTGGGAGGGGGTGGAATGATGAAATGGGAAGAAACAGGAAACTATAAAATTCTCACATAACTTCCTTATTGTTAGGTGATAAAGTGTCTAACTAATTATTGCAAATGTATACTTTGAGAAAAACGTCTCAAGCAACTCACTCTCGTTTCTCCCTCCACGTGAAGTGGTAATTTTTGAGTAATAATGGTCAAGCGTCAATTCCTGGGAAGAAGATATAGAATGATAGGAAAGTGACTCAGCTACAGAAGTATGATAACTTTACACAAACAGCAATACGGAGCAAAATTCATAACATGTAGAGGAAAAACGGACTTCCTACTTTAGCGAAAATTCAGAGCGTTATAAATGAAGATATTGACCTACCGAAGTTTTCTGTTTCTACTCTTCGAAGATTCATAATTGATATGGGAGTTAAATCCATAAAACGTGGCCGCAAATCGTAATTGATTGATAGAGAAGACATAATAGCATGGAGGCATAGCAGGCCCGTAGCCAGCCCAAAAATTTAGGAGGGGGGACCTGACCCAATCGTATTATACTTCATCAACATATTATAGTTCATTTGCAATCCTACGGTGAACGTTTTAGGGGCGGTGCGCCCCCCCCCCTTGCCAACCCATGTATAGGGCCTGAGGCGTAAGTATCTGAGACAAATAAAATATAGAGATAACAGCAGAACTATTGTTTATATAGCCGAATCGTAGGCGAATGCCGGGATAACCAGATCAAAAGCTTGGAAATACACATCTAATAAGACGGCCGAACAAGCGTGGAAAAAGTAGCTAACTCCATGTCTCAAATTGCCGTCGGAGAAGGGAGGAAGAGTCATCATAATGCATGCAATCTCTGAAAAGTGGCCTAATTTCTCAGGGAGGGTTTGGAAAGGGTTACAGCTGAAGACTGCAGAAAATACGTAAAACACGCAAAAAATGTTGAAAGGGAAATGTGGGAAGCTGACGGTCTTATCGAAATAATACACGACAAGATATTAATAAATCTCGAGAGTGACAGGTCTACTAATTCTGAAGAGGAGGATGATTCTGACATGTAGGAGGGAGCAATTGATAATGCAGTGGACGAAGAAATGGAAAACGAAGAGGATCTCGGAGTTAGTATTCTACAAGATTCAATTTACATTGTAAGTTTTTCGACGAATTTATTTCTCTCATTTGATTTACATGAATTTGCTTTACTTTCTCACAGTATGCAATTTAATTATGAAATTCATAGTTCATCAATACAATCAAACAGCTTCTCCGGCCTACACAACCTTTCTATAAACTACCAATTGCCAAATTGTCTTCTAATATTTATGAAAATTATCTATATCCTTGAACAGTATTAATTTGTTTGAATCTCCATTCTGTTAATTCCTCATTATTATTTTTCTATTCAACGACAACTCTCTTTATTCCCAAATAATTATTCTAACATGTAAAGTATTATAATTATAGTTTGTATACAATTAAACAACCTCTTCGACCTGAATAACAACTTTTCATTTATCAACGAAGAAACTTAAACATTTTCCTGAAGAGTATAAATTTTTATTTAATCATTTTTAAAATTGATTCCTGATTATTAATTTTATATCCAAAATAGTCTGTATTTAATTTGTATGAAAATAAGTACTGTATCATATATCACATTATACGATTATAAGATTTGCACATGGGAAGGGCTGCAACCAAATTTATCCCTCGCCTTCTCACAAACGAGAAAACGGAGCGTCGATTTTGAGACATATGTTGACCTTCAAAATCAGCTGAAAGAGGATCCTGACTTTTCTGCGAAGTTGAATATTGGTGATGAATCGTGGTGCTATAGCTACGACCCCGAATCAAAGCAGCAATCAAGCCAGTGGAAGACAAGTGGCCCTCCTCGTCCCAAGAAAACTTGCCAAGTGAAGTCACACATCAACTCAATGCTCATTTGCTTCTTCGATTGCAGAGGTGTTGTGCACGGGAATTCGTTCCCCTGGGTCAAACTGTTAACTAGGGGTTCTACTTGGAGGTCTTGAAAAGATTGAGAGGGAGTATCCGGAATAAAAAGGTAGATCTTTGGCGCAAGGGGAATAGTTCTTCCATCATGAAAACGCTCCGACCAACACCGCCCTCTTCGTAAAGTGTTTTTTGACCAAAACCTACACGACACCTATTGTGCACCTCCCTACTCACCGGATCTACCCCTTGTGATTTCTTTTTGTTCACCAGAATCAAACGTGACATGAAAGGAAATCGTTTTGCCACTGTGGAGGAGGTAAAACAAAAATCGCTGGAGGTCATAAAGAAAATCCCGATAAGTGATTTTCAAAACCGTTTTGAACAATGGAAAAATGCGCTGCGGTCCGTGAACAATACTTTGATGAATATGTTGGTGCAAAAATATTAAGAAATAAAGAAGTTATGCCGAATTTCCCTTTTTTTTGAGTCCCCCCTCTTACCTATATGAAACCATATTTCCATTTTATAACTACTATTCTTAGTAATTTTCAATGTTGAAGCAAATATGTAAATAAATGCTTCTCCAAAAAAAATAGGTTGTAAATTCGCAGGTCAACTTCAGACTTTAGACTTTTTTTTTTTTTTTTTTTTTTGAGAAGAGGATTTGAGTATTTAATAAGGAATAGGTTTTCGTATAGGATATAATTTTTTTGTGAAGTATTTATTTATTTATATGGCATAATTCATTCCATTAGTATTAATCATCATTTAGTTGCATATTGAACTGCCACTAGAGGGTTACGCCCTCTCTGTCGGCAAGTGAAATGCTGAAAACAAGTGCAAACATAAATAACATTAGTTGGACAATGTGATATAAACAAAATAATTAGTGCTAAATAAAACAAGTACATTCAAAAGTGCTGAAATAAATCAATGTGCATAAACATAAATAACAAGTAAACACTGTATGATATTGAACTATGTAAAATGTATATATATATATATATATATATATATATACATATATATATATATATATATATATATATATCATGATTAAATTTTTAACAAGAAGTAAACGATAAAGGTAACAGTATATAGAGATAAAGGATATATAAGAGTACATTATAAACCTTATTTGGGATTGTAAATAGTTTATCATGATTGATGAGATGAAAGTGCATTACACGCCACAACACAGTGAGATGGTTAATAGTAACGAATGCATGTTATCCTGCTGTCTTGGAGCGTCTCAAGACTGATGTAGACATGGGGAACCCAGATTAGTAGTAAGGGAGAACAGCGCAGCTATGGACGGCTTGATGAATGATTTGGCGTTGAAAGAATCTGCGATGGAAGTGAACCATAGGAAGATTGTTTACGTGAAGTGTGATCAAAATACTTAACGGTGTATGACAATATTTGAAAGAAGAATCCTGCTCAGAGTCTATGAAGATTGTGTCCAGAAAAATATCTTTGAGAGATTCTAGGCATTTGGCTATATATTGTATACGTAAGAGTGAGATATGTTCTACAAGTGGTGGAAAGTCCATTCGATTGTATAGTTCTCGGTTAGGACATGGTAGTTTGTTGCGGTATGCTAATCGTACTGCATGACGCTCCATAATTTCGAGCCTACTGTAGAACTTAGGTGGAGCTGGAGACCAAGCAATATGTCCAAATGTAAGAATGCTGCGCATGAATGCTTTATATGTGTTGATAAGCAATTTTGAGTTTAGTCCCCAATGCTGCCCTACGAGCCTGCTAAGTAATTGCAGCCGATTTTTTGCTTTAAGCATAAGTTTCTGGGAATGAGCAGTCCATTGTAATTTATTATCACGTGTTATTCCTAGATATGTAACTGATTTAGATGGTTTTAATCTGTGTGTTCCGACATTAATATCAAGCAAATTAGGGTTACGGTGAACTTTGCTGCAGCATTTAGGTGGTATGATGACTAGGGTCTGAGTTTTCTCTTCATTGACGGTGAGCTTCCATTTCGTACACCACGCAAGAGTGAGATATGTTCTACAAGTGGTGGAAAGTCCATTCGATTGTATAGTTCTCGGTTAGGATATGGTAGTTTGTTGCGGTATGTTAATCGTACTGCATGACGCTCCATAATTTCGAGCCTACTGTAGAACTCAGGTGGAGCTGGAGACCAAGCAATATGCAAGTTATTAATTGTGACTTGTAAGGTTCTATTAATTTGTTGCATAGTTGTTCCGATCGTTAATAAAACGATGTCATCGGCATATTGGAATAAATAAGTAGGACGAGTAGGTACTGGTACGTCTGATGCATATAAAATGTATAGAAGAGGTGACAGACTGGACCCTTGAGGCACCCCGGTATATGAAAAGATAGGATGAGAGATGGAATTGTTGATACAGATATATATGCGATTCGATTGGGTATGAATGAGAAAATTACTCTAACGTAAGTAACGGGAAGTCCAAATTTAGGCAGTTTATAAAATAAACCATAGTGCCAAATTCGATCAAATGCTTTCTCCAAGTCCATTAAAATTTGACAAGACGGTAATGATCTATTATACTGGTTTCCAAGTATAGTCGTTAGCCGAAGTAACTGATCATTGATACTATATGATGGTCTAAATCCGGTTTGGAAAGTGGGAAGGAGTTGACGGTCATGCAGATATAGATGTAAACGTTTCACTAGATGTTTTTCAAATACTTTCCCCAGTGTTGCAGATCGTTGTATCGGCCTATACGAACTTACAGAATTTGGAGGCTTGTTCGGTTTTAGAAACATATATATACTTTAGAGATTTTCCATTCAACTGGATAATATCCTTACGTAGAATAAAATTATAGATAGTAGCAAGAAGAAGAAAAAACTGCGCTGAGCATTCCTTAATAAGTTGGTAAGATATTTGGTCAAAACCAGGCGCTGTATTACGTTTTCCTTTGATACTCGTCTGAATTTCGTCAGAAGTTATAGATACCGTTTACTACGTTTATTTTTACGTGGTATCTAGATTGTATCCTGGTTCTTAACTAACTAATCTTCAAATAATTCACATGTTTTACCATTTTCTTAACTGATTTTAATACTCAATCATGAGAAGCGTAAACAATCCACTTTCTACATATTTAACAAGATGTCTGCACACTTATACATACATTTATTATGTTTCCATAGAGATTACATCAATAGTTGACGATCAAAATAACCTAAAGCTATTTCTTTGCATCTTTCTTTTCTATATATATTACTGCTCAAATAATTCGCCTCTGATCCTTTTTATAAGATGATACAGATTGATAATGCTATATACAACGTTATCGCTGTATAAATGTTGTCCGGACGGGACTTCCGTAATAGTTTTGCTATGAAGGAAAGAACCCTGGGTTGGAGATTATAAAACACCTACTTTTTGAATAGCCCTCGTATAAACTTAATATCACTTTAACACAAATATCTTACTCTTCCATTTATATATATGACATATTATAACGTTACATTTTTTATATTTATCAATATATCAATATACTAAGAACGTCGATTTACAATTATTGTCGATGAGACTATTCAAAAATTAAACCTAACTGATAGTTTCTTTAAGGGTACTAATTAACTATTTCTTCATGTACAAACAACATTATTTACAAACAAAGATCTTTATAGTAGTAAATATTGGTAGGATCAGAAGGCAGCAAAATATTATCATGTAAACACATTGATGATTATCATTTAATACATTACTAAGCTCTGAAAAATTAAGAAATTCGATATTCATTATTCCTATTCTTTCTATATAATAAGTTGCATCTATTTTATATATCTATCATAACTTCCATACGTTTACATTAAAATTATAATATTTTATTCTTGAATATTTATAATATTAGTATAAAATTCGAATAGAACAAAAACACGAAAACAAGAATAGCTTAAATACATGTTTCCTGGAGAAAACATAAATTGTCAAATTTAATATATTCTCGTATTACAATAAAGCTTTTATATAATTTCCTAGCATGAAACACAAATTAACATTTCCTCAATTAATGCTATAAAAGGAAATTGCAACAAATCTATAAGGAACAAATTCAATATTATTTTCAGTAGGCTGCCATAATTTAATTTTATCAATATTCCGTAATATTTCACAATTGCATATGTTTTTAACGTACATTTTAATAATAAATTGAATGAAGAACACATTAACCATAGACGTAAGCAAAGTTCAATCTAATACAAATCCGTCGGACGCCTTTTTAATAGTTCAAGTTATAGATTCAAAGGGCGCATTTAAGCAACATTGTATAGCACAATCTTGTATGCGTTCTTGTCTTTCACAGGATGTTACTATATTTTGATTCCTATTTACAGAATTACTGCCATCTGCAAACCGATTTTGTGAAAATCGGCGATGATTATTGTTCCTACTGAAATTCTTGTTGCTTTTTGTAAAATTCCTAGTTCCATTTCTGTGATTAGGTTGCGTTCGCTTACCGGTATCATTATAACCATTCATTCTATTATTAAAACTATGCACATTAGAATTATTTTCAGGTTGTACGTTTATATTACGAACTGAAGCATATTGTATATGACTACGTCCAGAATTACTCTGACCTCTATCTTGTATTCTATTGTTATTTTGTATTGCCGACTGACTTTCATAATTTTGGACAAGCATAATTAAGTGATTAAAGTTGATGCACTGTGCCGACATTAACAGTTGTTGTAATCGGAATGGCAATAAGATTCTAATGGAAGCTATGATTTGGGATTCCGGATGATTTGGATTTAGTGATCTTAACTCGTTATATGTAGATACTACAAATTCCGTAATACTCCTGTGTAATTTTGGATTGAAATGTTTCGTTCGCAAGACGGCATCTCTCTTCGCTATCATAAAATCATTCTAATAATTCGATAGTAGAGCATTCTTGAAATCAGAATATGTACGAAGACTACTCCTGATAGCTTTGAACCATGTTAAACAGGGTGGTAATAATATATGTGGCAATAATTTTAAAAATTGAGACTCATCTACACCCACCAGTTCACATTCGTCCTCAAATTTTTCAAGAAATCCCCTAGCGGGTATATCTTCCGGTACACCACTAAATTTAGTAAGCGACTTAACTTCGCTGAATCGTAAAGGTTTACATGTATTAATTTTCATACACCTGTTGGAGTTATGTTTCCGCCGAGATGATTGCCTCACTCTTCTTTCTCTATCAGTACTCTCTTCTTCACAGCTCGAAGATTCATTAACTTCCAAAATTGTTCTGGGATGGCGAGTAGGTTCACAACCGGTAGATGTAGGATGTACCACATTCATGTATCCATCATCCTGCAATGCACTTTCGGGAATACATTTCTCTTTGATAAAGTTCACCTCATCCTGCAATAGTTTAATGTGATTAGCATGACCATTTATTGTTGACTCTATGACATCTACAGAATCTTGAACTTCCGTGAATCTTTGTGCTACCCTTTCCATTTTTTCGTCGTACTGTTCAAATTTGACTACTATATGTTGCTTCATCTGACTCAGTTGACGCTGAATAAGGTCCCATTTGTTTTCATTACATTGTTCTAATCTCCCTAGTTTTTCATTGAAATCCTTAGTTTGCTGGTTTATCTTCTGGTCTAATTTTTCACCAAATGTTGGCTTGCTCCCTAATCTGTTCAGATTGGTTCCTAATTTGCTGAGCTAATTCATCACTTTTTCGAACTTGGTCCTTAACTTGCTCAGATTGGTTCCTAATTTGCTCAGATTGGTTCCTAATTTGCTGAGCTAAGTCTCTTAAGATGTCAGTTAAATTTTCGTTAGAATTCACTTCTGGATACATACTCTGATCACCAGTTATGTCTCTATCCGTTGCACTCATTGTAATATTTTAGTGTATCACTTTACCGCTTCTCAAAATGGTAACACTAGTGTCACGTTGAATGTTAGCCGTTTTTACTGTCCTTTGAAACGACAAACTTTTATATCTCTCGGTGTTCGGCACCACTAATTTTACTTTAATGACTACTCCCGGTGTTGAGGCACCACTAATTTTACTACGTTTATTTTTACGTAGTATCTAGATTGTATCCTGGTTCTTAACTAACTAATCTTAAAATAATTCACACGTTTTACCATTTTATTAACTGATTTTAATAATCATGAGAAGCGTAAATAATCCACTTTTCACATATTTAACAAGATGTCTGCACAATTATACATACATTTATTATATTTCCATAGAGATTACATCAATAGTTGACGATCAAAATAACCTAAAGCTATTTCTTAGCATCTTTCTTTTCTTTATATATTACTGCTCAAATAATTCGCCTCTGATCCTTTTTATAAGATGGTACGCATTGCTAATGCTATATACAACGTTATCGTTGTACGTTAATGGCTGAGTCTCATCTAAGGTATGTGTAATAGACGGTTGCAATAACTGGGTGATTGTTTTTTCACAGAATCTGGGATTATCTTGATAATGTTCTACAGGCGGAGTGAATACAGCTTGTAAGTGAGAGGCAAATGTGTTAGCTTTATTGTCATCTGAATGTAAAGGTTCGTTGTTTTGGAAAAGTGGATATTTGGTTGTTCTTTGCTGCCCTCTCAACTGATGGAACTTTTTCCAATAACGTGTAGGATGACTTTCCTCGTTCAGTTGATTGAATGTGTTGTGCCACGTCAACCGTTTATGAGCAACGATATAGTTATGTACAGTACGTTACCATCTACATGTCTGTGTCAGATATTCAGGATTACGAGTACACTCATATTGTCTATAATAATGGTGAGATTTTCTGACTAAATGCAAATATTGCGGAGGCAAAATAGGCTGATAAGTTTTGCCGTGCTAAGTAGGAATGTTGTTACGCGCGCTGGTAGTGATGACATTCGTGAGTGTAGCGGGCAGTACCTAAATATTAAAAAAATCGGACTGAGATGGTTCATTTTTTTTTCAAACCTACAACAAATTGTCACTTAATTTTAAAAACAATTACATTCACGAAATAATCGATATTCCTAATCCTGGTTGCAATTCAATGTTATAAGATAATGAAAAAATAGAAATGTCTAGTTATTTTGAAAAGCTTCCATAGGCATTAAGCTATATTTTTGTGTCGCATTAAGCACCCGAACTTTACTCGGTACGGAATGACGTCTCTAATGTGAACTTCCAAAATTCACATCGATCACAGAATAGGGGGATTTAATGCTGAAGTTACCGTAGTAATTACAGGAACCGATGAAGGTTGATTAAACCTAGTTTCTATGAGGAACTGAGCGAAAGGTGGTTTAAATCCATAGGCATTGTTAAGTAAGAATGGAGGAGGAATCATATTGTATTCTCCAGAACTTCGATTTTATCACGAGTTACCGAATATAATACTTGAATTCCCATTTCGATTATTATTATTGTTATTAAAGCTACCTTTCCTATTATTATTTACTATCACGGGTTCTGTTTGTATAGCATTATATATCTTCATTTTCTTCGCTCGTTCAACACTTGTTTGCTTAATTGTAGGTTTTTTCATCGAAGACTTTAAGCAATTTAAATAGTGCCAAGAGATTTGTTGTCTTCCTAAACAAACTGATTTTCATACATTTTCCTTTCTTTATTTTTAAAGCTTTACCATCTAACATACACATTGGGTCTATTATTTTTTATGTAAAACTTCTTCTATAATATATATTTATCTTTATACTTAAGTTTTCAATAATTGTAATTCATAAATTCTTCCTAGCACATCGTCGTTGCTCAAATGTTTTCTTCTGAATGTTCTTGATGTATTAGACTGGATAGTTTAACTTCTTTACTTAACAAATTCTTCTGTTATACAATTTGGTATATAGGCCTATTATTTTTTAAACATACCTTTAGATTAACTTTCATTATTACCAACTTGATAAATTTATAACACCAAATATCAAAATTTCAAAATGTTATTCATTATATCAAACTTACAAATTTTTAAATGTAATTATTCTAAATTAGAAAATTCTCATATGATTTACCGTACTCAATAGGTCTATACTACATGTAAGCTTAAGTACCTATTTTATTTAACTTAGTCAATTGTTATATATCACTTTATCACTTGTTATATATCACGAGTTATATCACTTTTACACAATTTAACTACACAATTCACGAACGTAAACTTTTGTCTTTTTTGACAGTCCAGAGTACTCTGCATGAACCCACTCCCGACATTTCATACATTGTAACCAGTTTCCTTCTGAGCGAGAGAATGTAATGAATATAGTTCATTACAATGTAGACAACGAGAATTATTGGCTAACACGAATTCTTGACATTCATTTTCCATATAAAATGGTAATGTTTCCCGGAAATTAATTTCCTTTTCTTGGGCGTTCTTCTTTCTATTACTTAAATAGGGTCTGGTGTTATGTATAGTGATTTTTTCTATTACACTTCTTCTCTGTTTCATTATCAAATGAGAAACACTTTGAGGTATTGAGATTTCTTGAAAAGAGCTTTGCTGTTGGTATTGTGACGAAGTCGGTATTTACCACCTCAACGATGTATTAGAATTTGGTTTCAAGTTGTCGACAAACTGATGTTTCAGTTTCGGGTTGAAAATTGTCGGAAGCGTTAAGGAAATCCATTAAACATGATGTGAATGCTTCAATTGTTTGTGTCATTTTTTCGGAATTCCAGTTTTGTTTAATATTTCCTTAATTTAACTTACTTTTCGACCATTTGAAAGTAAGTAAAGAAAAAGAAAAATTTAAAAAAAAAATGCGCAACAAAATGAATAACAGTTAGGCTAATGTATTCATAAACACATCTATCCTATATTAAGTACACTGACTAAAGTTAGTATCGGTATGTAATATAGACTAATACAGCACCGATTGCATTACCTTCAGTCAGCAACGGGGATTTCGATAAAATTCAATATAGTCTGTAAATTTATTGACCAGGGAAATCTGTATGCAAAAAAAAAAAAATAAACTAACAAAGAATCTATTTTCCTAAGTGAATCAGTTAAATATTTATGAGGCCAATTTTTTTCTAAGGTTTCCAAATCCTCAACACATTAAGCTTAATGTACCCTAGATTACATTATTATTTATGAAAAACTAGAACAAACATGAAATATAGTCTAGATTGTTTGGAATTTACGTTATAGAAATCAACTGAGAATAAAAATATTGGCGAGATTTTGAAATTTTAATGAACGAAAAAATGGATTAGAGTATTTTATTTTTTCTCTAGAACAAAAATGGCGTTGTGTTTGGGAAAATAGTACTAGTACCAATAGTATAATAAAAGTTTCATTTTTTATTCAATCTTTCCATGTATTCTAGTCATTTAATTACAGTTATGCCCTACAGATCTATGCGATATTGAATATCACAATACCATCATATTTTCCAATTATTGTTTTCCATTCAAGAAATAAATTCTATTCTTTGATTTGGTGGACTTACCTTTTTTTTTTTACCTTCTGTTTGGTTACGTTGCATATCATAATATTTATTTACTAAAACTTGCGTAGTTGGTTAAGTTAAAATTGGTATACAATTAATGTTATAAAACAATGTGTTTTATAAAATTTCCCTGACTTTTTCTGATTTCCAGACATTTTCCCTAAGTTTTCTCTAACTTCACTTATTAACTACACAGGTTAAATATATAGTAAAAAACATCGCTGCTGGACCAACTTAATACAGTAAAATTTTCCAGCAAGTCTGGTCGGTATTACCGTCTCAAGTCTCTACGGTAATCCTGCCCCAACTGGTGGAAAATCAAAATGTCAACACAGTTTTTGTTGAAGTCTCTCCAGATTTGAACAATAAAAAAGAAACAAATTGTATGATCATTGGAAAGGAAAATACAAACTATCGATGTAAGAAGTTTTACCCCAGCGTTCATCCCCCACAATCCCCCGTAGGTTTCCGAGCCAGTTCAGACTTATTAGATGTGTCATATATTTTTCCACTTAAATTTATGTTGATAGTTTTATCTAACTCCATTTTACACTATGCATTACTCTAATAGATTATGCATTTCAATAACAAGAATACTTGTATAAGTTTCTCAAAGTATCAAGTTTGAGAAGAACGAAGTTTGTCTTCCAGTATTACCTCATTGGTCAAAGATACCGGTGGTGAAACAATTGGTATAAAATCAGGAGAACTGCTTCTTAGTCTTAGATCAATTCATGAAGAAGATGAGCGCCAATGTTAGGTACCTAATTTCAGGATTTTTTTTTTAAAAAAAAGTTACCGTACCATTACAACCATACGAAGCACATTTTAATATTTAGACTTGAAATAAAAATATAACTGTCAAAGACTTACCGTTGTCTTTGAATTTCATATCTAGATAAGAATACAAGGCTTTCAGGTAGAGGAGGGTGAGTTTAGGTTTTATTAAAGACGATAGTACATCTCATATGATTGATCTGTAGGCAAATAGTGCTTACAGGTTAAACTCAGTCCTTTGAAGTCAATCGACAGATAAATAAGTCTTACAGACACAAAGATAACACTAGTTTTAAACATATTGTGTATGAAAATAGTAGAATTAATTCTTTTCACCCGAGACCTAAAATCTGAAAGAAATTGTAAAATAGTTGAATACATTGCAGAATGAAGCTCTTTGCTTCGCTGTTCCACCGTGCTTCCCAGAAACTGGAGGTAAACCCAGGAACAGTAGAGATAATCTATAAATCTAGTAATTTTTATCGTAGGACACATATGCTAGGAATCAAAAATAATACAAAAAACAAACACATTGCAACTTGCTACTGTAAAAATTATTGTTTCTTTTAACTAAAATTACTGTTACTGCTACTGTTCTTATTTCATACAAACAGTGATTTACAAAATCACCTTCGCTGTTTCCACCGTGCTTGCTACAAACTGGAGGTAAACCCAGGAGCAGCAGAGATAATCTATACTTCTAGTAATTTTTATCTTAGGATATGATACATATGTTAAGAATCAAAAATAATACAAAAAACAAGCAAATCGCAATGTGCTACTGAAAAAAAAAACTGTTTCTTTGTGTTATTTAATACAAACAGTGATTTACAAAATCACATCATACTGTTAACGTAGTTGCCATTTTGAATACCTATAGGGTCTATCTATTGCCTGAAGATGTTTCCTTTTTCAACGAAATTAAAAAGTTCGTTACTGAATCCTCTATGTCTGTGTGTCTGTCTGTCTGTCTGTCTGTCTGTCCGTCCGTCTGTCTGTTATTTGCGATTTTTTTCAATTTTGAACCATGCATTCGATAGAGCATAAAAAACTATGAGAGAAACCTATTTAATTTTTCGCGTCACTCTTACCGTTCCCGAGATATTGACCAAAAAATGGCCAACTTTCAGAGATTTAAGAAGCCATATCTCAGAAACCTTAAGTCATAGAAAGATTATGTTAGTTTTGGTCAACATCTAAAAGAATGGTAAATATTTTGGTACCAAAAAGTAACCGGTGTCCACCGTTCAACTGGCCACTGGTTTGGTCAATGGCCAGTTGGCCAGTGGCCGCATATTATTATCGGTATTAAAAATATTTACAATACTGTTAGACATTAATTAACACCAATATCATTTCTCTATGACACGTTCCCGTGATAATGGGTAAAAGTGGCCAATTTCTAGATATTTAAGAAGCCATAGCTCGGGAACCATAAGTTTAAGAGAAATGATATTGATGTTGATCAATACCTAAGAGAATGGTAAATATTTTGGCACCAAATATTAACCGATGGCCACCGTCCAACTGACCACTGCTGAAACCAGTAGCCAGTTGGATAGTGGCCATCAATTAATATCGGTACGAAACATTCTGTTAGGGATTGATTAACTGCAATATCATGCCTCTATAACTTCCGTTCCCGTGATATTAGTCAAAAGATAGCTCCGATTTCGGGAGATTTAAGTAGCCAAATCTCGGGATTGATGTAAGTCGCACAGAGATCATATTGATGTTCATTAATGTTCATTAATACCTAAGAGGATGGTGAACATTTTGGTATTAACTAATATCCGATGGCCAATGATTAACTGTTTACTAGCCAACTGGCCACCGTTCCCCAGATATTGGCCAAAAAAATCGCATTTCTAGATATAAATAAGCAGCCATATCTCGAGAATTGTAAGTCATAGAGAGATGAAATTTTGCTAATTTTTGCGAGAAAGAAGAGGTACAGACAAAAACATTTACTTTTACATCTAGGAACAATCACAGTTATCCTTCCTGCTCCATATCTCCATTCTTTTTTATTTCGTTCTGGCAATGCTCTTGGAGCATTCTCAACTGGTTTTTATTTGTATTTTTGTTTTAGTTCAAGTATGCCTACTTGTATTGAAACAATGACTCTACTGCAAGGAAAAAAATGAAATGAAATCTTTGAGTTTTACGTCCCACGTTTATGCCGGTTAGGCTAAAGGAGACGGTGATGATGAGTAATGAATGAAATGGTGGAATGAAGAAAGTGAGAGGAAACGGGAGAACCCCAAGGAAACCCACACACGGCCACAAAGTTCACTTGGAAGGGGCTGGGATCGAACCCGAGACCCCAAGCACCAGAGGTGATCGCTCTACCACTGAGCCACCACGGCCCCTTTCTGCTGCATCGATCTACATATCAAAAGTCAGTTATTGATTTGGTTAGAATTTATCCGTACAGATATTCCCAATAGGTCAACACCTACCATGTATCAGAAAACAAAACCTACGTAAATACCAACATGCTTGATGTAACTGCGGAATGTTATTCAAGTCATTTCTATCAGTAAAATGTAGCATATCGAACTCTCAATATCAAATACTGAATAGGAACAATCCGTATCAAGCATCCTACTTTTTAAAAATGTGTTTCAGTACAGTTTCTTACTCAAACCGCGGTTCTTCGCTAATTTTGCATCATAATAAGTAGGCATTAGGGTGGGTCGAAAGAAACGATTTCTTTCAAATTGAATTCTAATAGTGCGGAAACGTTGGACCATCTATCGAAACGTGTAAGTATGACCTCTTTTTGAAATCGCGTAATATCTTCAGTTCGCGCATCCAGGTAAAGTTTTACCAAATTGTCAAAAACCGTACTTTTTTGGAACACTGTGGAATTTCTATTTTTCTTGAAGAATGTATTCGATCTCCTTTTTTTTTGTGTACCTGTTGCTACATGATTGAAGAAAATCACAGCCCTATTAGGGCTATAATAACATAAGCTATTTTATAAAGGGTGTTCAAAGAAGTTCGATTTTTTTTTTTTTTTTTTTTTTTACAATTTTACGAGATTTTGACCTTAGAGCAAGAACTGAAGAAATTATCCGATGTTGGTTTTCTTTCCTTCTGTGTATTGTTACATGCCTACTTGAGAATTAGCGCTCTATTACAACTATCATAAGCAACCTGTGTTCTATACAGAGGTTCCAAAAAGTACGATTTTTGACAATTTGGTAAAATTTTAAACTGGATGCGCGAACTGAAGATATTAAGCGATTTCAAAAAGAAATCATACTTACACGTTTCGATAGATGGTCCAACTTTTCCGCACTATTAGAATTCGATTTGAAAGAGTTTTTTCCGACCCACCCTAGTAGGCATATTATTAAAATTTAAATTTATTTTTTTACTTGGCTGTTTTATATTTAGGTATTAATCTCATAGCTAGTGTTCGCTTGCCTATGGTGAATGGAATTCATCTTCAATGCCCCCTCAAAGTATTATTTATAAAGCCACGGTATTGTCATAAATGAATTACCTACACTTTTTGTGTTTGTGAATTAATAAGATCCTTATATTTTAGATATACGCACTGAAAAAGTTTGTCTTCCATTTTTAATTCAATATTTTACATAAGACGATGACCTCTAGAATAAAAGCACAACATCCTTTCGCAGATTCGTATCTATGTCATAATTTGTTATACCTTTTTGAATCACAGGAAGGATATTGTGGTTGTTTCTTTATTAATTTTTCTCTATTGCACAGTACAAATTATTATTTTTCCTTGACGGGTTCGATTCCCGGCGGGAGCTCAGGTGGTTCGGATTCCACGTTAATCAGTAGGTCCACGTCTCACATAGCCTCGCTGCTGAAAGGGACGCTAAACTGAAATTCATCATCATCATCTTATTTTTCCTTGACAAAAGTTGCTTAGTTTTGACGGAGAGAGCGGAAACAGTTGCGGTTTTTTATTTCCTACGAAAGAAATGTTATCAACGAGAAGTGCGTCAACCTCATATAATATAAGTGTTACAGAAAATGCAAAGAAAAATGTCAGAGAGCAAATGCAGTTTTTAAAAATTCATTGGACAAAATTCTAATAGCTATAGTGGTTAATCATTTTTCTATATCATTCATACCTTCTATTTTCTAGTGTTATTGATTTCATTGTTATTATTATTATTATTATTATTAGTAGTAGTAGTAGTAGTAGGGGTAGTAGTAGTATTAATAATAATAATAATATTAATAATAATAATAATAATAATAATAATAATAATAATAATAAAATAGTATATTTATTATCTCTTCCTGTAAACAAATTTAAGGAAAAAAATTGTTTTTTTACACTCTCTGTCTTAATGTAAAAGAGAATTTTTCAACATTTTATAGGATTTAATAAAATAAATGAGTTATTCCATAACAATGACTATAAAAAAAATTTGACATTTACTCGTACGACGAAACAAAAAATATAGTTCCTTAATAAAGTTCTTTTTCTACTAAATATTTATTTTTATTTATGGTACCGTACTAAATAACTTTCTTTATGGACAAATGCTAACGTAGCTAACTTTTCGAGTGTTTGTGAAGACAAAGCCAACAGACACCATTTTTCAAGAATTAATAGCATCTCTTATTCACACAGACAAAAAAATTATCACCATGAATAGTACATGCATTGTGGTAATGCAAAATTTTAATTTTAGTTTACTCTAACCAGTATTAAGATATTATTTTATTCTATTTATTTTTTATATCTACCCTCCCCCGCTCCCCAATCATATCCAGTCCTAAATCTCATCAACATGTTGAAACTTTGATCAAAATCGGTGTGTTATTAAATGAAATGAAATTAAATGAACTTCAACGTTTATGTCGGCTATGCTAAAGAATACGGTGTTAATGAGAAATGAATGAAACGGTGAAATGAAAAAAATGTGAGGAAATCCACGAGGTTAGTTCAGTTTGTTATTGAACTTTATTTCGCAAGTGGCAATAGTCGCAGTGAACTATTTAATGATGTAATTGCACACTGATAAGAAATACTATTAACACAGAGTAATTCTAACCTTTAACTAGTGTTCACTTATAGGGCCTACTTATTTTTAAAAACTAAACCAAAGCAACCTGTTCTCTGCAGTAAGAGGACATAGGTCTACATTCTGACTTTTGCTCACTGAGAAAATCTAAGTACGTCTACCAAGGAGTCCTAATGAAGATACCGTACCATTTATGAACTGAAATAATATGACGTCGCATCTTTTTCAATGATACGCCAATTGATCAACATTTTACTTTCTAAACAACGTGGACTAAGAGGTGATGTGTCAGTTTCCGGTTTGCAATCATAGAGTAAACGAAATTGTTTGTTTAAATAAAAAAAATAAAACAGAACGGGAAAGAAAAGTAGTAATTAAGATAAAATGCGTGGTAAATAACTACATCGAATTATGTATATCAACGGGTTTCTTTAAGTGAATTCGCAAATATCTTTCTTTTTATTCCTTAGAAATAAACTGTTTGTTTAAGGATTCCGAACATGTTCAGTATTGTTGTAATGAGTGCCTTGAGCGAAGAAGGAATTACCTTGGGAAATACAAAAACTGGTTTACGCCTGTGTGACTTGTTATTTTGGCTAAGTTATAAAGTTATAAAGCATATTCACGTCGTAAACATAATTTAAAAGAAACGACATAAGAGAAAAGTTCGAAAAATGTGGTAATCCAATGGGATTCAAAACAGGCTGAAAAGTATTGCATAAAAAAAAAAAAAACAGTTAACTCACATGGATATCGAAACAATTACAATTATTATTATTATTATTATTATTATTATTATTATTATTATTAGTAGTAGTAGTAGTAGTAGTAGTAGTAGTAGTAGTAGTAGTATTTTATGATTTGGCTCATTTAGGAATATTCAAATTTAAAAGCAAACAGTGTCGAAGTTCCTAATATTATTAAAATAGAATAGTTATTTGTTTAGTAATACTGAAAGCGTTATATTACATGTTTATGGAATCGGCTATGGAATAAACAGAAGAGTTACCTTTTAATTTCTTAAAAATATTTTAAATATAGGCCCATTGTATTGCTTTTTAGTCAATAAAATAGCTATCTTGCTTAGTTTTAGCGAATATAGCGGAAGCAGTTGCGTTTTTTTTATTTCACGAAAGAAATGTTATCAACGAGAAGTACGTCAACCTCATATAATATAAGTGTTACAGAAAATGCAAAGAAAAATGTTAGAGAGCAAATGTAGTTTTTAAAAATTCATTGGACAAAATTCTAATAGCTACAGTGGCTAATCATGTTTTTATATCATTCATATCGAAAATGCGAAAAAGAGTATTTATTTTTATTTTCTTTCGTATTTCCTGCAAACAAATTAAGAACAGTTTCTTTTTTACACTCTTCGTTGTGTAGTAATGAACACGACAATTTTCCCACATTTTATAAGATTTAATAAAAAAAATAGTTATTCAAGAACAGAGAGTAAAAAACTGTTTGTAGTTTATTCGTACGACGAAACAATAAATATAGTTCTTTAATAAAGTTCTTTTTCTTCTAAATATTTTTTTTTAAATTTTATTACCGTATTAAATAACTTTCTTTATGGACAAATGCTAATGTAGCTAACCTTTCGGGTGTTTGTGAAGAGAAAATCAACAGATAGACCCTACATTTTTTTCAAGAATTAGTGCCTAATAGCATCTCCCATTCACACGAAGGAAAAAATATTATGTCTATTTCGGGGCGAGTCTGGTGTCAAAGAAAACTCACTCGAACTCGCTCGTGCCCATCCCTATTGATTTCTGTTCGAAATGAAATAATTTAAATAAAATTTATAAATATGAATTGCTGATGGATTTATTAGATCTACATGTTAGTCTATGTAAAAAGAAGACTAAAATCTTTATTTTCAGGTTAATTCCTCTTGGCTCAAATAAACAACACAGGGCAATCGGAAAAAATAGTATTTTTTGGAAATATTTTTCTTATTCCTTAGAAATAAACTTTTTTAAAAGGTTACGAACATATTGAGTATCGTTGTAAGAAGTGCCTTGAGCGAAGAAGGAATTACGTTGGGAAATATAAAAATTGGTCTACGCCTGTACGACTTGTTATTTTGGTTAAGTTATAACGTTCTAAAGCATATTCACGTCATAAATATAATTTTAAAAAATGTACGACAGAAATAAGAGAAAAGTTAGAAAAATGTAGTAACCCAATGGGGTTGGAGCCAGGCTTAAACGTATTGCAACACATTACAACTACATTATTACTAGTCTATTATTATTATTATTATTATTATTATTATTATTATTATTATTATTATTATTATTATTATTATTATTATTATTATTTATTCTTCCCCTACACCTGATAGCTCATTCGTAAATTGAGGTTGGGCATGAAACAAAGAGAATATATTTAGCTGTTAGAAAAAATATGGACATAGAATAGGCTTATCTAATATTAGAAATTCCAATTACTTTTATTTTGAAGCCAATTGTTGGGCATAATAAATATAAGGTATCACATGTTTTTAGCAGAGAGAAACAAAAATTATATACACAATTCTAATTTCATTGAATTTCTCTTAGGTTTTTTCCATGATTTCAATAAAAAGTATACATTTTATATTTGTTGTTACTCACCCGTTAAACGGCCTCCTCATTCTACTCGACAGTAGTCAAAAATGTAGAATTATACTATAAAATCAGTTTTCTTTACTTAGTTCTAACGAATTTTTATAATTTGACTCATTTAAGAATATCTATTTGAAAGAAAACAGTGTCGAAGTTCCTAATATTGTTCCAATAGAATAGTTATTTGTTTAGTAATACTGAAAGCGTTATATTACATGTTTATGAAATCGGCTATGGAATAAACAGAACAGTTACCTTTTAATTTCTTAAAAATATTTTAAATATAGGTCCATTGTATTGCTTTTTAGTCAATAAAATAGCTATGTTGCTTAGTTTTGATGGAGAGAGCGGAAGCAGTTTCGTTTTTTTATTTCGTACGAAAGAAATGTTATCAACGAGAAGTGCGTTAACCTTATATAAGTGCTACAGAAAATGCAAAGAAAAATGTTAGAGAAAAAATGCAGTTTTTAAAAATTCATTGGACAAAATTCTAATAGCTACAATGGTTAATCATTTTTTATATTATTCATACCTTCTATTTTCTAGTGTTATTGATTTCATCATCATCATCATTATTATTATTATTATTATTGTTATTATTATTATTATTATTATTATTATTATTATTATTATTATTATTATTAGTAGTAGTAGTAGTAGTAGTAGTAGTATTAGTAGTAGTAGTAGTAGTAGTAGTAGTAATAGTAGTAGTAGTAGAAGTAGTAGTTGTAGTAGTAGTAGTAGTAATAATATATTTATTATCTCTTCCTGCAAACAAATTTAGGCTAGAACATTTTTTACGCACTCTGTCTTAATGAAAATGAGAATTTGTTTTTATTCGGTGGAGGCACTCGGTCGAAATAGTGTAAAACGCTTTTTCAGGGCCACCATACTGACTGAGGTTTTCCTGGGTTTTCCTCATTCACACCAGGTAAATTGCCGGGGTGGTACCGCTTCCTTCTTTTCCCAATCCTTCTCCGCGGACGTCATCCCTCAAGCGTGACAGGCTAAATGGCCTTAGATGCCTGAAGCCCATAAATCTAAGAACTAACAGTCGAGATTCGAGACATGCCTCGTCTCGTGCGCATCCCTAGAGTACGCATTAGTAACTGCACGTCATAATATTATTAAAATATTGAATGTTTTGAGAGTTTAGACTATGAAACAGTTACCATGGAATTTTTTTCTTTCTTGTGGTTGGTCAGATTTTCATTTAAATTATAGGTATACTTCTTACGTAGTCATGATATTGAAACATATACTATCATACATATAGGCTATTGTTGTAAATGAACTAGATACCGTACACATTCTATGCATAATTGTGAATCAATTAGTAGAAAAATTCAATGTTTTCTATTTCTCAAATGCTTAAGGCAAATGACCTCTACGACAAAACCACAATATCCTTCCGGATGTGGGACTAAAAAGTCATGACACTATATATATTTGCAATAATTAACTTCTACATTATTATCAGCGGAAACATTGTGTGTAAGTGCAAATTATTGTATTTTTATGAGATGTTTATTACATAATAAAAAGTAAAGCACACACACACACAAAACAAGGAAACAAAATTTTATAGCACCTTATCTATAGGTTAGTAGCTTACTTTTTTGTCCTACCAACATCTTATTTCCAAATTCTCCAAATATATTCTATTTCTTCTCTAACTTCCACAAATCACTACATTTCTGATCGTATGAAAGCTGAAACAAGTCTCGACTCTTGATGATAAGCTTGTGCAAAATGGCGGTGGATAAAAATGACAAAATAAGCGTCACTCAAACGTCTATATCCACTCCTATTAATCTGAAACAGTGAGACAGGTGTAAAAAAATTCTAGAATGTTTCAACACGCTTCTGTTGACATTTTGATCTACCTCCATTTTGTACAGGCATATTATCAAGAGTCGAGACTTGTTTTATCTTTGACTTAATATCAGCTTTGATACGATACTTTACTTGAACCCCTATCCCATTTCAACATTTTGAGTTGTACCCTGTCTGTGACCCTGCGAGGGAACCTGGAAAATATTTTTTTACTTTGAATCATTATAGTTTTGAAATAATAACATATCTGGGTTTTTGTTTTTTACACCTATCCCACTGTTTCAGGTTCATATGAGTGACAATAAACTTTGCTATGAAGATTGTGATGATATTTTGACCCAAAGCTATTTTGCACAGGCTTATCGTAGAGAATCGAGACTTGATTTATCTTCTTTCATTTAACACGAACTTTCATACGATGTACCAGTTAATCCCACCCCCTTTTTCCGTTTAAAAATTTTGAGTTTGATCCTATTTGAGACCTTGCGGGGGACCCTAGGACAATTTAGTTTGCTTTGATAAGTTGTACAATTTTCCAATAATTGAAGGGTCCTCTGCAATAACAAGTTAAATCGAATTACCTCGATTCCTCGTAAAAACATAGATAAAGAAGGCGTGTGGACTTACTTTCCTTTTCTGTCTCTTCTAGTGCGTATATGTACGAATCGTCTGTTGCAAAAAAAAAATGAAAAATAAAATAAATAAATAAATAAATAAAAATAAAATTCATCTGCATCTTACACGTTACACTTTCACTTACGTTGTTATTGCAGATCTTCAATTTTTCATAGTCAAAGTTATATTACTTGTTTCTTGGAAAGTGTATCAGTTATTCTAACTTTTCTTTTTATAGGCAGTCATAATCTGAAGATGGATGCACAAAACGAACGAAATTGTTCAATTGCAAGCATATGTCAAAAATATGGCGTTGATGAAACTTTTGTTTTTGCTCGAAAATCATGCCAGCGATATCCTACAATATATGGTGACGTAAGAATATTTTACTTTTATTAATAGTTGTTGCAGATTTTTATATTTATTATTATAGTTTTATTTGATACCATCTAAAGTAAGATATAACTAGATAGTATATCCAACAGGTAGAAAAAAAAGGATTAAAAATGCCCTGAACGGTTCACGCTGGAGAAAATAAAAGAATTATCTTCGACGTCAGTGTCAAAACTTTGTCACTGAAGTTAGACACATTGAAATTGAAGAAAAATATATATATAGGTAGCTATCGAAATAATGGAAAATTCTTAACAGAATGCAAAAGTTAATTCATGTACCTTGAACCGAAGTCAATGTGCAATTGTACCGCGCATGCCATGAAATTGCCAGGAGACAAAGTACAGTATTTCATTAATCACGTGGTAAAGTACTGTGCTCAAGCATAGTCTGTTGCCACCGAAATTGAATAGATTGTGTGAGATTTTCATGCGACCTCTTCATCACTTCTATTATAGCTACGTCTGGTAGGCTTCAAGTGGATCTCAAAACGTAGGGAGACGGATGATGTTAACCCTTCGCCCGTGATTATCTTTACTCATTGTAATTTTTAAGAAGTAAGGGAACGCCATTAATATTTTTTTTGGAAGTGGGTGAACGACATTCTGCCGCATTGGCAGCCATTTTGACCCCTAACGTCTGAGAAAATGCAATCTTCAAAGAAAAATAGGTCTAATAATAATAATAATAATAATAATAATAATAATAATAATAATAATAATAATAATAATAATAATAATAATATCTAAATAAATTTATAAATATGAATTGCTGAAGGATTTAGATCTGCATAGACTAGTCTACGTAAAAAGAAGCAGTATAAGGGGTAAAAGTCCTATCGCAGTGGGACAAAAGTCCGTTGAAATACACAAAGTAGGAAATCGACATACACGTATTTTTGTTGAATTATTTTGTTTTCAACAAGATTCTTAAGAGAAACAAAGAGCATACGAAGCATTAAGTGATTCTTCGTATTAAAAAAAAAAGAAAAAATGTTAGACTAAACAAAAAGATAAGTTTATCTCGTCCAACCAAGCGACAATGCATTTTTTCTTTTCTTGACCTTAGGAAAAACATAAAAGTGGTATCTGTTTAAGAATACAATTATTTACAAATTTGAAGCCAATTGTTGGACCTAATAAATATATGGTATCACATTTTTTATCAGAGAGCAGCAAAAATTATACACACAATTCTAATTTTATTGAGTTTCTCGTAGGTTTTTTCCATGATATCAAAAAGAAGTCTACATTTTATGATTGTTGTTACTCACCTGTTAAATGGCCTCCTCATTCTACTCGACAGTAGTCAAAAATGTATAATTATGCTATAAAATAAGGTTTGTTTGTTTTTTTTGTTTTTGTTTTTGTTTTTTTTTTTTTTTGCTTACATGGAACATCCGTAAAGTGTTGTACGCCGATTTCAACGAAATTTTGCAGGTAGATACTAGACACAAAATAAAGTGACCCGTATTTTTTCGTTTCTGCGAAAAACGGTTTGAAGGGGCCTAAGCCCCTCCCGAAATATTTTCCAAAAAGTTCGAAATCTCCAAAAGAACTTGAGTAATTTACAGAAAAAGACGTATACACATACTAGATGGAAAATGAAGGAATACGTTTTTTTTCTTTTGTGTGAGAAAACGGTTGCAGGGGGAAACATTGGCCCACATTTAAATATCTCCAAAAATAATGACAAAGGCCAAAATCGACAAAACGGCACACGCAATTATGAGGAAACTATGCATGCAGATACTAGACATAAAAGTAAGAAACACGTATTTTTTTTTTCGTTTCTGAGGAAAAACGGTTTAAAGGGGCCTAAGCCATTCCCGAAATATTTTCAAAAAGCTCGAAATTTCCAAAAGAACATGAACCATTTTGTAGAAAAAAGGAGTATACACATACTAGATAGAAAATTAAGGAATATGGGTTTTTCTTTTGTGTGAGGAAACAGTTTTCTGGGGAGCAACGGCCCCTATTCAAATATCACCAAAAATAATGACAAAGGCTGAAATCGGCAAAAGGGCACAAGCAATTTCGAGGAAACTATGCATGCAGATACTAGACTTGAAAATAATGGAGTGGATTTTAGTTTAGCGTCCCTTTCAGCAGCGAGGCTATATGAGAAGTGGACCTACTGATTAACGTGGAATCCGAACCACATGAGCTCCCGCCGGGAATAGAACCCGGGTCTCCCACGCCAAAGGCGCGTGCGCTAACCGCTTAGCCACGAGGGAGCTCAAACGTGAAAATAAGAAGCACGTATAATCGTGGGTCGCTACACTGAAATATTTCCTTTTATTTAATTTTAAAATTAAATAGGGAGTTAAGTATGATCGTATCTCTATGGGTTAAGTGAATACTCCAATAGGTTCTGCAAAAAAAAAAACATTAGTTAAACACCCTACCACTAAGCTACTGTGTCCCCGCCCATTGAATTGTCTATTAAGGTATATACAGTAGTTTGGTGAATTTTTTCCTATAGGAAAGACCCAAAAGTACAAATCCATAAAGATCTCTATTTTTACCTCATAAAATATATAATTCCTTATATCTTGGTTACTATATTACATATTGACAGCGAATTTTCATTCTTTTGCACAGCTCGATGAACCCTTGGAATTACCTGAAGAAAACCTAGGGCTGAACTAATCTTTCGATCGAAATTGTACTGAGGTACTCATTTAACCCATAGAAGTACCATCTTATTTAATTTTGTTGCGACCAATAATTGTTTCCGAAATTTCAAGATCTCATACGCTTTTATTTCAAAGTGTTTCCCCAGATATTAGATGTACTAGCTGGAAGTTTTGGGTAAACACATATTTCAAATACTGTTTACAAATGTCAGATTATATTTTCAAAAGCTTTTAAAATTTGATTTTGGTACACTCCATGATGTTCTAACACCCCATGAAGATATCTAATTACTTTAAGGTGAAATTGCTACTTGTGTTTATTAACTTTCCATGACCGATTTCGGAAATTTTAGCATCTAACATGAAAACCCCTTAACTGTGTTGGTCCTCCCTTTATTTGACAACATCTTGATAGCCGTTAGTCATATTTTAATTCATTTTCCGAATTGTAGCGTCAAGTATGCAAGCCCCACATACCTATGGTATCGCTCTTTATTTTCCCATATATTGGTATCCATAAGGCATGCCAAGTTGCAGTTTTCAGTAAAAAAAAAAACAGTTCTTTACATTTTAGAGACATGTATTTCCAATTATCTAAAATGCAGAAATTAGGTACAGCATTGGAACCCCATTGACTACCCACTTACTTTCGCATAGCAGGGTAAAAACGCCAGTGGTTGTCACTTTAAGGTTGAAAACATGCTATTTTGTCTCTTCTCTGAGCATCGTGAATCTGTCGGAGCTGTACCATAGTTGGAAAGACTCACTGATCCTTCCTATAATGACCATGTAGTCAAAATTAAAAAAGGAGTAGCCGTTGAAGGAAAAACAATATTTTAAAATCCTTGCACCAGAGGTCGTCACCTTAAAATCAAAATGTTCCAGTAGTAACCAGGAATTTCTACCAGTGTTCGTCACTCAAATAACTTGATATAATTTATTCAAAAACGCACTGTGTATCAGTTTAGGGTTAAGAATACAATATAAAGTAGTAAGCTTAATAACGTTCAATCACTTTTAGCACTCAAGAAAGAAAATAAAAACGTTTTTACATACTTTTAAAGCAATTTTAAAAAGAAATATGTTAACTGAATTCAAAAGTTAACTGTATATTACTTCCACGTTAAGAGTACAATATTAAATACTATGTTTAATAACTATACGTCACTTTAAACACTCAAGAATGAAAAACGTGTGTACATACATTTTAAAACAATATGAGAAACAAAATAAGTTACCTGAATGCAAAATTTAATTATAGATCACCTTAAGCTTAAGAATACACTATAAAATACTGAGATTAATAACAGTAACAGATATAAATCCAAAGTAGAGAGTGAGAACGAGATGTTCAGGGAGATTGGGGACAGCAGAAATATGGTGTCTAAAAGGAATGCAGGGAGGAAAGCCAATGGCAACACCACCATTTGCACGGCGTGCTGGAAGTGCATTATCATGGCGAACTATTTGATAACCAAAGATGCGGGGATGTAGACGTAGAGTCAGATACGTTTCGTTGAGTAGAAACGTTCTAACATGTTCTTTCTGAGCAGTTGTTCAATGAGAGGTTGGTGTTGGCACAAGGAATGAATATTCAAAATTAGAAACTTCAGTTCCGTGATGAAGGCAATGAAAAGGTTGAGTTTCTGGTGGGCATTCGTAAAATGGTTACACTACTGTCTGGAGCACATCAGAATGAAAATATACAGTTGGACCAGAATAGGTCGGTTGAAAGTCGACGTTAAGGATGGCTTTGGCTGTTTGTTGAACCTGTTGTAATATGTGATGTCGAGGAAAAGGGTCGATATTCTGAAGAGTAACAGTGATGAAAGACAAGAACTGGTTAATAGTGATTGGTTGATACACAGATGATGGCGGAGGAACAGTAGTGTTTTGAATCCCGTGAGGACGCAGAGCGACAACGAGTTCTGGCTTGAAAGGTTCCGCTGTGGGTCTGGCTTTGCATTTGTAGCTGTATGTTGGATGTTCATGAGAACCACAGGTGCTACAGAGTGAAGGTTGCTGAAGATTCGTGCAGGTTTTTGTAGTATGAGGTCCGGAGCAGAAACCGAACTTGGGTGTGTTCGGACACGGAGAAGTATGGTGCGAGTTATATGCTTGACAGGTTTCGCATCTGACGGGGAGAGGTGCCGGAGATTTAGAAGGTTCAACCCTGTGTCGTTTTCGATAAATAAAGGCTCCGTGCGAGAGAAGATTGTCAATCGTTGTTGAGGAGTTTGTAAGCATTCGGACCATGTAGGTGTTTCCATTAGCGTTTTTGATACGGATGCACTTAAGAATAGAGTGCCCGTCAAATTTGAGTTCCTTTGCAATCTCGTCATTTGTGTAGTCAGGTGGAACTCCTCTAATAACAACAGAGAGTGCTAATGAACGTCGAGGTGGTGGTGGTTGTTTGGTGCGAGAGGGAGCCAGTTTGGAAAGATTTGCGTTTCTGCCAAAGACCTCATATGAGTGGTTGTTAAGAAGTGAAGAATCCAGACTGAAGATTGTTTTTGCGAACTAGGTAGTAATGGAAAGTCTGCATCCATGTTGAAGTGACCAGAAATAGTTGATGAAGATGATTCGCTGAGTGTGTGATGACGTTTAGCTCGTGGTGAAAGTGACTGGGGGTCTTCTTTAGTATGAGGCAATCGTGAACGTTCAGGACTTGGTTTAGAACGACGTTCCTTTCTTTTATCCACCTTAGTGGATACAACAGAAGTGCTGGGATCAGCTGAGGTTCGTCCTGAAGAAAACATAACGAATGATAGTGCAAACACAAAGATGATACAATGCAGATAGGTATCAGGTAGTAGATTAAAGACCACCCATTTGGATAGTGGTCTAGGTGAAGAAATGCCCCAGTATAAACGTGTAGCAACAGTGTACCCTTGGCTGAGATGAGTCTGATATCTGTTGCTCAGGGAATATCTGTCGAGTAAGTCCCAGGATCGTGGACAGGAGTACAACAAACAGCCGTGCTGACGTTTGGTACGTCACAGCTGATGTGGTCAATATAGCTATTGACTTGGAAGATGATCCCGCTTTTTTTTACGTTGCTAGCTAAGGCTAGCTACCTCTGAGAGGGTTACGCCCTCTTTTAGGGAAGTGATTTGAAGGGATTGTTGTTTTTTTTTGGTCAGTGGTTGGTCTAAGTGCTTTATTTATTTTTCATTGCAGTAATGGTCATAAGGAACTTTGCGTTCCTTAACATTAGGTGGAAGGATATACATAAATACATATATTTAACATTAAAAAATGTGTATATAGCTGTTATGAAAATAAATGAACAATGATTTATAAAACAATAAATGAGGAACACTAATCAATATATACAATAAATACGATCAGGAGAATAGAAACTAACTGATATTAATGTAGTATTATAATAATATAATTAATGAGAACGAAATATGTGATAAGGTGCAATCACTTATCTTTTGTACCCTATTGATCTTATGTCAGCCAAACAATTATGTTCAAAAAGCTTCCTATAGTATACATTCGTTTCATTTACAGCTTCACTTCAATACATTCGTTTCATTTATAGCTTCATTTCAAACCGCCTCGCATTCATCTCTGTTAACTACAGTCTGTCACATCCTATTTTTGTCCTCTCAGGCGCACCGCAAGGATTGGCCTTATCCCCATTACTTTACTTGTTCTATGTTGCGGACATGCCTCGGCTTCCAGAGGAAATCCATTTATTTCAATATGCCGACGATACGGCGTTCCTTGTTCTGTGTAACACCATACAGCAAATAAACTCAGCTATGCATACCACAATCAATCGCTTCACATCATGGTGTACTCGTTGGAGAAACTCAATATAAATGCGGTGAAAACTCAAGCTATTGTCCTTCTACCACCACGCCGAAGATCAAAAGTCCGTCGAAACCCTCGCAATATCGCACTCCATGTAAATGACGAACCTATACGCCTAAAGACTTACTAGGACTTTATTTAAAAAATATATGTAATTCATAATAACAACTATAATAATTAATCCACTACGCTTAGCGAATGTCAATGAGGTAATCTGTAGCTTACCATTAAGGCCAATCACTTGAAAAATTTTACTCTAGACGACGGTTAACCTATTCTCTTCGACTGTATAAACTCGATCAGGCGGCTAATTATGATATCGAAATTGCTATTCCAAAATATTGATGAATTTAACACCATTTTAACGTGTTAATCCTACCACCGATGCAAATGATGTACCTGTAGGTCTACGCACAGAGGGATGAGCTTATGTCGTTCAAGAAACAGGTTTTAAATATCTTGTTTGCATTTTTTTTGTGTTTTTTTTACTACTTTGTGATAGACACAGCAACCAGCCATAACAAGAGGCCGTGATGCCAATTGAATTTACATGGATGGGAAAGGCTTAAAAAGAACAGGTAAAAATCAGAACTAAAAATATATTATGTGGGGTCTGTCAGATCCCTGTGTTTCTCCTAGCTAACTGGAACTTAAATGGAAGCGGATGCAACTTTCATTTACCCAGCAAGAAGGATGCAAACGCCGTTCGTATAGGCAACCTGCGAGACAGTCCTGCGTAGTGGGCCGCATACATTGCGTAATGGGGACAACGATGAGATGGATGTTCGAAATGAAAATGTGTGTACGCAGTAGTAACACGAATCAAAAATGTTGCAATTAGCCTACTGTTTGATTGTACGCATACTTCCATAGTTATGTAATGATACTCACGTGCGGAACATAATACAACCATTAGGTGAATTGCTTTCATATATCTGTATGTAGAATGTAACGTATGGTATATTCTTTTTGTTTGTTTTATTCTGATAAATATAAATTATTATAATAAAATAGGCTTTGAACCAGTGTACACATTTGGTAATTTGTAGCTACAGTTTGTTGCATTTTATAATTTAGATTCTGAGGTAGAAAATAAAATTGCTTAGAGGATTTTCGTAGTTCTATATACTAGGCGTACTTCAATATTTTGCAATAGGTCTATTTGGTTAAATAACTTAAAATCAATTGTAGATAATCTTATAGGCCTAGAGTTGGGAGGGGGTGGAATGATGAAATGGGAAGAAACAGGAAACTATAAAATTCTCACATAACTTCCTTATTGTTAGGTGATAAAGTGTCTAACTAATTATTGCAAATGTATACTTTGAGAAAAACGTCTCAAGCAACTCACTCTCGTTTCTCCCTCCACGTGAAGTGGTAATTTTTGAGTAATAATGGTCAAGCGTCAATTCCTGGGAAGAAGATATAGAATGATAGGAAAGTGACTCAGCTACAGAAGTATGATAACTTTACACAAACAGCAATACGGAGCAAAATTCATAACATGTAGAGGAAAAACGGACTTCCTACTTTAGCGAAAATTCAGAGCGTTATAAATGAAGATATTGACCTACCGAAGTTTTCTGTTTCTACTCTTCGAAGATTCATAATTGATATGGGAGTTAAATCCATAAAACGTGGCCGCAAATCGTAATTGATTGATAGAGAAGACATAATAGCATGGAGGCATAGCAGGCCCGTAGCCAGCCCAAAAATTTAGGAGGGGGGACCTGACCCAATCGTATTATACTTCATCAACATATTATAGTTCATTTGCAATCCTACGGTGAACGTTTTAGGGGCGGTGCGCCCCCCCCCCTTGCCAACCCATGTATAGGGCCTGAGGCGTAAGTATCTGAGACAAATAAAATATAGAGATAACAGCAGAACTATTGTTTATATAGCCGAATCGTAGGCGAATGCCGGGATAACCAGATCAAAAGCTTGGAAATACACATCTAATAAGACGGCCGAACAAGCGTGGAAAAAGTAGCTAACTCCATGTCTCAAATTGCCGTCGGAGAAGGGAGGAAGAGTCATCATAATGCATGCAATCTCTGAAAAGTGGCCTAATTTCTCAGGGAGGGTTTGGAAAGGGTTACAGCTGAAGACTGCAGAAAATACGTAAAACACGCAAAAAATGTTGAAAGGGAAATGTGGGAAGCTGACGGTCTTATCGAAATAATACACGACAAGATATTAATAAATCTCGAGAGTGACAGGTCTACTAATTCTGAAGAGGAGGATGATTCTGACATGTAGGAGGGAGCAATTGATAATGCAGTGGACGAAGAAATGGAAAACGAAGAGGATCTCGGAGTTAGTATTCTACAAGATTCAATTTACATTGTAAGTTTTTCGACGAATTTATTTCTCTCATTTGATTTACATGAATTTGCTTTACTTTCTCACAGTATGCAATTTAATTATGAAATTCATAGTTCATCAATACAATCAAACAGCTTCTCCGGCCTACACAACCTTTCTATAAACTACCAATTGCCAAATTGTCTTCTAATATTTATGAAAATTATCTATATCCTTGAACAGTATTAATTTGTTTGAATCTCCATTCTGTTAATTCCTCATTATTATTTTTCTATTCAACGACAACTCTCTTTATTCCCAAATAATTATTCTAACATGTAAAGTATTATAATTATAGTTTGTATACAATTAAACAACCTCTTCGACCTGAATAACAACTTTTCATTTATCAACGAAGAAACTTAAACATTTTCCTGAAGAGTATAAATTTTTATTTAATCATTTTTAAAATTGATTCCTGATTATTAATTTTATATCCAAAATAGTCTGTATTTAATTTGTATGAAAATAAGTACTGTATCATATATCACATTATACGATTATAAGATTTGCACATGGGAAGGGCTGCAACCAAATTTATCCCTCGCCTTCTCACAAACGAGAAAACGGAGCGTCGATTTTGAGACATATGTTGACCTTCAAAATCAGCTGAAAGAGGATCCTGACTTTTCTGCGAAGTTGAATATTGGTGATGAATCGTGGTGCTATAGCTACGACCCCGAATCAAAGCAGCAATCAAGCCAGTGGAAGACAAGTGGCCCTCCTCGTCCCAAGAAAACTTGCCAAGTGAAGTCACACATCAACTCAATGCTCATTTGCTTCTTCGATTGCAGAGGTGTTGTGCACGGGAATTCGTTCCCCTGGGTCAAACTGTTAACTAGGGGTTCTACTTGGAGGTCTTGAAAAGATTGAGAGGGAGTATCCGGAATAAAAAGGTAGATCTTTGGCGCAAGGGGAATAGTTCTTCCATCATGAAAACGCTCCGACCAACACCGCCCTCTTCGTAAAGTGTTTTTTGACCAAAACCTACACGACACCTATTGTGCACCTCCCTACTCACCGGATCTACCCCTTGTGATTTCTTTTTGTTCACCAGAATCAAACGTGACATGAAAGGAAATCGTTTTGCCACTGTGGAGGAGGTAAAACAAAAATCGCTGGAGGTCATAAAGAAAATCCCGATAAGTGATTTTCAAAACCGTTTTGAACAATGGAAAAATGCGCTGCGGTCCGTGAACAATACTTTGATGAATATGTTGGTGCAAAAATATTAAGAAATAAAGAAGTTATGCCGAATTTCCCTTTTTTTTGAGTCCCCCCTCTTACCTATATGAAACCATATTTCCATTTTATAACTACTATTCTTAGTAATTTTCAATGTTGAAGCAAATATGTAAATAAATGCTTCTCCAAAAAAAATAGGTTGTAAATTCGCAGGTCAACTTCAGACTTTAGACTTTTTTTTTTTTTTTTTTTTTTGAGAAGAGGATTTGAGTATTTAATAAGGAATAGGTTTTCGTATAGGATATAATTTTTTTGTGAAGTATTTATTTATTTATATGGCATAATTCATTCCATTAGTATTAATCATCATTTAGTTGCATATTGAACTGCCACTAGAGGGTTACGCCCTCTCTGTCGGCAAGTGAAATGCTGAAAACAAGTGCAAACATAAATAACATTAGTTGGACAATGTGATATAAACAAAATAATTAGTGCTAAATAAAACAAGTACATTCAAAAGTGCTGAAATAAATCAATGTGCATAAACATAAATAACAAGTAAACACTGTATGATATTGAACTATGTAAAATGTATATATATATATATATATATATATATACATATATATATATATATATATATATATATCATGATTAAATTTTTAACAAGAAGTAAACGATAAAGGTAACAGTATATAGAGATAAAGGATATATAAGAGTACATTATAAACCTTATTTGGGATTGTAAATAGTTTATCATGATTGATGAGATGAAAGTGCATTACACGCCACAACACAGTGAGATGGTTAATAGTAACGAATGCATGTTATCCTGCTGTCTTGGAGCGTCTCAAGACTGATGTAGACATGGGGAACCCAGATTAGTAGTAAGGGAGAACAGCGCAGCTATGGACGGCTTGATGAATGATTTGGCGTTGAAAGAATCTGCGATGGAAGTGAACCATAGGAAGATTGTTTACGTGAAGTGTGATCAAAATACTTAACGGTGTATGACAATATTTGAAAGAAGAATCCTGCTCAGAGTCTATGAAGATTGTGTCCAGAAAAATATCTTTGAGAGATTCTAGGCATTTGGCTATATATTGTATACGTAAGAGTGAGATATGTTCTACAAGTGGTGGAAAGTCCATTCGATTGTATAGTTCTCGGTTAGGACATGGTAGTTTGTTGCGGTATGCTAATCGTACTGCATGACGCTCCATAATTTCGAGCCTACTGTAGAACTTAGGTGGAGCTGGAGACCAAGCAATATGTCCAAATGTAAGAATGCTGCGCATGAATGCTTTATATGTGTTGATAAGCAATTTTGAGTTTAGTCCCCAATGCTGCCCTACGAGCCTGCTAAGTAATTGCAGCCGATTTTTTGCTTTAAGCATAAGTTTCTGGGAATGAGCAGTCCATTGTAATTTATTATCACGTGTTATTCCTAGATATGTAACTGATTTAGATGGTTTTAATCTGTGTGTTCCGACATTAATATCAAGCAAATTAGGGTTACGGTGAACTTTGCTGCAGCATTTAGGTGGTATGATGACTAGGGTCTGAGTTTTCTCTTCATTGACGGTGAGCTTCCATTTCGTACACCACGCAAGAGTGAGATATGTTCTACAAGTGGTGGAAAGTCCATTCGATTGTATAGTTCTCGGTTAGGATATGGTAGTTTGTTGCGGTATGTTAATCGTACTGCATGACGCTCCATAATTTCGAGCCTACTGTAGAACTCAGGTGGAGCTGGAGACCAAGCAATATGCAAGTTATTAATTGTGACTTGTAAGGTTCTATTAATTTGTTGCATAGTTGTTCCGATCGTTAATAAAACGATGTCATCGGCATATTGGAATAAATAAGTAGGACGAGTAGGTACTGGTACGTCTGATGCATATAAAATGTATAGAAGAGGTGACAGACTGGACCCTTGAGGCACCCCGGTATATGAAAAGATAGGATGAGAGATGGAATTGTTGATACAGATATATATGCGATTCGATTGGGTATGAATGAGAAAATTACTCTAACGTAAGTAACGGGAAGTCCAAATTTAGGCAGTTTATAAAATAAACCATAGTGCCAAATTCGATCAAATGCTTTCTCCAAGTCCATTAAAATTTGACAAGACGGTAATGATCTATTATACTGGTTTCCAAGTATAGTCGTTAGCCGAAGTAACTGATCATTGATACTATATGATGGTCTAAATCCGGTTTGGAAAGTGGGAAGGAGTTGACGGTCATGCAGATATAGATGTAAACGTTTCACTAGATGTTTTTCAAATACTTTCCCCAGTGTTGCAGATCGTTGTATCGGCCTATACGAAGTTACAGAATTTGGAGGCTTGTTCGGTTTTAGAAACATATATATACTTTAGAGATTTTCCATTCAACTGGATAATATCCTTACGTAGAATAAAATTATAGATAGTAGCAAGAAGAAGAAAAAACTGCGCTGAGCATTCCTTAATAAGTTGGTAAGATATTTGGTCAAAACCAGGCGCTGTATTACGTTTTCCTTTGATACTCGTCTGAATTTCGTCAGAAGTTATAGATACCGTTTACTACGTTTATTTTTACGTGGTATCTAGATTGTATCCTGGTTCTTAACTAACTAATCTTCAAATAATTCACATGTTTTACCATTTTCTTAACTGATTTTAATACTCAATCATGAGAAGCGTAAACAATCCACTTTCTACATATTTAACAAGATGTCTGCACACTTATACATACATTTATTATGTTTCCATAGAGATTACATCAATAGTTGACGATCAAAATAACCTAAAGCTATTTCTTTGCATCTTTCTTTTCTATATATATTACTGCTCAAATAATTCGCCTCTGATCCTTTTTATAAGATGATACAGATTGATAATGCTATATACAACGTTATCGCTGTATAAATGTTGTCCGGACGGGACTTCCGTAATAGTTTTGCTATGAAGGAAAGAACCCTGGGTTGGAGATTATAAAACACCTACTTTTTGAATAGCCCTCGTATAAACTTAATATCACTTTAACACAAATATCTTACTCTTCCATTTATATATATGACATATTATAACGTTACATTTTTTATATTTATCAATATATCAATATACTAAGAACGTCGATTTACAATTATTGTCGATGAGACTATTCAAAAATTAAACCTAACTGATAGTTTCTTTAAGGGTACTAATTAACTATTTCTTCATGTACAAACAACATTATTTACAAACAAAGATCTTTATAGTAGTAAATATTGGTAGGATCAGAAGGCAGCAAAATATTATCATGTAAACACATTGATGATTATCATTTAATACATTACTAAGCTCTGAAAAATTAAGAAATTCGATATTCATTATTCCTATTCTTTCTATATAATAAGTTGCATCTATTTTATATATCTATCATAACTTCCATACGTTTACATTAAAATTATAATATTTTATTCTTGAATATTTATAATATTAGTATAAAATTCGAATAGAACAAAAACACGAAAACAAGAATAGCTTAAATACATGTTTCCTGGAGAAAACATAAATTGTCAAATTTAATATATTCTCGTATTACAATAAAGCTTTTATATAATTTCCTAGCATGAAACACAAATTAACATTTCCTCAATTAATGCTATAAAAGGAAATTGCAACAAATCTATAAGGAACAAATTCAATATTATTTTCAGTAGGCTGCCATAATTTAATTTTATCAATATTCCGTAATATTTCACAATTGCATATGTTTTTAACGTACATTTTAATAATAAATTGAATGAAGAACACATTAACCATAGACGTAAGCAAAGTTCAATCTAATACAAATCCGTCGGACGCCTTTTTAATAGTTCAAGTTATAGATTCAAAGGGCGCATTTAAGCAACATTGTATAGCACAATCTTGTATGCGTTCTTGTCTTTCACAGGATGTTACTATATTTTGATTCCTATTTACAGAATTACTGCCATCTGCAAACCGATTTTGTGAAAATCGGCGATGATTATTGTTCCTACTGAAATTCTTGTTGCTTTTTGTAAAATTCCTAGTTCCATTTCTGTGATTAGGTTGCGTTCGCTTACCGGTATCATTATAACCATTCATTCTATTATTAAAACTATGCACATTAGAATTATTTTCAGGTTGTACGTTTATATTACGAACTGAAGCATATTGTATATGACTACGTCCAGAATTACTCTGACCTCTATCTTGTATTCTATTGTTATTTTGTATTGCCGACTGACTTTCATAATTTTGGACAAGCATAATTAAGTGATTAAAGTTGATGCACTGTGCCGACATTAACAGTTGTTGTAATCGGAATGGCAATAAGATTCTAATGGAAGCTATGATTTGGGATTCCGGATGATTTGGATTTAGTGATCTTAACTCGTTATATGTAGATACTACAAATTCCGTAATACTCCTGTGTAATTTTGGATTGAAATGTTTCGTTCGCAAGACGGCATCTCTCTTCGCTATCATAAAATCATTCTAATAATTCGATAGTAGAGCATTCTTGAAATCAGAATATGTACGAAGACTACTCCTGATAGCTTTGAACCATGTTAAACAGGGTGGTAATAATATATGTGGCAATAATTTTAAAAATTGAGACTCATCTACACCCACCAGTTCACATTCGTCCTCAAATTTTTCAAGAAATCCCCTAGCGGGTATATCTTCCGGTACACCACTAAATTTAGTAAGCGACTTAACTTCGCTGAATCGTAAAGGTTTACATGTATTAATTTTCATACACCTGTTGGAGTTATGTTTCCGCCGAGATGATTGCCTCACTCTTCTTTCTCTATCAGTACTCTCTTCTTCACAGCTCGAAGATTCATTAACTTCCAAAATTGTTCTGGGATGGCGAGTAGGTTCACAACCGGTAGATGTAGGATGTACCACATTCATGTATCCATCATCCTGCAATGCACTTTCGGGAATACATTTCTCTTTGATAAAGTTCACCTCATCCTGCAATAGTTTAATGTGATTAGCATGACCATTTATTGTTGACTCTATGACATCTACAGAATCTTGAACTTCCGTGAATCTTTGTGCTACCCTTTCCATTTTTTCGTCGTACTGTTCAAATTTGACTACTATATGTTGCTTCATCTGACTCAGTTGACGCTGAATAAGGTCCCATTTGTTTTCATTACATTGTTCTAATCTCCCTAGTTTTTCATTGAAATCCTTAGTTTGCTGGTTTATCTTCTGGTCTAATTTTTCACCAAATGTTGGCTTGCTCCCTAATCTGTTCAGATTGGTTCCTAATTTGCTGAGCTAATTCATCACTTTTTCGAACTTGGTCCTTAACTTGCTCAGATTGGTTCCTAATTTGCTCAGATTGGTTCCTAATTTGCTGAGCTAAGTCTCTTAAGATGTCAGTTAAATTTTCGTTAGAATTCACTTCTGGATACATACTCTGATCACCAGTTATGTCTCTATCCGTTGCACTCATTGTAATATTTTAGTGTATCACTTTACCGCTTCTCAAAATGGTAACACTAGTGTCACGTTGAATGTTAGCCGTTTTTACTGTCCTTTGAAACGACAAACTTTTATATCTCTCGGTGTTCGGCACCACTAATTTTACTTTAATGACTACTCCCGGTGTTGAGGCACCACTAATTTTACTACGTTTATTTTTACGTAGTATCTAGATTGTATCCTGGTTCTTAACTAACTAATCTTAAAATAATTCACACGTTTTACCATTTTATTAACTGATTTTAATAATCATGAGAAGCGTAAATAATCCACTTTTCACATATTTAACAAGATGTCTGCACAATTATACATACATTTATTATATTTCCATAGAGATTACATCAATAGTTGACGATCAAAATAACCTAAAGCTATTTCTTAGCATCTTTCTTTTCTTTATATATTACTGCTCAAATAATTCGCCTCTGATCCTTTTTATAAGATGGTACGCATTGCTAATGCTATATACAACGTTATCGTTGTACGTTAATGGCTGAGTCTCATCTAAGGTATGTGTAATAGACGGTTGCAATAACTGGGTGATTGTTTTTTCACAGAATCTGGGATTATCTTGATAATGTTCTACAGGCGGAGTGAATACAGCTTGTAAGTGAGAGGCAAATGTGTTAGCTTTATTGTCATCTGAATGTAAAGGTTCGTTGTTTTGGAAAAGTGGATATTTGGTTGTTCTTTGCTGCCCTCTCAACTGATGGAACTTTTTCCAATAACGTGTAGGATGACTTTCCTCGTTCAGTTGATTGAATGTGTTGTGCCACGTCAACCGTTTATGAGCAACGATATAGTTATGTACAGTACGTTACCATCTACATGTCTGTGTCAGATATTCAGGATTACGAGTACACTCATATTGTCTATAATAATGGTGAGATTTTCTGACTAAATGCAAATATTGCGGAGGCAAAATAGGCTGATAAGTTTTGCCGTGCTAAGTAGGAATGTTGTTACGCGCGCTGGTAGTGATGACATTCGTGAGTGTAGCGGGCAGTACCTAAATATTAAAAAAATCGGACTGAGATGGTTCATTTTTTTTTCAAACCTACAACAAATTGTCACTTAATTTTAAAAACAATTACATTCACGAAATAATCGATATTCCTAATCCTGGTTGCAATTCAATGTTATAAGATAATGAAAAAATAGAAATGTCTAGTTATTTTGAAAAGCTTCCATAGGCATTAAGCTATATTTTTGTGTCGCATTAAGCACCCGAACTTTACTCGGTACGGAATGACGTCTCTAATGTGAACTTCCAAAATTCACATCGATCACAGAATAGGGGGATTTAATGCTGAAGTTACCGTAGTAATTACAGGAACCGATGAAGGTTGATTAAACCTAGTTTCTATGAGGAACTGAGCGAAAGGTGGTTTAAATCCATAGGCATTGTTAAGTAAGAATGGAGGAGGAATCATATTGTATTCTCCAGAACTTCGATTTTATCACGAGTTACCGAATATAATACTTGAATTCCCATTTCGATTATTATTATTGTTATTAAAGCTACCTTTCCTATTATTATTTACTATCACGGGTTCTGTTTGTATAGCATTATATATCTTCATTTTCTTCGCTCGTTCAACACTTGTTTGCTTAATTGTAGGTTTTTTCATCGAAGACTTTAAGCAATTTAAATAGTGCCAAGAGATTTGTTGTCTTCCTAAACAAACTGATTTTCATACATTTTCCTTTCTTTATTTTTAAAGCTTTACCATCTAACATACACATTGGGTCTATTATTTTTTATGTAAAACTTCTTCTATAATATATATTTATCTTTATACTTAAGTTTTCAATAATTGTAATTCATAAATTCTTCCTAGCACATCGTCGTTGCTCAAATGTTTTCTTCTGAATGTTCTTGATGTATTAGACTGGATAGTTTAACTTCTTTACTTAACAAATTCTTCTGTTATACAATTTGGTATATAGGCCTATTATTTTTTAAACATACCTTTAGATTAACTTTCATTATTACCAACTTGATAAATTTATAACACCAAATATCAAAATTTCAAAATGTTATTCATTATATCAAACTTACAAATTTTTAAATGTAATTATTCTAAATTAGAAAATTCTCATATGATTTACCGTACTCAATAGGTCTATACTACATGTAAGCTTAAGTACCTATTTTATTTAACTTAGTCAATTGTTATATATCACTTTATCACTTGTTATATATCACGAGTTATATCACTTTTACACAATTTAACTACACAATTCACGAACGTAAACTTTTGTCTTTTTTGACAGTCCAGAGTACTCTGCATGAACCCACTCCCGACATTTCATACATTGTAACCAGTTTCCTTCTGAGCGAGAGAATGTAATGAATATAGTTCATTACAATGTAGACAACGAGAATTATTGGCTAACACGAATTCTTGACATTCATTTTCCATATAAAATGGTAATGTTTCCCGGAAATTAATTTCCTTTTCTTGGGCGTTCTTCTTTCTATTACTTAAATAGGGTCTGGTGTTATGTATAGTGATTTTTTCTATTACACTTCTTCTCTGTTTCATTATCAAATGAGAAACACTTTGAGGTATTGAGATTTCTTGAAAAGAGCTTTGCTGTTGGTATTGTGACGAAGTCGGTATTTACCACCTCAACGATGTATTAGAATTTGGTTTCAAGTTGTCGACAAACTGATGTTTCAGTTTCGGGTTGAAAATTGTCGGAAGCGTTAAGGAAATCCATTAAACATGATGTGAATGCTTCAATTGTTTGTGTCATTTTTTCGGAATTCCAGTTTTGTTTAATATTTCCTTAATTTAACTTACTTTTCGACCATTTGAAAGTAAGTAAAGAAAAAGAAAAATTTTAAAAAAAAATGCGCAACAAAATGAATAACAGTTAGGCTAATGTATTCATAAACACATCTATCCTATATTAAGTACACTGACTAAAGTTAGTATCGGTATGTAATATAGACTAATACAGCACCGATTGCATTACCTTCAGTCAGCAACGGGGATTTCGATAAAATTCAATATAGTCTGTAAATTTATTGACCAGGGAAATCTGTATGCAAAAAAAAAAAAAAAATAAACTAACAAAGAATCTATTTTCCTAAGTGAATCAGTTAAATATTTATGAGGCCAATTTTTTTCTAAGGTTTCCAAATCCTCAACACATTAAGCTTAATGTACCCTAGATTACATTATTATTTATGAAAAACTAGAACAAACATGAAATATAGTCTAGATTGTTTGGAATTTACGTTATAGAAATCAACTGAGAATAAAAATATTGGCGAGATTTTGAAATTTTAATGAACGAAAAAATGGATTAGAGTATTTTATTTTTTCTCTAGAACAAAAATGGCGTTGTGTTTGGGAAAATAGTACTAGTACCAATAGTATAATAAAAGTTTCATTTTTTATTCAATCTTTCCATGTATTCTAGTCATTTAATTACAGTTATGCCCTACAGATCTATGCGATATTGAATATCACAATACCATCATATTTTCCAATTATTGTTTTCCATTCAAGAAATAAATTCTATTCTTTGATTTGGTGGACTTACCTTTTTTTTTTTTACCTTCTGTTTGGTTACGTTGCATATCATAATATTTATTTACTAAAACTTGCGTAGTTGGTTAAGTTAAAATTGGTATACAATTAATGTTATAAAACAATGTGTTTTATAAAATTTCCCTGACTTTTTCTGATTTCCAGACATTTTCCCTAAGTTTTCTCTAACTTCACTTATTAACTACACAGGTTAAATATATAGTAAAAAACATCGCTGCTGGACCAACTTAATACAGTAAAATTTTCCAGCAAGTCTGGTCGGTATTACCGTCTCAAGTCTCTACGGTAATCCTGCCCCAACTGGTGGAAAATCAAAATGTCAACACAGTTTTTGTTGAAGTCTCTCCAGATTTGAACAATAAAAAAGAAACAAATTGTATGATCATTGGAAAGGAAAATACAAACTATCGATGTAAGAAGTTTTACCCCAGCGTTCATCCCCCACAATCCCCCGTAGGTTTCCGAGCCAGTTCAGACTTATTAGATGTGTCATATATTTTTCCACTTAAATTTATGTTGATAGTTTTATCTAACTCCATTTTACACTATGCATTACTCTAATAGATTATGCATTTCAATAACAAGAATACTTGTATAAGTTTCTCAAAGTATCAAGTTTGAGAAGAACGAAGTTTGTCTTCCAGTATTACCTCATTGGTCAAAGATACCGGTGGTGAAACAATTGGTATAAAATCAGGAGAACTGCTTCTTAGTCTTAGATCAATTCATGAAGAAGATGAGCGCCAATGTTAGGTACCTAATTTCAGGATTTTTTTTTAAAAAAAAGTTACCGTACCATTACAACCATACGAAGCACATTTTAATATTTAGACTTGAAATAAAAATATAACTGTCAAAGACTTACCGTTGTCTTTGAATTTCATATCTAGATAAGAATACAAGGCTTTCAGGTAGAGGAGGGTGAGTTTAGGTTTTATTAAAGACGATAGTACATCTCATATGATTGATCTGTAGGCAAATAGTGCTTACAGGTTAAACTCAGTCCTTTGAAGTCAATCGACAGATAAATAAGTCTTACAGACACAAAGATAACACTAGTTTTAAACATATTGTGTATGAAAATAGTAGAATTAATTCTTTTCACCCGAGACCTAAAATCTGAAAGAAATTGTAAAATAGTTGAATACATTGCAGAATGAAGCTCTTTGCTTCGCTGTTCCACCGTGCTTCCCAGAAACTGGAGGTAAACCCAGGAACAGTAGAGATAATCTATAAATCTAGTAATTTTTATCGTAGGACACATATGCTAGGAATCAAAAATAATACAAAAAACAAACACATTGCAACTTGCTACTGTAAAAATTATTGTTTCTTTTAACTAAAATTACTGTTACTGCTACTGTTCTTATTTCATACAAACAGTGATTTACAAAATCACCTTCGCTGTTTCCACCGTGCTTGCTACAAACTGGAGGTAAACCCAGGAGCAGCAGAGATAATCTATACTTCTAGTAATTTTTATCTTAGGATATGATACATATGTTAAGAATCAAAAATAATACAAAAAACAAGCAAATCGCAATGTGCTACTGAAAAAAAAACTGTTTCTTTGTGTTATTTAATACAAACAGTGATTTACAAAATCACATCATACTGTTAACGTAGTTGCCATTTTGAATACCTATAGGGTCTATCTATTGCCTGAAGATGTTTCCTTTTTCAACGAAATTAAAAAGTTCGTTACTGAATCCTCTATGTCTGTGTGTCTGTCTGTCTGTCTGTCTGTCTGTCCGTCCGTCTGTCTGTTATTTGCGATTTTTTTCAATTTTGAACCATGCATTCGATAGAGCATAAAAAACTATGAGAGAAACCTATTTAATTTTTCGCGTCACTCTTACCGTTCCCGAGATATTGACCAAAAAATGGCCAACTTTCAGAGATTTAAGAAGCCATATCTCAGAAACCTTAAGTCATAGAAAGATTATGTTAGTTTTGGTCAACATCTAAAAGAATGGTAAATATTTTGGTACCAAAAAGTAACCGGTGTCCACCGTTCAACTGGCCACTGGTTTGGTCAATGGCCAGTTGGCCAGTGGCCGCATATTATTATCGGTATTAAAAATATTTACAATACTGTTAGACATTAATTAACACCAATATCATTTCTCTATGACACGTTCCCGTGATAATGGGTAAAAGTGGCCAATTTCTAGATATTTAAGAAGCCATAGCTCGGGAACCATAAGTTTAAGAGAAATGATATTGATGTTGATCAATACCTAAGAGAATGGTAAATATTTTGGCACCAAATATTAACCGATGGCCACCGTCCAACTGACCACTGCTGAAACCAGTAGCCAGTTGGATAGTGGCCATCAATTAATATCGGTACGAAACATTCTGTTAGGGATTGATTAACTGCAATATCATGCCTCTATAACTTCCGTTCCCGTGATATTAGTCAAAAGATAGCTCCGATTTCGGGAGATTTAAGTAGCCAAATCTCGGGATTGATGTAAGTCGCACAGAGATCATATTGATGTTCATTAATGTTCATTAATACCTAAGAGGATGGTGAACATTTTGGTATTAACTAATATCCGATGGCCAATGATTAACTGTTTACTAGCCAACTGGCCACCGTTCCCCAGATATTGGCCAAAAAAATCGCATTTCTAGATATAAATAAGCAGCCATATCTCGAGAATTGTAAGTCATAGAGAGATGAAATTTTGCTAATTTTTGCGAGAAAGAAGAGGTACAGACAAAAACATTTACTTTTACATCTAGGAACAATCACAGTTATCCTTCCTGCTCCATATCTCCATTCTTTTTTATTTCGTTCTGGCAATGCTCTTGGAGCATTCTCAACTGGTTTTTATTTGTATTTTTGTTTTAGTTCAAGTATGCCTACTTGTATTGAAACAATGACTCTACTGCAAGGAAAAAAATGAAATGAAATCTTTGAGTTTTACGTCCCACGTTTATGCCGGTTAGGCTAAAGGAGACGGTGATGATGAGTAATGAATGAAATGGTGGAATGAAGAAAGTGAGAGGAAACGGGAGAACCCCAAGGAAACCCACACACGGCCACAAAGTTCACTTGGAAGGGGCTGGGATCGAACCCGAGACCCCAAGCACCAGAGGTGATCGCTCTACCACTGAGCCACCACGGCCCCTTTCTGCTGCATCGATCTACATATCAAAAGTCAGTTATTGATTTGGTTAGAATTTATCCGTACAGATATTCCCAATAGGTCAACACCTACCATGTATCAGAAAACAAAACCTACGTAAATACCAACATGCTTGATGTAACTGCGGAATGTTATTCAAGTCATTTCTATCAGTAAAATGTAGCATATCGAACTCTCAATATCAAATACTGAATAGGAACAATCCGTATCAAGCATCCTACTTTTTAAAAATGTGTTTCAGTACAGTTTCTTACTCAAACCGCGGTTCTTCGCTAATTTTGCATCATAATAAGTAGGCATTAGGGTGGGTCGAAAGAAACGATTTCTTTCAAATTGAATTCTAATAGTGCGGAAACGTTGGACCATCTATCGAAACGTGTAAGTATGACCTCTTTTTGAAATCGCGTAATATCTTCAGTTCGCGCATCCAGGTAAAGTTTTACCAAATTGTCAAAAACCGTACTTTTTTGGAACACTGTGGAATTTCTATTTTTCTTGAAGAATGTATTCGATCTCCTTTTTTTTTGTGTACCTGTTGCTACATGATTGAAGAAAATCACAGCCCTATTAGGGCTATAATAACATAAACTATTTTATAAAGGGTGTTCAAAGAAGTTCGATTTTTTTTTTTTTTTTTTTTACAATTTTACGAGATTTTGACCTTAGAGCAAGAACTGAAGAAATTATCCGATGTTGGTTTTCTTTCCTTCTGTGTATTGTTACATGCCTACTTGAGAATTAGCGCTCTATTACAACTATCATAAGCAACCTGTGTTCTATACAGAGGTTCCAAAAAGTACGATTTTTGACAATTTGGTAAAATTTTAAACTGGATGCGCGAACTGAAGATATTAAGCGATTTCAAAAAGAAATCATACTTACACGTTTCGATAGATGGTCCAACTTTTCCGCACTATTAGAATTCGATTTGAAAGAGTTTTTTCCGACCCACCCTAGTAGGCATATTATTAAAATTTAAATTTATTTTTTTACTTGGCTGTTTTATATTTAGGTATTAATCTCATAGCTAGTGTTCGCTTGCCTATGGTGAATGGAATTCATCTTCAATGCCCCCTCAAAGTATTATTTATAAAGCCACGGTATTGTCATAAATGAATTACCTACACTTTTTGTGTTTGTGAATTAATAAGATCCTTATATTTTAGATATACGCACTGAAAAAGTTTGTCTTCCATTTTTAATTCAATATTTTACATAAGACGATGACCTCTAGAATAAAAGCACAACATCCTTTCGCAGATTCGTATCTATGTCATAATTTGTTATACCTTTTTGAATCACAGGAAGGATATTGTGGTTGTTTCTTTATTAATTTTTCTCTATTGCACAGTACAAATTATTATTTTTCCTTGACGGGTTCGATTCCCGGCGGGAGCTCAGGTGGTTCGGATTCCACGTTAATCAGTAGGTCCACGTCTCACATAGCCTCGCTGCTGAAAGGGACGCTAAACTGAAATTCATCATCATCATCTTATTTTTCCTTGACAAAAGTTGCTTAGTTTTGACGGAGAGAGCGGAAACAGTTGCGGTTTTTTATTTCCTACGAAAGAAATGTTATCAACGAGAAGTGCGTCAACCTCATATAATATAAGTGTTACAGAAAATGCAAAGAAAAATGTCAGAGAGCAAATGCAGTTTTTAAAAATTCATTGGACAAAATTCTAATAGCTATAGTGGTTAATCATTTTTCTATATCATTCATACCTTCTATTTTCTAGTGTTATTGATTTCATTGTTATTATTATTATTATTATTAGTAGTAGTAGTAGTAGTAGTAGGGGTAGTAGTAGTATTAATAATAATAATAATATTAATAATAATAATAATAATAATAATAATAATAATAATAATAATAATAATAATAGTATATTTATTATCTCTTCCTGTAAACAAATTTAAGGAAAAAAATTGTTTTTTTACACTCTCTGTCTTAATGTAAAAGAGAATTTTTCAACATTTTATAGGATTTAATAAAATAAATGAGTTATTCCATAACAATGACTATAAAAAAAATTTGACATTTACTCGTACGACGAAACAAAAAATATAGTTCCTTAATAAAGTTCTTTTTCTACTAAATATTTATTTTTATTTATGGTACCGTACTAAATAACTTTCTTTATGGACAAATGCTAACGTAGCTAACTTTTCGAGTGTTTGTGAAGACAAAGCCAACAGACACCATTTTTCAAGAATTAATAGCATCTCTTATTCACACAGACAAAAAAATTATCACCATGAATAGTACATGCATTGTGGTAATGCAAAATTTTAATTTTAGTTTACTCTAACCAGTATTAAGATATTATTTTATTCTATTTATTTTTTATATCTACCCTCCCCCGCTCCCCAATCATATCCAGTCCTAAATCTCATCAACATGTTGAAACTTTGATCAAAATCGGTGTGTTATTAAATGAAATGAAATTAAATGAACTTCAACGTTTATGTCGGCTATGCTAAAGAATACGGTGTTAATGAGAAATGAATGAAACGGTGAAATGAAAAAAATGTGAGGAAATCCACGAGGTTAGTTCAGTTTGTTATTGAACTTTATTTCGCAAGTGGCAATAGTCGCAGTGAACTATTTAATGATGTAATTGCACACTGATAAGAAATACTATTAACACAGAGTAATTCTAACCTTTAACTAGTGTTCACTTATAGGGCCTACTTATTTTTAAAAACTAAACCAAAGCAACCTGTTCTCTGCAGTAAGAGGACATAGGTCTACATTCTGACTTTTGCTCACTGAGAAAATCTAAGTACGTCTACCAAGGAGTCCTAATGAAGATACCGTACCATTTATGAACTGAAATAATATGACGTCGCATCTTTTTCAATGATACGCCAATTGATCAACATTTTACTTTCTAAACAACGTGGACTAAGAGGTGATGTGTCAGTTTCCGGTTTGCAATCATAGAGTAAACGAAATTGTTTGTTTAAATAAAAAAAATAAAACAGAACGGGAAAGAAAAGTAGTAATTAAGATAAAATGCGTGGTAAATAACTACATCGAATTATGTATATCAACGGGTTTCTTTAAGTGAATTCGCAAATATCTTTCTTTTTATTCCTTAGAAATAAACTGTTTGTTTAAGGATTCCGAACATGTTCAGTATTGTTGTAATGAGTGCCTTGAGCGAAGAAGGAATTACCTTGGGAAATACAAAAACTGGTTTACGCCTGTGTGACTTGTTATTTTGGCTAAGTTATAAAGTTATAAAGCATATTCACGTCGTAAACATAATTTAAAAGAAACGACATAAGAGAAAAGTTCGAAAAATGTGGTAATCCAATGGGATTCAAAACAGGCTGAAAAGTATTGCATAAAAAAAAAAAACAGTTAACTCACATGGATATCGAAACAATTACAATTATTATTATTATTATTATTATTATTATTATTATTATTATTATTATTAGTAGTAGTAGTAGTAGTAGTAGTAGTAGTAGTAGTAGTAGTATTTTATGATTTGGCTCATTTAGGAATATTCAAATTTAAAAGCAAACAGTGTCGAAGTTCCTAATATTATTAAAATAGAATAGTTATTTGTTTAGTAATACTGAAAGCGTTATATTACATGTTTATGGAATCGGCTATGGAATAAACAGAAGAGTTACCTTTTAATTTCTTAAAAATATTTTAAATATAGGCCCATTGTATTGCTTTTTAGTCAATAAAATAGCTATCTTGCTTAGTTTTAGCGAATATAGCGGAAGCAGTTGCGTTTTTTTTATTTCACGAAAGAAATGTTATCAACGAGAAGTACGTCAACCTCATATAATATAAGTGTTACAGAAAATGCAAAGAAAAATGTTAGAGAGCAAATGTAGTTTTTAAAAATTCATTGGACAAAATTCTAATAGCTACAGTGGCTAATCATGTTTTTATATCATTCATATCGAAAATGCGAAAAAGAGTATTTATTTTTATTTTCTTTCGTATTTCCTGCAAACAAATTAAGAACAGTTTCTTTTTTACACTCTTCGTTGTGTAGTAATGAACACGACAATTTTCCCACATTTTATAAGATTTAATAAAAAAAATAGTTATTCAAGAACAGAGAGTAAAAAACTGTTTGTAGTTTATTCGTACGACGAAACAATAAATATAGTTCTTTAATAAAGTTCTTTTTCTTCTAAATATTTTTTTTAAATTTTATTACCGTATTAAATAACTTTCTTTATGGACAAATGCTAATGTAGCTAACCTTTCGGGTGTTTGTGAAGAGAAAATCAACAGATAGACCCTACATTTTTTTCAAGAATTAGTGCCTAATAGCATCTCCCATTCACACGAAGGAAAAAATATTATGTCTATTTCGGGGCGAGTCTGGTGTCAAAGAAAACTCACTCGAACTCGCTCGTGCCCATCCCTATTGATTTCTGTTCGAAATGAAATAATTTAAATAAAATTTATAAATATGAATTGCTGATGGATTTATTAGATCTACATGTTAGTCTATGTAAAAAGAAGACTAAAATCTTTATTTTCAGGTTAATTCCTCTTGGCTCAAATAAACAACACAGGGCAATCGGAAAAAATAGTATTTTTTGGAAATATTTTTCTTATTCCTTAGAAATAAACTTTTTTAAAAGGTTACGAACATATTGAGTATCGTTGTAAGAAGTGCCTTGAGCGAAGAAGGAATTACGTTGGGAAATATAAAAATTGGTCTACGCCTGTACGACTTGTTATTTTGGTTAAGTTATAACGTTCTAAAGCATATTCACGTCATAAATATAATTTTAAAAAATGTACGACAGAAATAAGAGAAAAGTTAGAAAAATGTAGTAACCCAATGGGGTTGGAGCCAGGCTTAAACGTATTGCAACACATTACAACTACATTATTACTAGTCTATTATTATTATTATTATTATTATTATTATTATTATTATTATTATTATTATTATTATTATTATTATTATTTATTCTTCCCCTACACCTGATAGCTCATTCGTAAATTGAGGTTGGGCATGAAACAAAGAGAATATATTTAGCTGTTAGAAAAAATATGGACATAGAATAGGCTTATCTAATATTAGAAATTCCAATTACTTTTATTTTGAAGCCAATTGTTGGGCATAATAAATATAAGGTATCACATGTTTTTAGCAGAGAGAAACAAAAATTATATACACAATTCTAATTTCATTGAATTTCTCTTAGGTTTTTTCCATGATTTCAATAAAAAGTATACATTTTATATTTGTTGTTACTCACCCGTTAAACGGCCTCCTCATTCTACTCGACAGTAGTCAAAAATGTAGAATTATACTATAAAATCAGTTTTCTTTACTTAGTTCTAACGAATTTTTATAATTTGACTCATTTAAGAATATCTATTTGAAAGAAAACAGTGTCGAAGTTCCTAATATTGTTCCAATAGAATAGTTATTTGTTTAGTAATACTGAAAGCGTTATATTACATGTTTATGAAATCGGCTATGGAATAAACAGAACAGTTACCTTTTAATTTCTTAAAAATATTTTAAATATAGGTCCATTGTATTGCTTTTTAGTCAATAAAATAGCTATGTTGCTTAGTTTTGATGGAGAGAGCGGAAGCAGTTTCGTTTTTTTATTTCGTACGAAAGAAATGTTATCAACGAGAAGTGCGTTAACCTTATATAAGTGCTACAGAAAATGCAAAGAAAAATGTTAGAGAAAAAATGCAGTTTTTAAAAATTCATTGGACAAAATTCTAATAGCTACAATGGTTAATCATTTTTTATATTATTCATACCTTCTATTTTCTAGTGTTATTGATTTCATCATCATCATCATTATTATTATTATTATTATTGTTATTATTATTATTATTATTATTATTATTATTAGTAGTAGTAGTAGTAGTAGTAGTAGTAGTAGTAGTAGTAGTAGTAGTATTAGTAGTAGTAGTAGTAGTAGTAGTAGTAATAGTAGTAGTAGTAGAAGTAGTAGTTGTAGTAGTAGTAGTAGTAATAATATATTTATTATCTCTTCCTGCAAACAAATTTAGGCTAGAACATTTTTTACGCACTCTGTCTTAATGAAAATGAGAATTTGTTTTTATTCGGTGGAGGCACTCGGTCGAAATAGTGTAAAACGCTTTTTCAGGGCAACCATACTGACTGAGGTTTTCCTGGGTTTTCCTCATTCACACCAGGTAAATTGCCGGGGTGGTACCGCTTCCTTCTTTTCCCAATCCTTCTCCGCGGACGTCATCCCTCAAGCGTGACAGGCTAAATGGCCTTAGATGCCTGAAGCCCATAAATCTAAGAACTAACAGTCGAGATTCGAGACATGCCTCGTCTCGTGCGCATCCCTAGAGTACGCATTAGTAACTGCACGTCATAATATTATTAAAATATTGAATGTTTTGAGAGTTTAGACTATGAAACAGTTACCATGGAATTTTTTTCTTTCTTGTGGTTGGTCAGATTTTCATTTAAATTATAGGTATACTTCTTACGTAGTCATGATATTGAAACATATACTATCATACATATAGGCTATTGTTGTAAATGAACTAGATACCGTACACATTCTATGCATAATTGTGAATCAATTAGTAGAAAAATTCAATGTTTTCTATTTCTCAAATGCTTAAGGCAAATGACCTCTACGACAAAACCACAATATCCTTCCGGATGTGGGACTAAAAAGTCATGACACTATATATATTTGCAATAATTAACTTCTACATTATTATCAGCGGAAACATTGTGTGTAAGTGCAAATTATTGTATTTTTATGAGATGTTTATTACATAATAAAAAGTAAAGCACACACACACACAAAACAAGGAAACAAAATTTTATAGCACCTTATCTATAGGTTAGTAGCTTACTTTTTTGTCCTACCAACATCTTATTTCCAAATTCTCCAAATATATTCTATTTCTTCTCTAACTTCCACAAATCACTACATTTCTGATCGTATGAAAGCTGAAACAAGTCTCGACTCTTGATGATAAGCTTGTGCAAAATGGCGGTGGATAAAAATGACAAAATAAGCGTCACCCAAACGTCTATATCCACTCCTATTAATCTGAAACAGTGAGACAGGTGTAAAAAAATTCTAGAATGTTTCAACACGCTTCTGTTGACATTTTGATCTACCTCCATTTTGTACAGGCATATTATCAAGAGTCGAGACTTGTTTTATCTTTGACTTAATATCAGCTTTGATACGATACTTTACTTGAACCCCTATCCCATTTCAACATTTTGAGTTGTACCCTGTCTGTGACCCTGCGAGGGAACCTGGAAAATATTTTTTTACTTTGAATCATTATAGTTTTGAAATAATAACATATCTGGGTTTTTGTTTTTTACACCTATCCCACTGTTTCAGGTTCATATGAGTGACAATAAACTTTGCTATGAAGATTGTGATGATATTTTGACCCAAAGCTATTTTGCACAGGCTTATCGTAGAGAATCGAGACTTGATTTATCTTCTTTCATTTAACACGAACTTTCATACGATGTACCAGTTAATCCCACCCCCTTTTTCCGTTTAAAAATTTTGAGTTTGATCCTATTTGAGACCTTGCGGGGGACCCTAGGACAATTTAGTTTGCTTTGATAAGTTGTACAATTTTCCAATAATTGAAGGGTCCTCTGCAATAACAAGTTAAATCGAATTACCTCGATTCCTCGTAAAAACATAGATAAAGAAGGCGTGTGGACTTACTTTCCTTTTCTGTCTCTTCTAGTGCGTATATGTACGAATCGTCTGTTGCAAAAAAAAAATGAAAAATAAAATAAATAAATAAATAAATAAAAATAAAATTCATCTGCATCTTACACGTTACACTTTCACTTACGTTGTTATTGCAGATCTTCAATTTTTCATAGTCAAAGTTATATTACTTGTTTCTTGGAAAGTGTATCAGTTATTCTAACTTTTCTTTTTATAGGCAGTCATAATCTGAAGATGGATGCACAAAACGAACGAAATTGTTCAATTGCAAGCATATGTCAAAAATATGGCGTTGATGAAACTTTTGTTTTTGCTCGAAAATCATGCCAGCGATATCCTACAATATATGGTGACGTAAGAATATTTTACTTTTATTAATAGTTGTTGCAGATTTTTATATTTATTATTATAGTTTTATTTGATACCATCTAAAGTAAGATATAACTAGATAGTATATCCAACAGGTAGAAAAAAAAGGATTAAAAATGCCCTGAACGGTTCACGCTGGAGAAAATAAAAGAATTATCTTCGACGTCAGTGTCAAAACTTTGTCACTGAAGTTAGACACATTGAAATTGAAGAAAAATATATATATAGGTAGCTATCGAAATAATGGAAAATTCTTAACAGAATGCAAAAGTTAATTCATGTACCTTGAACCGAAGTCAATGTGCAATTGTACCGCGCATGCCATGAAATTGCCAGGAGACAAAGTACAGTATTTCATTAATCACGTGGTAAAGTACTGTGCTCAAGCATAGTCTGTTGCCACCGAAATTGAATAGATTGTGTGAGATTTTCATGCGACCTCTTCATCACTTCTATTATAGCTACGTCTGGTAGGCTTCAAGTGGATCTCAAAACGTAGGGAGACGGATGATGTTAACCCTTCGCCCGTGATTATCTTTACTCATTGTAATTTTTAAGAAGTAAGGGAACGCCATTAATATTTTTTTTGGAAGTGGGTGAACGACATTCTGCCGCATTGGCAGCCATTTTGACCCCTAACGTCTGAGAAAATGCAATCTTCAAAGAAAAATAGGTCTAATAATAATAATAATAATAATAATAATAATAATAATAATAATAATAATAATAATAATAATAATAATAATAATAATAATAATAATAATAATAATAATAATATCTAAATAAATTTATAAATATGAATTGCTGAAGGATTTAGATCTGCATAGACTAGTCTACGTAAAAAGAAGCAGTATAAGGGGTAAAAGTCCTATCGCAGTGGGACAAAAGTCCGTTGAAATACACAAAGTAGGAAATCGACATACACGTATTTTTGTTGAATTATTTTGTTTTCAACAAGATTCTTAAGAGAAACAAAGAGCATACGAAGCATTAAGTGATTCTTCGTATTAAAAAAAAAAGAAAAAATGTTAGACTAAACAAAAAGATAAGTTTATCTCGTCCAACCAAGCGACAATGCATTTTTTCTTTTCTTGACCTTAGGAAAAACATAAAAGTGGTATCTGTTTAAGAATACAATTATTTACAAATTTGAAGCCAATTGTTGGACCTAATAAATATATGGTATCACATTTTTTATCAGAGAGCAGCAAAAATTATACACACAATTCTAATTTTATTGAGTTTCTCGTAGGTTTTTTCCATGATATCAAAAAGAAGTCTACATTTTATGATTGTTGTTACTCACCTGTTAAATGGCCTCCTCATTCTACTCGACAGTAGTCAAAAATGTATAATTATGCTATAAAATAAGGTTTGTTTGTTTTTTTTGTTTTTGTTTTTGTTTTTTTTTTTTTTTGCTTACATGGAACATCCGTAAAGTGTTGTACGCCGATTTCAACGAAATTTTGCAGGTAGATACTAGACACAAAATAAAGTGACCCGTATTTTTTCGTTTCTGCGAAAAACGGTTTGAAGGGGCCTAAGCCCCTCCCGAAATATTTTCCAAAAAGTTCGAAATCTCCAAAAGAACTTGAGTAATTTACAGAAAAAGACGTATACACATACTAGATGGAAAATGAAGGAATACGTTTTTTTTCTTTTGTGTGAGAAAACGGTTGCAGGGGGAAACATTGGCCCACATTTAAATATCTCCAAAAATAATGACAAAGGCCAAAATCGACAAAACGGCACACGCAATTATGAGGAAACTATGCATGCAGATACTAGACATAAAAGTAAGAAACACGTATTTTTTTTTTCGTTTCTGAGGAAAAACGGTTTAAAGGGGCCTAAGCCATTCCCGAAATATTTTCAAAAAGCTCGAAATTTCCAAAAGAACATGAACCATTTTGTAGAAAAAAGGAGTATACACATACTAGATAGAAAATTAAGGAATATGGGTTTTTCTTTTGTGTGAGGAAACAGTTTTCTGGGGAGCAACGGCCCCTATTCAAATATCACCAAAAATAATGACAAAGGCTGAAATCGGCAAAAGGGCACAAGCAATTTCGAGGAAACTATGCATGCAGATACTAGACTTGAAAATAATGGAGTGGATTTTAGTTTAGCGTCCCTTTCAGCAGCGAGGCTATATGAGAAGTGGACCTACTGATTAACGTGGAATCCGAACCACATGAGCTCCCGCCGGGAATAGAACCCGGGTCTCCCACGCCAAAGGCGCGTGCGCTAACCGCTTAGCCACGAGGGAGCTCAAACGTGAAAATAAGAAGCACGTATAATCGTGGGTCGCTACACTGAAATATTTCCTTTTATTTAATTTTAAAATTAAATAGGGAGTTAAGTATGATCGTATCTCTATGGGTTAAGTGAATACTCCAATAGGTTCTGCAAAAAAAAACATTAGTTAAACACCCTACCACTAAGCTACTGTGTCCCCGCCCATTGAATTGTCTATTAAGGTATATACAGTAGTTTGGTGAATTTTTTCCTATAGGAAAGACCCAAAAGTACAAATCCATAAAGATCTCTATTTTTACCTCATAAAATATATAATTCCTTATATCTTGGTTACTATATTACATATTGACAGCGAATTTTCATTCTTTTGCACAGCTCGATGAACCCTTGGAATTACCTGAAGAAAACCTAGGGCTGAACTAATCTTTCGATCGAAATTGTACTGAGGTACTCATTTAACCCATAGAAGTACCATCTTATTTAATTTTGTTGCGACCAATAATTGTTTCCGAAATTTCAAGATCTCATACGCTTTTATTTCAAAGTGTTTCCCCAGATATTAGATGTACTAGCTGGAAGTTTTGGGTAAACACATATTTCAAATACTGTTTACAAATGTCAGATTATATTTTCAAAAGCTTTTAAAATTTGATTTTGGTACACTCCATGATGTTCTAACACCCCATGAAGATATCTAATTACTTTAAGGTGAAATTGCTACTTGTGTTTATTAACTTTCCATGACCGATTTCGGAAATTTTAGCATCTAACATGAAAACCCCTTAACTGTGTTGGTCCTCCCTTTATTTGACAACATCTTGATAGCCGTTAGTCATATTTTAATTCATTTTCCGAATTGTAGCGTCAAGTATGCAAGCCCCACATACCTATGGTATCGCTCTTTATTTTCCCATATATTGGTATCCATAAGGCATGCCAAGTTGCAGTTTTCAGTAAAAAAAAAAAACAGTTCTTTACATTTTAGAGACATGTATTTCCAATTATCTAAAATGCAGAAATTAGGTACAGCATTGGAACCCCATTGACTACCCACTTACTTTCGCATAGCAGGGTAAAAACGCCAGTGGTTGTCACTTTAAGGTTGAAAACATGCTATTTTGTCTCTTCTCTGAGCATCGTGAATCTGTCGGAGCTGTACCATAGTTGGAAAGACTCACTGATCCTTCCTATAATGACCATGTAGTCAAAATTAAAAAAGGAGTAGCCGTTGAAGGAAAAACAATATTTTAAAATCCTTGCACCAGAGGTCGTCACCTTAAAATCAAAATGTTCCAGTAGTAACCAGGAATTTCTACCAGTGTTCGTCACTCAAATAACTTGATATAATTTATTCAAAAACGCACTGTGTATCAGTTTAGGGTTAAGAATACAATATAAAGTAGTAAGCTTAATAACGTTCAATCACTTTTAGCACTCAAGAAAGAAAATAAAAACGTTTTTACATACTTTTAAAGCAATTTTAAAAAGAAATATGTTAACTGAATTCAAAAGTTAACTGTATATTACTTCCACGTTAAGAGTACAATATTAAATACTATGTTTAATAACTATACGTCACTTTAAACACTCAAGAATGAAAAACGTGTGTACATACATTTTAAAACAATATGAGAAACAAAATAAGTTACCTGAATGCAAAATTTAATTATAGATCACCTTAAGCTTAAGAATACACTATAAAATACTGAGATTAATAACAATACATTAGCTACTGAAGAATGAAAACAAAAGTGTTTTAGCTACATATATTGTATTTACATGTTATTTCTCATTAACATTTTTTTTCATAACTCATGATCAAGTCTAGGGGTGCGCAAGAGAAAACTGTATCCGTTTCAATTTGAAGAGCTCTGTCTCCTCTCGAATTTCGTAACAAAAATTCTGTCTCGTCTTGTCTCGTGCGCATCCCTAATGAGGTCCATAGCCAAAAACTTTATTTCGGAGGGGGCTCGATGGGGCTTTGCGATATCCGAATTTAGATATAGATAATCGATATCGACAAACTATCGAAACTTGTTCGAAATATCGAAAAATACAGCAATATCGAAATATAAACAATCGAAAATATAGAAATATGAAAGTGAAAGAGATCTATCAAAAATTTCGATATCGATGTTTTGATATTTGAAACTATCAATCGTTCGATCTAAATATCACTCAGCCCTAGGCTAGAACTGTTGTCACCTTTAAAATTAATGTGAAAATTGCTGACTAATCTTCCGTAAGTACCATAAGACGGGATTATTTTGCACTTCAGGATTAACTTTGCACAAAATACGGCAAACGTTTTACAGTCCTCTGTTGGTAAAATGATGGACTGTAAAGAGAAAGTTTCAACTGCCACCGTAAGATAGAATATCTAACTGAATTTTGACGTAAGATAGAATATCTAACTGAATTTTGACTATATGTTGGCGGTTAACATCAGTTCTAATTACCTGAAGGGTTTGTTGTTGTAGAGGTATGGAAAGCAGTCACTGTAAAGGCCGACAAAATTTGAAAGATATCACCTACAAGAACTTTCGTCTAAGTCAAGTCAGTTTCGTAGAATAATGGGACTTTGGGACTCTGTGTATAATGGGACTTTGGGACAATATTTGAAATTGAAGTGTGAAACGTTTTAAAGTCATAGAAAAATAAAACTGGGAGAAGGCTGTTTCAGCCTCTAATCGGGGCTACTTTGCATCGATCAAACGTAACCCCTCAGATACGAAATTATTACTACTGGTACCTCCTGCCATCTAACTTTAGGAAAATTTCCTATTCAGGTAGATGTCGGAATGGATTTCTTGTTGGAAAATAAATTACGAACAGCGGCGGCTTCAGAAAAATAGTTTGAGAGGGACTTCACACAGAAATACTTCCTTTATTTAGAAACGACTAGACTTTTTGAAGGGCTTGAAACGTAGACGCATAGGAATGACTAACATTAGATTTAAAAAAAGAAAAAATAAATAAATAAATCCTTCAATTTGGTTGGGCTTCAGCCTGAAAGCCCCAAATCCCGTAAATCTTTCACTAATTACGGTTGGGATGATATTCTTGGATATAAAGAGCAACAAAAGGCAAATCAGATCTCAAAGATTTTTGCTGTTCTTGACTTGCCATTTTTGTGGGACATGCTAAACTATCAGAATGTGGTTTCTATGTCGGTACCAGAAAATACATAATTTTCTTTACAAATATCGATAATTCGTACTAAGTACTGACACGGGTACCGTAAGTCCAACCTCAATATTTGTAGATTGCATGCAGTTTTGTGTAGATGAAATGTATAAATAGAGGAGAGATAACATTGCACAGAAACATTATGTTCGTATGTTGAAAATACTTTTTTGTATGTGTTGCGAAGTATCTTCAGCTATCAGGTTACTTTGCAACAAAGTATATATGAAATGAAATTTTTGAGTTTTACGTTCCACGTTTATGCCGGGTTTGCTCAAGGAGACGATGATGATGAGAATGAATGGAATAGTAGAATGAAAAATGTGTGAGAAAGCGGGAAAACCCCGAGAAAAAACACACATAGTGTTTCTCCAGCACAAAGCCCATTTAGCACGTGCTGGGATCGATCCAGGAACTTCACGCAGGAGAGGTGAACGCTCCATAACTGAGCTACCACGTCCCTAAAAACACAACCTCAGAATATATTTCATATAGAGTAGAAATAACAATATGTTGTAAAAAAAAATGGCCGGTCTGAAAGGCATGTAAGCTAAAAAAAATTACAATTGCTACTCGATTTGTTTACTAGCATTGTTTAATTATCTACGGTACTGAACATCGCAACACCAACATCATTATGTTATGTCACATCCTTTCAAAACTATGCCAACTGCAAAGTACCTGCTTTGCTTCGTGATGTCCGAAGAGTAAGACGATTGAAGGCGGAAGCAGGCAAGTGGCATAGAAATTTATGATGTTGAAGGCATTATTTTTCACAGCTATCGAGAAAAGAGATAGAAACAAAGAATAACGAAATATTTGTTTTACGTCCTACGAATATGCTATGTAGGCTGACGGTCACAAATGAGTAATAAAAATTGATGATCTTGGAATACGATTTGGTGGAATAATGAGGGAGAAAAATAATCATTGATTAAATATTAAATTGAAAAGAAATAAGAGCCTGACGCTCAAATACTTATCTATCCGGCAACCATCTTGATTCCCCTAAAATATCATGAAGTGCTTGATTGATTCTAAACCCAATAATAGTAATAGTAAACACAGAATATATAATTTACACACCTTGAAATGTAGGAATTAATGATTGTAATCCCCAGCTTTCCAACGGACCTTTGATTTGACCAGATAACAAACATATATTAAATAAGATATACAGGGTGTCTCAAAAGTCCCCTTGACATAGGGTAACTCTGTTATTATCAGAGTTACAACAAAATGTCGGAGGGGAAAGCATCTCCAAATATGATGTTTCCAATCTAAAGTGAAGGAGTTTTTTTTTAATCGGATGGCCCGTTTGCGCTGTACACTCTTTATGCGCCCAATGTGAAATGAAAATGCAACGTGCCATTTACCTGGACCCACAACATAAGTGAGTGAAGTTACTGTATTTTACGCTAACATGTCGATGGCCAGCCCAACTTCATTCACTTATGTTGTGGGTTCAGGTAAATGGCAACGTTGCATTTTCATTTAAAATTGGTTGCATAAAGAGTATACAGCACAAACATCTCGCCCGATTTTTTTTAAAAGTGTTCACTTTAGATTGAAAACGTCATATTTCGAGATTTTTTTCCTCTTACATAACTCTGATAATAACAGAGTTACCCTATGTTAGGGAACTTTTGAGACATCCTATATATATCATAAGAAGTTCCTTTCTAAATTCTACACGGAGTGGTTACATTGAATGCGAGGTGGGTGATACACATTAGGACTTTTGGGAGTACGTCACACGGACGACCGTAATTTTGTGTTCAAAATTTTTATTATGAACTGGTGGGATATGTGATACATATGGCCACGGGCTAGAATTTTCTCAGTATGTCAAATATGCAATCAGATTTCATGCAGCTTAATTTGCTGAAAAGATATTGCCAATTGAACGTTACTTATACCTCTTTCTTGCAGATGCCATTAACACGTGAGGAATCGATCGAAATAAACTGTAGGGCGGGAGGAGTATATGTTCAGTGGTTGCCGATTGCAGAGTCATCTACAATGTGACTCTGTGTCACATGTTTCAGTGTCACAGTAATTAACTAAATTTGAGAAGACGGAAACATTCGTGGACATACGTCGTAGCGGTTCAAACTCGCGGGCCCATTTTTTCTTCCCCATTTTGAACCGGTACATGAAAATGCGATTTTCTTCATGCTTGCCTGCGACGATTTTGAAAATTCCTTCACTAGTCGATTTCTGTCGTCGAATACTACAAGAATCAGTTAAAATCTCGCAGTCTTTTTTCCTTCCCCATTTTGAACCGGTACATGAAAATACGATTTTCTTCATGTTTGCCTTCACCGAGTTTGAAAATTCTTTCAGTAATCGATTTCTGCCGTCGAATACTACAAGAATCAGTTAAAATCTCGCGGTCCTTTTTTCTTCCCCATTTTGAACCGGTACATGAAAATATGATTTTCTCCATGTTTACCTGCGCCGATTTTGAAAATTCTTTCAGTAATCGATTTCTTCGTCGAGTACTACAAGAATCAGTTAAAATCTCACGGGGCCTTTTTCTTCCCCAACCCAATATCTTTGTACATTTTGAATGTATTCAAGTATGGAACAAAAGTATTTAATTAATTCCCTTAGTAGGCTTCTCAACTTAATATTTTTCAACTTAAATTTTATTTATTTTAATTATTTTGTTACTTGTTACTCAATATTTAATTGCAATCGTTCATTGGGGAGAAGGGTGGCCATTCTCAAATATATAAATATATTATTCTTAAAATTTATGTGTTCTTGCATTGTTAGTTTCTTCCATTAGACCTGGAAATTGCAAAATGAATACCTGGAAAACCTGGAAAATTCAGGGAAATTGAGTTCCATATTTATGTATGAACCCTGCTATTTACAGGTTTTTCGAATAGGGAGAACTGTAAAAAAGGGTGTTTTGGGAATGGTCTAACAGTAGGATTCTGGGGGTGTTGTTCCAAATGAAATGAAATCTTTAAGTTTTACGTCCCACTATTATGCTGGCTAGGCTAAAGATGTCGGGGTGTTGTTCGGTTGGGGTCAACGTTGCCAATTTTGGGAAAAGTCGCTAAATCAGGGGAATTCGACCTCCACGATAGTGTAGGGTGACCATAAAATTTTCAGTTAAAAACGGGACAGGTTTTGGCAATCCCAGACTTTTAGATCTACCTTTGTTCTTATCAGTACCTTGATATCAGTTTCCCTCAGTTGTTACAGAGCGGGTACTTATGACAAAGGAAAGACACGTTGAAGTTTGTTCAGCACACAAACAACTGCTAAAACCTCTGCTGCCTTTCGAGCAGTACTGCGATCTACAGTGTATGTTTAATATAGGGAATTTCAGTTCAATTTTTGCCTCTTTGTTATTATTAATTATTAATACTTTTAAAAGGAGTAAAGGTACTGGGTTTGTTATTTACTTCTTTCATTTGCATAAAACGGGACGAATACTACTTTTCTCCATCTACTGACGGGACGGCCGGGACACGCCCCTAAAACGGGACTGTCCGGGTCAAAACGGGACGTGGTCGCCCTACGATAGCGACAAAAAATATTTTTTTTCCGATTGGGGACATTTTTCGGTGATTTTTAAATGACGATTTAGCTACTTACGCATTTAGCGACTTTTCGCTGCAAACAAAATGTTCATCTGTAGAGAAGCATTATTAGTTCAAAACAGTTTTTACGTTCTTTCTTTCTGTTTGTTTGTTTTAATCAGCGCAAGTGATGAAGAGTTTGGAAATAGAGCGTACTCACTGCCCCACAATTATGCATTACTATGTTAGACCCTTGCCCTCTAACGAAGAACAACTACAAACTTGATGTTCTTTAGTTTGCAGAGTTTCCGTTGAGAGACACACGTAATACATCATTACCGATAGCAACAAGATTAGCTATAGATGCATAAATAAAGGCGAAGTGGGTGGTGTTTGTTATATTTGTCCTTTGGGGTCTTTTAATTATTCTGCACTTTTTCTTTTACAAAAAATTGCTTAACGTAAGTACTGTAGTGTTAATTATTTCGGAACTATTTTGACTCCACAATATGAACAAAAGTACCCGAAACAATCTGAAATGATCCCTGAACTCAAGGATTGCTTGCGCCATGTTTATAAAGATGTGAGTAGAACCAGCGGCGCAAATCTGTCTTCAACATTGGGGGGAAGGGTAAGACCGTTACCATACGTTTTTTTCTTTGCGATGTCCAAATTACTTATGAAGTTAAAAAAAATGTTGTGGAGGATCAGAGTTTTCTTCAGCGTTGGGAGGCTGGAGATTTGAGGCTTATTCTGGGAGACGTCTATTTTATCTCACGTTCCTTTGTAGCAATCAGACAAAAATCATCAAATATATTCCCCTCCAAAAAAAACACATTTCAAATAGGATTATTGGGGAGAAGTACCCCTCAGTTCCAAGATTGGAGGAGACATGTATCCGTCATCCCCCCCTTTGATTTGCGCAAGTGAGTAGAACATATTGTTTAGTTTACATCTACAACTTTAAAACAATGCTTATACACAATGAATTTCTCGATTATTTTTTATAGCGACTTTTCACTCAAAACTGGAGTCGTCATGTCTCGTTTCGCAAACTTATTGTCAACATTTTGGCAACACTGGTTGCGGGGAGAGCTACAATGGAAATGAAAATGAAATCTTTGAGTTTTATATCCCACGGTTATGTCGGTTAGGCTAAAGGAGACGGTGATGATGAGCAATGAATGAAATGGTGGAATGAAGAAAGTGGCAGGAAACGTTAGAACCCCGAGGAAACCCACGCGCACAGTGTTTGTCCACCACAAAGTTCATTTGGCGGGGGCTGGGATCGAACTCGGGACCCCAAGCACCAGATGTGAACGCTCTACCACTGAGCCATCGCGGCCAATTTTGTAATATATATATATATATTGTATCACTGACTGATAACTAAAATACTTGAATTGTATATATAAAAGTCGCCCCTTGCCCGGACTCGGAATCGAACAATTGCATCTGTAAAGCAGTGCTGAGTTGATTTTAACGTTATTTTCAGCAGCAAGGCTGTATGAGACGTGCACATACAGATTAACGTGGAATCCGAACCACATAAGCTCCGGCCGGGAATCGAACCCGGGTGTCCCACGCCAAAGGCGTGTACACTTATCACTTAGTCACCAGGGAACTCATCTGTAAGGCAGTATAAGCAACAACAACAAAAAAAAGAACAGACACACACACTGGATGATTACGCAACTGAGGATCAAAACATTCTCAATAGAGTATGAGAAATAGTAAACGTCAATCAAAGTGTGTTTTTGCTTATTCATTACTTCGTTAATACTTAATTCCTTCTATAAATAGTGAAACAATACTATGAAGAAACACTAATTAAACTAATAACTATTACGTTGTATTTCTTACCACACCACGAAAGTAATATACCGTTTTTACCAGCCATAGAATTTGAACCTAGTACTATATTTCATTAGTCACGCCGTAACGAAAGGTGAAATTTAAGCGCCTGTCACTCGTAGCTGTTGAAGCTGTGTTGTAGCTACAGTATATCTCGCGGCCTGCGTTGGTACTCCTCAACATAAATACGTCACAGCCAGGAAACATCACAGACAGAAGCCAGGGGCACAAGCAGTGCCTGACACTTCACGAACTCAAACCCGCCGAGACTCAACTCAACATGACCTTCAATTACGTTCTAGAAACCAAACCAATGCCAAGGCACAAACTTACCAACTTCCTATATGAAAACACAAGAAAAACATTCTAACTTTTTGGTTCCAAAGTGATGACATAAGAATGATACTAAAAAGGTTTTAATTCTCAGTAACCTAAACATTAATTAACTAGGGAACATAACAAGAAAAAATAAATAAATAAATAAATCAAATCAAATTAAATTAAACAAAATAAAAACCTGACAAGTAAGCTCTCCCTGATTACTTTTTTTTAATTTCAGTGAGGCTGTAAAATATGTCAATATCTTCGTGAAAAATGCATATTTCAATGTAAACAAGTTCTTTAAACAAAAGAAAACTCTGTAGTAGAGCGCTTTCCTCTGAGCCATTAGGTCCCTGGTTCGATTCCTGCTCCCGACAAATAGGCTTTTGGTGAACACTGTAGGCATGGTTATTCTTAAGACTTTCCAGTTTCCTTACATTTTCTTGATTCCACCATTACCATGTATCTCATCGTCACCTTCTCACTTATATTTATGTATACACGACTCCAAAAGTGCATTACCACCTGCAATTCTCCCTTTCCTGCAATAGCAGTCAACCTAAAAAGCTCAGCATTTGGGTTGGTTGCGAATTCGAAAGGCGTTGGACCAAACCTCAATTTTGTTACAAATATATCAGTGTGGCAAACTGCAAATAAGAGAATAAAATAAATTGTTAAGACTTACCATTTTATTATTGATGGCAATGGTTGACATAAAAATTACAAAATCATCTTACCTAAGCAGTTCAAACAAGTTGAATGGTAAGAAACAGACATAAGAGGAAAGCAGTTTCTTTCCTTTTTCCAAAAGAAAATCTCGTAAAAAAGAAAAAAGATTATATAATATAAAGGTTTAATATAAAAGCCTAACAACCCCAAAACAAACATCCACACGACACAGAAAGAGAGAGAAACACAGAATAAGGAACACAAATGGCTTAGCTGACTAGCGGACCTCTCATACAAGATAAAGAGATGGGACCCTAGTTGTAAACCTAATTGTTATAATAATAATAATAATAATAATAATAATAATAATAATAATAATAATTATTATTATTATTATTATTATTATTATTATTATTATTATTATTATTATTATTAAAAACTCGTCTACTTTCCCAATCTCTGACTGTATCTAAGAGCATGTCTGCATATAGCGGTCATGTGAGTACCTTTTTCAATGAGTGGCCCTAAAGGTCAAGGGGATGCAAATCTCTGAGAGAGAGGAACAAAAAAATTTATGATAAATTCTAGAGGAAAGTTCGAAGAATTGCTTTTGACGGGTGCTTTCTTGTTTTTCTGGGACAGAAAATTGTATCGGCTAAGAAATAACAGTATATAATATTGCAAATTTGCAAGTGCATTTATTTACAATGCAATTTGAGATAATAAAGAAATTGAAGACTTCGGGGCAAACGACCTGTCAAATCCAAAAAGTGAAGGTATAAAGGAGATAGCTTCACAAGGATTTCTCTTCATCCGATTTTCTTCAAACTTGGCACATATATACTAGACCGAAAATAAATGCACACATGTTTTTTTTTCTTTCTTTCGGAGAACAGGTTAAAGGAGGCAAAGAGTCCCTTTTTTTTAAAAAAAAATGGTACCTTTGATTAAAAAAAAACAAATTAAAGAAACGAAACTCTGAAGATGCAAACATGACTTCAAAGTACAAAATACGGGTTTTGAAGTTTTTCAGAGAGAAGTTTTGCAGAGGCAATGCTCCTTCAAAATGAGAAAGGAACCCGAACAATCATTATGGAAATTGGATTTCGGTGGAATTGCTTGAAACCGTGTTATGTTGTAGATATGATGTTCCTGAGAAAAAGTCTCAATGGGCACAACCAAAAATCGTTGGCTGTTTGGCCACCACGAGGCCACTTTCTTAAAAAAAAAGTCGAAGAAAACGACATTCGAGATTTTGGACAAAATGAATAAAACCGTGATGTTGTAGATATTGTGATTCCGAAAAAGTCTTAATGGCCATAACCACAAATCACTGATATTAGGCCACTAGAGGGCCACTTTTTTTAAAAACAGCCAAACCTAGTGATATTCTGGATTTAAATGAAAATCAGTAAAACTGTGATATGTTGTAGATATTGCGATTGTGAGAAAAGGTCTTAATGAGCACAAACACTAATCAATGACCGTTTGGCCACAAGGAGAGATTTTTTTTAAATAACGGAACATAGTGATGTTCTGGATTTAGGTAAAATGACTGAAACTGTCATATGCTGTAGATATTGTGATTCTGAGAAAATGTCCTAATGGGCACAACCAATAATTACTGACCGTTTGGCTACAACAAGGCCACTTGAAAGTAACCAAAGATGGTTATATTCTAGATTTTGGTAAAAATGACTGAAACTCTGATATGTTCTAGATCTTGTGATTCTGAGAAAGCACTTAATAGGCACAACCACTAATCACTGACCGTTTGGCCACTACTTGGCCACTTTTTGGAAAGTAATCGAAAATGTTGATGTTCTGGATTTCGGCAAAAATGACTGAAACTGTGATATGTTGTAGAATTATGATTCTGAAAAAAAGGATTTAATAGGCACACGCACTAATCACTGACCGTTTGGCCACAACCAGGCCACTTTCTTGAAAGTAACGGAACATGTTGATGTTTTAGATTTCTCTAACAATGACTGAAACTGTCATATGTTGTAGATATTGTGATTCTGAGAAAATGTCTTAGTGGGTACAACCAATAATTACTGACCGTTTGGCCACTATAGGGCCACTTTCTTGAAAGTAACGGAATATGGGGATGTTCTGGATTTAGGTAAAAATGACTGAAACTGTGATATGTTGTAGATCTTGTGATTCCGAGAAAAGGTCTCAATGGGCACACACACTAATCACTGACCGTTTGGCCATAACCAGGCCACTTTCCTGAAAGTAACGGAATATGGTGATGTTTTGGATTTCGGTGTTCTAGATCTTGTAATTCAGATAAAGGGCACAACACCTAATCACTAACCGTTTGTCCACTACAGGGCCACTTTTTGGAAAGTAATCGAAAATGTTGATGTTTTGGATTTCGGTAAAAATGACTGAAACTGTGATATGTTGTAGATATTGTGATTCTTAGAAAATGTCTTAGTGGGCACAACCAATAATTACTGAGCGTTTGGCCACTACCTGCCACTTTGTTGAAATTAACGAAACATGGTGATGTTCTGGATTTCGATAGAAATGACGGAAACTGTCATATGTTGTAGATATTGTGATTCCGAGAAAAGGTCTGAATCGGCACACCCATTAATCACTGACCGTTTGGCTATTACAGGGCCACTTTTTGTAACGTAACGGAACATGGTGATGTTCTGGATTTAGGTAAAAATGACTGAAATGTGATATGTTGTAGATCTTGTAAGGTCTCCATGTGCAAACAAACTAATCAGTGGCCTTTGGCCACAACCAGGCCACTTTCTTGAAAGTAACCGAAAATGGTGATGTTCTGGATTTCGATAGAAATGACTGAAACTGTGATATGTTGTAGATTGCTGATTCTGAGGGAAGGTCTTAATAGGCGCAACTACTAATCGCTGACCATTGGCCACAACCAGGCCGCTTTCTTGAAAGAACCGATAATATTGATGCCCTAGATTTCGGTAAAATGTCTGATAATGTGATATGTTGTAGATATTGTGATTCTGAGAAAATGTCTTAGTAGGCACAACCAATAATTACTGAGCGTTTGGCCACTACCTGCCACTTTGTTGAAAGTAACGGAACATGGTGATGTTCTGGATTTCGATAGAAATGACGGAAACTGTCATATGTTGTAGATATTGTGATTCCGAGAAAAGGTCTGAATGGGCACACCCATTAATCACTGACCGTTTGGCCATTACAAGGCCACTTTTTTTAAAAGTAAGCGAACATGGTGATGTTCTGGATTTAGGTAAAAATGACTGAAATGTGATATGTTGTAGATCTTGTAAGGTCTCCATGTGCACACAAACTAATCAGTGGCCTTTGGCCACAACCAGGCCACTTTCTTGAAAGTAACCGAAAATGGTGATGTTCTGGATTTCGATAGAAATGACTGAAACTGTGATATGTTGTAGATTGCTGATTCTGAGGGAAGGTCTTAATAGGCGCAACTACTAATCGCTGACCATTGGCCACAACCAGGCCGCTTTCTTGAAAGAACCGATAATATTGATGCCCTAGATTTCGGTGAAATGTCTGATAATGTGATATGTTGTAGATATTGTGATTCTGAGAAAATGTCTTAGTAGGCACAACCAATAATTACTGAGCGTTTGGCCACTACCTGCCACTTTGTTGAAAGTAACAGAACATGGTGATGTTCTGGATTTCGATAGAAATGACGGAAACTGTCATATGTTGTAGATATTGTGATTCCGAGAAAAGGTCTGAATGGGCACACCCATTAATCACTGACCGTTTGGCCATTACAGGGCCACTTTTTGTAACGTAACGGAACATGGTGATGTTCTGGATTTAGGTAAAAATGACTGAAATGTGATATGTTGTAGATCTTGTAAGGTCTCCATGTGCACACAAACTAATCAGTGGCCTTTGGCCACAACCAGGCCACTTTCTTGAAAGTAACCGAAGATGGCGATGTTCTGGATTTCGATAGAAATGACTGAAACTGTGATATGTTGTAGATTGCTGATTCTGAGGGAAGGTCTTAATAGGCGCAACTACTAATCGCTGACCATTGGCCACAACCAGGCCGCTTTCTTGAAAGAACCGATAATATTGATGCCCTAGATTTCGGTAAAATGTCTGATAATGTGATATGTTGTAGATATTGTGATTCTGAGAAAATGTCTTAGTAGGCACAACCAATAATTACTGAGCGTTTGGCCACTACCTGCCACTTTGTTGAAAGTAACGGAACATGGTGATGTTCTGGATTTCGATAGAAATGACGGAAACTGTCATATGTTGTAGATATTGTGATTCCGAGAAAAGGTCTGAATGGGCACACCCATTAATCACTGACCGTTTGGCCATTACAAGGCCACTTTTTTTAAAAGTAAGCGAACATGGTGATGTTCTGGATTTAGGTAAAAATGACTGAAATGTGATATGTTGTAGATCTTGTAAGGTCTCCATGTGCACACAAACTAATCAGTGGCCTTTGGCCACAACCAGGCCACTTTCTTGAAAGTAACCGAAGATGGCGATGTTCTGGATTTCGAAAAAAAATGAAACTATGATATGTTGTAGATCTTGTGATTCTGAGAAAAGGCACAACAACTAATCACTGACCGTTTGGCCACTACAGGGCCACTTTTTGGAAATTAATCGAAAATGTTGATTTTCCGGATTTCGGTAAAAATGGCTGAAACTGTGATATGTTGTAGATATTGTGATTCTGAGAAAATGTCCTAATGGGCACAGCCAATAATTACTGACCGTTTGACCACTACCGGACCACTTTCTTGAAAGTAACGGAATATGGTGATATTCTGGATTTCGATAGAAATGACTGAAACTGTGATATGTTGTAGATCTTGTTATTCCGAGAAAAGGTCTTAATAGGCACACACACTAATCACTGACCATTGGCCACAATCAGGCCGCTTTCTTGAAATAACTGAAAGTATTGATGGCCTGGATTTCGGTAAAAATGGCTGAACCTGTGATATGTTGTAGATATTGTGATTCTGAGATAAGGATTTAATAGGCACAACCACTAATCACTGACCGTTTGGCCACAACAGGGACAATTTTGGAAGGTAATCGAAAATGTTGATGTTCTGGATTTCGGTAAAAATGATTGAAATGATGGAGTGAGTCAGTGGGTCAATTGGATTAAGATTTTTAAGTGGGTTGTGGGTCAACAGGATATGACTCACTGCGACACACAACCCACCGTGACCCAATCTGACACAACAATCCATTCTGACCTACGCTGACACAACAATCCATTCTGACCCACGCTGACCCACCGATCCATTCTAACTCACCATCCCTTTCTGCTCAGTGCATTGTAGACAGCTTCTTCTGAGCACTGGTAAATTATTTTACGTTTTACTTTCAAGGCCTTCTTTTTTCTTCTTTTTTCATTTGGTTCTATTGAAGAATAAACTTCAGGCACTCTTGCAGACTTCAGGAAATTGATCATATTTGCTATTGTAATAATAGCAATAGGACTTACTTCTTGACTTTCCAGACACAGACTAAAAGTTTTTAGAGGAGCTAACTACTGGGATGTTTTTTGAATCGCCTATAATGTATGAATTATTATATAAAAATTGAATATAACTATGTATGTGTGATCATCATGATCTAATTGCAAAGTCAACTGGAATGACATTTGGCATATACATAGTTAGGCCCTAATCTCAATATCATTTTTTAAAACTCCCCTTAGTTGGGGAGGGTGCATTTTCTATATATAGGATTGATTTCTAAAAATAATCGAAAACGATCGATATTAGTCGACTGCCTAATGTTGATATTAGGTAGTCCTTGATATGAACCACCTTGACTGCCATGATATAAATTTAACTTCAACTGCTTCTTCAATGTTCTTCTTCTTTTTAGTTTTTAGTTGCTATGGCTAGAGTCGAGGATGAAAAAAATATGCTGTTCAGAAGATGCTGTTTACAATGCAGTGAGCAGAGTGGGTCATGGTGGGCGATGGGTCGCAGTGGGTCACTGTGGGTGGTGGGTCACATGCTGTTGACCCACGTCCCACTCAGAAAATTCGACCCACTTGACCCACTGACTCACTCCAACTCTGGTTAACGCTTCGGCGTCTGGAGTAAACAAGTTCTGCCAGGGGAACTTTTTCTTTCAAAATATAGTTTTATATGTTCATATTTATTATTATTATTAAATACTTTCTTGCATTTTTTCCTACATTATCTTAGATGAGTGACCGCGGTTTAGGATAGATTATGTAAAGTCAAATACGGTTATGTATGTTTACACTTCCGTTTCTTTCTTTCAAAATGCACTCCTATCTGTTCACGTAGTCCAAACGTAAGCATACACCTCTGCATTGATCAACTATAACATTCTAGTTTATGAGTTTATTTGCTTCGGCTCTTCTGAGCTTAAGATGTAAGTAAAACATATTAAGAACAAATAATAAAGAAACTAAGTCTACCTGATGGATAAAAATAAGAAATTATATAAAATGCAATGAGCTGATCAGTACGGTACTGTATACGTACTTTTGGGCCACCCTGTATATTATTAATAATTTATTTCTTGCATTCCATAATAACTAGCTGAAAATAACCACTTTTTGCATGGGTCAGCACAAATAACAAATAGACAGACAGTATAGGGATATAGAAAACAATCCTTGGGTAACTTTTAAACGATTTTCCAATTTGAGAGGGACAAATAGACATTGCAATATTATGACGACACATTTCTCATTTTCCATTGCATATTGAAGGATTGACTTGACTTATCAAACTTGGTTGTTCTCAGGCCGGTTACGCCCGGCCTGTTTAGAGCCCGGCTCATTTGTGCCCGGCCCGGTTAGAGCCCGGCCCATTCTCTGCCCGGCTCGAGATTCGGGCCGGATCGGGTCGAGCAGGACACAGAATACAGATCCATCCGTGCTGTCTTCGGGCCTGGCTTTGCAGGGCTCTGGTCTACAGACACACGGAAAAAACCGTTCTATAAGACTTCCAGCATTTATGCACAGCATAGGTTTGAAGGTCATTTCTATATTAACTTCATGAATTAAAGGGAACTTGTATTCCTCGAAAGACATTTGTAGGTCCTTCAAGGTCAAACGAACAATGAAAAAACTTATGCTAGGAGTATTTTAACACGCCACTCACTACAACGATATAACAGAATGCTGCCTCCGGCTGTTAATAAAAGGCTTAACTAGCTAGAACTCGCTAGTACAGTAGCAACGTTATATGCCAAACAACTTTGTACTGTGTAAGAAATGCTAGGGGTTGTTCTGTTCATGTGCGCCGCCTCCTTGGTGTTCCCTGGTTCCACCACTCACAAAAATAATCTTGTGAGGGCGCTGCAGGAAAGATTTTTAGTTTCAAAACATAATAAACATAATAAAATAAATAAGTCTCGCTTGACACTATAAAAAAATAAACAATTAAAACATAGAGATGGGAGTTAAAATTTCTAACCTTTAAAACATAATTGTGTTTCAAATGTGTTTGTGCAAAGGCAACCAAAAAACACACTAAGTTAGTCACTTTATACTTTATGTCCACAACAAAATCCTTGCAAGTTCTTTTTTGCAATACCATTAAAATTATTTTCTTTTATGATGATATTTTCATTTTAATTTGTATGAATGTAGTATTTTCTTTTAATAACGTTTGATAATATCACTGCCTCTTGCACTCATTGTGCATCATGTAAGTTGTTGAAAATATACACTAAATACCACGATTATACATATTGAGAATATGCATTACAGTAATTAAACTTGAACCCGGGTTTAAACCTGTTTCTTTACGTTTAACTCAGCCGTGTTACCGACTGAGCTAGAACAGTCCCAACTTATCCTTATATTACCGGTATATTTTACTTTATCACAGCACAGCCCTTTATTACAGTGTTCATAAAAGATTTTAACTAAAAAGAATTCCAAAAAAAATCGAGACTCCCCTGAAAACATATAACTCGTCCCGCCATTTATATGCACCCACATACATTTTGGAAAGTCGGCGCCGTTGGTTTTATCTATTGTGTTTGAAATCAGTGTTTCTTTCAGAAACTATGTTCCGGGGGGGGACACTTCGTATTCCGGGGGCACTATCGATAACTTTCTATTTTTTATTATATCATAGATGTATTATTTTAATCTCTTCCGGGGGGCACTCTCAGAGCTCCGGGCGGGCAGTACCCCTTAAAACACCTCTGGAAGAAGCACTGTTTGAAATACACCTAATCTAATATAAATAAAATAAAAAGTTTGTTTGTGTGTCTGTCTGTCTGTATGTATGTATCTGTGTGCTGCCTGGAAACCAGACGAGAGGACCGAGAGTTACCAAATTTTGATCTTGGGTACGTTGGCCTAGGTTCCAGATCAAGACGAAGCGTTTTTTTTTAAATCGAACCAGGGGGGGTCTCAGGAGACGTTTACAGGGACATGTAAAAGTAGTAGAAGATAACCAATATTAGTGTCGAATTCAAAGTTTTGGCGGTCGCCGAGATCAATCGTGAAACTCTGACTGCATTAGCTTCCAAATTAACCCCACTTAATTGCGGGTCGGGGTACCGGAGGGGATAACTGACATGTAAAAATAATTCAAAATGGCCGATATTAATGTCAAATCCATAGTTTTCGCACTCGCTGAAATCAACGGTGATACTACTAATACAAGCGTTGACTTACAAATACAGCCAGCATGAGAATAATGGGTTTTCCTGATAGTTATTAATACATGCAAGAAATAAATTATTAATAATAAATGGGAAAAGATAGGAATGCATTTTGAAAGAAAGAAACGAAAGTGTAAACATACATAACCTTGTCTGACTACATAATCTATCCTAAAGCACGATCACTAATCTAACAAGAAGAAAGTAGACTTTGGTAAATTAATTTCGGGATCATTTTCCGCGAGGTAGGATTTCACATTTAAAATATGAATATTTAGGGATGCGCACGAGTCGAGACACGAGTCGAGTCAAGACTTTTCGTAAAAATTTTGACTCGAGTCGAATGTCTCGAAAATCTTTCTATAATTTTTAATATTATTTTGAAGAAAGTATTCAGTCAAAAACAGCCTTGAAACCAATTCCAGCATTTATTACTTTAGAAAGTTACCGAACGCATAAACTTAATGGTTAATCTTTCGAAATTAACATTTAATTTTCAGGTCAATTCAGTTAATTAAAACTAATAATTAATGTCGTGATATTTGATTGTACTTCAAATATAATAATAATAATAATAATAATAATAATAATAATAATAATAATAATAATAATAATAATAATAATAATAATAATAATAATTCTCTGGGGGACATACACGTGAGCATGTATCTAGTATAGCTCGAGCAAGACACAATAACGGGCGACGGGTGTCGCACACTGCTTGCAGACTACGTACACCCCTTGATGACGACCATGTTTCCCAACGGTAGTTTCATTTTTCGATAAAATAATGCACCATGTCACAAGGCCAGGAGTGTGATGAAGTGGTTCGAGAAATGTTCAACAATGTTCTATATCTGTTGACGGTGTGCGAATTACAAGGGGGGTGAGGGAAATCTCCATTGGTAATATTATATGTTCCTATAACCAAAGGAGATTTCCCTCCATGTCGAAGAACTATGTGCTGTGTAATTAAAATGTATGAGTTGTTTTATCTGTTGTGTGTATGAAATAAATTATTAAAAATGCAACAAGTACATTATTAACAATACATGTGATCAGATAGGAATGTATTTTGAAAGAAAAAAAACGGTAAACATACATAACCGTATTTAACTACACATAATCTGACTAAACTAACCGATGATAACTAATCTAGAATAATGTAGAAAAATGCAAGAAAGCAACTAATAAAAATAAATATCAACATATGGAAATATATTTTGAAAGAACAATGTTTCCCAGAAGTAACCTTGTAAATTTAGGATTTAGATTTCTGGGTTTCGGCATCTGAGACCATTTAGCCCGTCACGTTCGAGAGATGACGTCTCTAGGCGAACACGCTTTCCGGGGAAAGGGAAGGAAGAAAGGATTGGGTAAGAAAGGAAGTGATCTGAAACCTAAGGTATCACCCTGGCATCCTCCTGGCGTGAATGTGGAAAGCCAAGGAAAATATCATTCAGGGTGACTGGCCTGAAAAACTTTAAATTTTTTCGACCGAGTGCCCCCACCAGGAATCGAACACGGGACCGCCTTCACGTAACCATATAAACGTATGTTTGTCTATTTCATTACATTGCGAATAAGCGAAATTGGAACAATGTTGCATCGGAGTCTGTCAATTAGTTCGAATAAAATCTGTTATTTGTAGCACAATCCCTTCGAGGACATTTCCAAGATCGGGGTAGTAACCCACATGGTCGAAAGTAGTGTTTCCACGAGATGAGACGAGAGAAGACTTCAAGCTGTCTCGTCTCGTCACATATCTCGTCTCGTGAGACGAGACACGGGAAATGTCTCGTGGCAACACTAGAGCGGATGAGGCCTACAAAAGGAGCTGTTATACAAAGTGGTTAAAATTACAACTTTTAACCACTTTCGTTTGATTATCAGCACAGCACACACAACACGACTACAATCTTCCAATCAGTGTTTCTTTCAGAAAAAATGTTCCTGGGGGGTATATTTAGGATTCCGGGAATACTGCTGGTATTATTCTATTATAGATGTATTATTTTGGTCTCCCCGTGGGGGGCACTCTCAGAGTTCCAGGGGGCAGCACTCCAAAAACATGTCTGGAAGAAACACTGCTTAAAATAACGACTACATAGTTTCGACCACGGGCGCCCGAAGGGAGGGGAAGGGGCTCGGCCCCCCTTGCTCACGAAAATGTATGCGTAATATAGCAAAATACGTAAATCAAATACCAGGCGTAATATAGCAATCAAGGAGATGACCCCCTTAAAAATTCTTTGGGCGCCAATGGTTTCCAGTAATGAATTATTACAACAGGAATATTTGTCAATATCTTCGGTACAGTCGAAATGCAAGCCTTCCCCACTTATTCTGAAATCCTTTTTTCAAAACCTCTGGTTGTTGAAAGAAAGAAACTAGTTGAAAGAAAGAAACAAATGAAATCTTTGAGTTTTACGTCCCACGATTATGCCGGTTGGGCTAAAGGAGACGGTGATGATGAGTAATGAATGAAATGGTGGAATGAACAAAGTGGAAGAACCCCGAGAATACCCACGCACACGGTGTTTGTCCACCACAAAGTTCACTTGGCGGAGACTGGGATCGAACCCGGGACCCCAAGCATCACAGTTGAGATCTCTACCACTGAGCCACCGCGGCCCCAAGAAAGAAACAAATATGTAAAGATACATATATGAGTACACACACGGATAAAGTAGTCATACATGTATTTTAATCTTCTGACTACTTAACCCCGACTAATTTAAGATTGCAAGAAAGTAATTATTAAGAAGAAATATACACATATAGAAATGTATTTTGAAAGGAAAAAAACAACCGTACCAGCGGTGATATCAATCTGGGTTGCCCACTCAACAAGCAGACACTTTACCGAATTATCTGCGGCAGAGCTTGCAATTTGTGGTTTCTAAGCTTTATTTATACTGTGTGTGTTACGTAACGACGCTACGGGATGTCATTACTAGTGCGACCATCTCATTCAAGACCCGTTTTGTAAATTGATTGAGGAAAAAAAGAGTGACTTCCTAAATCTACAAAACGAATCTTGTATATAGAGGTTGTAACTAAAAGGTACGAAAAAACTTCATGGGTGGATTCCTTATGGGTAGACAAGCAAAAAAGTTCAGATGACCATATGTCGGGAAATGCATCGTTCCTGAGTTACGGCCTTTGACCCGACTAATGGTGTGAAATAGTCACATTCTGGACTCTCCTTAATGTGTCTCAATTTAAACCTCAATATATCAAACTCTGATTAAGATAGCAAGACAATTTTAGTAGCAATGTGTTCTGCAAAAATTAAGCTTTCTGCTGATATGCATTTTATGAGTGTATCCCCAAGGAATGCCATCTCCAAAATGCTGATGCAAAAAACAAACAAAAAACAAGTGATTACTCTCCCATTTCCACCGTGGTACTCCCACACATACATAAAAAATACAGGGTGAGTCAAAATTCCTTGGACACCTGCATAAGTTTGAAAATCGACGGGAAAAGTAAAAAGTGATGATGGGAACAGATGTTTGATGAGAGGCCGCAGCTTTTGAAGTGTATGTCATTCATGGCCGCCATCTTGAAATCCGCCATTTTGGACTCAGTCATTTTTTAAATGGGTAGGGGGTGTACGACACATCAAATAACACTAGTTTGAGCTCAGAAATTTAGTGGTGTAATTTGTTTTACCTATCTAGTACAGTTTAGAAGTTATTAATGTTCAAAGGTGGGAAATTACCTTGATACTGAATGTCACAACATATGTTCTACGTGTTGTCCATCTCGTGCAATGCACAACTGTAATCGCCGCAACCACTCTGACTGCACATGGAGGAGATGTCTCCTGAAATTTGGTCACAGGCTTGTTCGATGGGTTCCTCCAGGTGTCTCAAATCATGGATTGTCTCAGCATACACTATCTGCTTAAGATGTCCCCATAGATAAAAATCAACGGGCGTTAAGTCAGAGGATCTGAGCGGCCACTCCACGGGACCACGGCGACCAATTCACTTCCGTGGGAGTTGTTCATCCAACCATTGACGGACACCAAGTCTATACTGTGGAGGGGTTCCATCGTGCTGAAAATAAGATGGGAAAATGCCATCACCTTTCAGTGTGGCAGGGAACACAAAGTCCTGCAACAGCATCAGATACTGTGGTGCAGTTAAGGTGTTGTAAATGAAAAATGGCTCAATGATGTGGGTGTCCCATATGTCACACCACACCATCATCTTCGCTGGACTATGTTCTCGACTCGGGTCAACCCAGTTAGGATTTGCGTCACACCAGTATCGACAATTATATCGATTAACCTCTCCGTTCAAAGTTAAATACGCCTCGTCGCTGAACAGTATGCCCTTGGTAAACGCAGGATCCAGTTTGTGTTGTTCAGTAGCCTACATGCAGAACTCCAACCGGCGATCAGGGTCATCCTCGTTCAGTTTATGTTGCATGTGCAGCTTGTAAGGATGCCACTGATTGGCGTGCAATATCCGGACAACGGAGGATTGGCTTAATGCACATGCTAGGGACACACGACGGGTACTTCGTTTAGGACTTTTTACAAACGACGCAATGACCGCCGTTGCAGTCATTGGTGGCAGTCTTTAGTCGCCCACTACGTGCCCTATCTTAAAAAGAGCCCGTCTCTCGGAATTTGGTGATCACGTGAGCCACCGTGCTGTGCGATACCGGTTATCTGTTTGAGTGCTGTCGGTGTTAGTCAGCTGCTATTGTTCGGTAGCTGCGTTCCACTGATATAAGGATGATTTCGATCTCCTGTTCACGTGTCAGACCTATTTTAGATCACCTGGAACCGAGAGAACTGGGTCAGTATCAATGTAATTTCCCACCTTTGAACATTAATAACTTTTAAAGTGTACAAGACAGGAAAAACAAATTACACCACTAAATTCCTGAGCTCAATCTAGTGCTATTTGATGTGACATACACCCTCTTCCCATTTTTTAAAAAAATGACTTGGATCCAAAATGGCGGATTTTGAGATGACATACACTCCAAAAATTGCAGCCCTTTATCAAACATCTTTTCCCATCATCACTTTTTACTTTTTCCGTCGATTTTAAAACTTATGCAGGTGTCAAAAGACTTTTGAATTACCCTATATATATATATATATATATATATATATATATATATATATATATATATATATATATATAGGCGGAAAGCATCATTCTTTAGAAATACATAGATACCAAAAATATCTTCCTAGGTTAATTAGTGTCTGAGTTATTGAGGTTTAAATTGAGTCACATTAAGGAGCGACCAGAATATGACTGTTTCCACCATTAGGCGGCTCAATGGCCGTAACTCTGTAATGATGCATTTCCCGACATATGGTCATATGAACGATTTTGCATCTCTACCAATAAGGAATCCACCCCTGAAATTTTGCCGTACCTTTTTGTTACACCCTGTATATATGTGTGTGGTGCAACAGTAAGTTCCAAAGAATATAGATTAATTCATTTTTGATTTTAATCTACACAACAAATGCTTTTTATGAAAGCAAGGAGCCTGAGAGTTAAAGATGGTTAAAGACCGTAAATAAAATTGAAGATCTGAATTGCAGAACATCCGAAGTCCACCGGAGTAGTTTTTTTTGTTTTTAGAAGAAAGACAAGAGGATTATACTTGGAATGCTATTCTGTTTAGCTGAAATTATTTTGATTTTTTTTAAAGTTTTGATTTGGACTTACGTATTATGCAAGTGAATAGCCCTGAAACATAGATGCTAACATAAAAAACAGAAAACGAAAAATACGAAGAAAAAGAGTGCATTGGGATGTTTTGCAATTCAGTTCTTATATTCAAACTTCAAATGGAACTGGGGTAACTCGCAGACAATGGCTGACTTAACACTTTCATAATAGCGGATGTAATGGCTGATTTAAGAATACAATTGCTATGGCCTGTGTAGCTAAGTAGACTCCCACCCTTCCCCCTCAACATTGGATACGGAAATGGAAAACTTATTTAGAATTTGATTGTTGATTCCAGTATATTTCAAGCATCACTTCTCGGAATCTGGGCCTGTGGTATGTCGATATATTGCTATCATCGATATCTATATTATCATATATCAACATTCGATATCGCAAATATATGGACATGAATATATCATTCTAAATTTTCGATATCAATATTCGGGGAGTGGGAAGGCGAGGTATAAAGGTCCCCTAAGACTTCCGATGTATGAAGAAATTAAACTTACTTTTTTCCAAGATTGTTTTCTAATCATAATATCTTTATTAACAAACATTGCAATGTAAATACATCCACTTGCAAATTTGCTATATTATATGATGTAATTTCTTAGGCGCCAGGACTTTTTTGTTCCCTGAAAAAAGAAACCAAAAATCACGTGCAGGCCTTTGGGACTGCTAATTGACAAAAGGTGCACACATGTTCGCTATATGCATTCATGCTCTGAGGCAGAGTCAGAGATTTAGAAAAGTAAACCTCTTTTTAATAATAATAGTAATTAATAATAATAATAATAATAACAATTATTATTATTATTATTATTATTATTATTATTATTATTATTATAACAATGGGGTTTACAACTAGGGTCCCGTCTCTTTATCTTGCATGGGAGGGCCGCAAGTCTGCTACGCCACTGGTGTCCCTTATTCTGTGTTTGTTTCTTTTTCGTTTCGTGTAGATATTTGCTTTTGTGCTGTTAGGCTTTTATATGAAACTTTTATATTATATAACTTTTTCTTTTTATGAGTTTCTTTTTTTGGGTGGGGTGGGGGAAACAGAGAAATGCTTCCTTCTGATATCTGTTTCTTACCATTCATCTTGTTGAACTGCTTAAATAAGTCATTATGTAACTTTTGATGTCATCTAACTCCGTCACAATAATAAAATTGACATTGTTAACAATTTGTTTTATTGACTTAATTGCAGTTTGCCACACTGATATATTTGTGACAAAATTGAGGTTTAGTCCAACGCCTTTCGAATTCGTAACCAACCGAACCGCCGAGCATTTTGGGTTGCCTGCTATTGCAGGAAAAGGAGAATTGCAGGTGGTAATGCACTTTTGGAGTCGTGTATACAATCATGGGACGCTAAACTCAAAGCAAAAAAAAAAAAAAATCTTGCAAATATCCTAGTAAAATGAGTTTTCTAGACTACACAAGTGGCCCCGTGTAGCGTATTCGCTAACGCTCTCGCCTTCGGTGCGAACGGTCCCGGGTTCCATCCCGGTGGGGGAACTCGGTCGAAAAAGTATCAAAAGATTTTAAGTCCAACCATCCTGAATGAGGTTTCCTTGGGTTTTCCTCATTCACAGCAGGCAAATGCTGGAGTAGTACCTAACATATAGGTCCCAGGCCGTTTTCTTCCTTCGCCAATGCTTTCTTCCCTTTCCTTTCCCGGATAGTGTGCTCACCGAGGGAAGTCATCCCTCATATGTGACAAGCTAACAAGGCCATTGATGCCGAAAGTCCAGAAATCTAAATCCTAAATCTTTACTACACAAGGTAATTTTTGTGCTGAAAACGGTTTCTTAACAATTACGTTAAGCAGTCCTGTAGTAACTCTGCACCAAGTAATAAATCGTCACATATAAAACGGAATGAATAAACACATAACATTTATTTTCCTACCTTGAAACGTAAAATGTTTCAAAACAATAACATTCAAGGATTTCTCAAAATTCAGATTCACTCATTCCATTCTCCTCAATCATTAACGAGTTACAATAGTAAGAATTGTAGTCATAAACTATATTACTTACTTAGTACTATATTAAAGCAAGATACACTAAAAGAATATATAATTAATGGAATATTTAACTAAAGTAATAGTTAACTATTGTACTTACCCAGGCTTTTGTTTCCTTCCTCTCTTCTTTTCCGTTTGTAAAAAACCTCGTTTCGCAAGCAAAAGACGGTAGTTCAATGACGTCAGCCATTTCGAGAGGAAGAGTGTCGAGTGTCTATAGGCGGTCTGGATCTCACACACAGATGGGCGTGTATAACATATAGCTGAAATATTTAACATACGTATATGTATGTGAAATACAGAAGATTCTTAGATGTCAGACATCCTGCAGCGACATGATGTAATATCTAAGCGGAAAAAAGGCAATACCTGTGTAGTATATGGATGAAGTACGCTCCGTACAGATTTCCTTAGTAAACATAACGAATCCTTGTATTTGTACAATATACCGCTGTCCGGATAATGGATTTTTCTCAGTGTAGGCAGAACGATATGGAGGAGAGATTTGAATCAGATAAGCACAACAGTGGCTTGTGATTGAAGACAAAATTATGTATGTAGCACTGCTGCCAGAAATAAGATTAAGTATGAATAATGATAACATATTGTAGATATTCACTATTATTATTATTATTATTATTATTATTATTATTATTATTATTATTATTATTATTATTATTATTATTATTATTATTATTATTATTATTAATTTCCTCAAGCAAAGTGTCACACATGTAAATATTTCGTGAAAGCAGATAAATGAACTCGCTTTTCCGATTGCCTTTGTAAATAGCTGTTATTCTTCCTGTTATTTGAGGAGTGTCTGCAAATTTTGACTACCATAGCTTTGCTCAAATAAATGATACACTGCCGCAGAAAAGTAATATTGTTCTTCTCCTATTATTATTGCCTACTATAATAACGGAAAGAGCTTAAAACTATTCAGTAAAGAAAAGTCTGAACCTCTGTAGGGACTTGTGATTATAGATTCAGTTTGGTGGTAACTTGTTTACTTGCAGAGTTGCAGGGCTCTTGAACAATAAACCACACGTGTTCAGTTGCAGTAATTTCCGGCCATACAAAATATGAAGAAGCGAAGTCAGCACTTTATTTGCCATGATATGTAGGGGGCGCGGTAGATCTGTGGTAGAAAGCTCACCTCCGTTGCTTGGACTCCCTGGTTCGATCCCAGCTCGCGCCGTGTGGACTTTGTGGTGGACAAACACCGTTCTCGTTGGTTTTCTCGGGGTTCTCCTACTTTCTTCATTTCACTCATCTCTCATCATCAGCGTCTCCTTTAGCCTAACCGGCAAAACCGTGGGACATAAAACTTAAAGATATGAGAGGATTTAGCGAACATCATGACAATTCTCACTTCTGGTAAAATTAAGTTATTAGGTGGACTGGATTGGTATTAAACCACAAGAGAAACTTGTTTGGTATGTGTCATTGTATCGAATTGCATAGGAATGATTAACTTTCTTTTCATACTTTCTCGAAAGTCAGAAAATGTGGCAATGTTTCCACGAGCTGCCCAGATTATACAAATAACAACATTGTTATCCGGAATAGGCTTTTTGCAAATATTGGTAATAATAATAATAATAATAATAATAATTAATAATAATAATAATAATAATAATAATAATAATAATAATAATAATAATAATAATAATAATAATAATAATAATAATAATAATAATAATATAGAAAGTAGATGACGACTATTCTTCTGGCAAGAAATTCTAAACATGAGGAATAAAAATACCATAGGAAAATTATACAGCTATAGAAAATATAGGAATATTACGAAAGAGAATTATGAAAATTTAAAATTAAGTATGATTACTTTTGTCACTAGAATTCTTTATAATGATTGATACTAACAGAAAAACAGACTGATAAAGAATATGTTAATACTGAAAAATTAGTAATTTCTCCATATAGCCTATGATAAGATATTCAGAAAAGTGATCAATTTTGAATTATCCCTTTTATTAATCATTCATAATGGGAGCCATTTCAACACTGCTATATACAGTCACATATATAAAGACAAGGAGATTTAATGTTGATAATTATGGTTGGAGGGGGTAATTCGAGATATATATATATGATAAAATATTGGAAAATATGGTAAATTTTACGTATTAATTAATTAATTACGAGTATTCATAACGTGAGAGCTGCTTCAACACGGGTATAGCATAACGATGTATACTAGGAGATAAATTGATACCGACATCAATTTGATTAAATAGGGGTTACATGAGACACATCATGTACAGGTCTATATACATCTTAGAATACCCCAGCAATCCTGTTATTTTTCTGTTCTGGAGTTAGCAGTTATCTGAATCACCGCGATGCTCGGCCCGGGTTTAAGGTTGTCAACGGATCGAGTGACTCGGCTCACAGCTCATCTAGTATCGAGCCGAACCGAGAAGTGAGCCGATTCAACACCTCACCTAACCGAGACGGCAAAAACCGATGGCTCACCTAAGCCGAAACGAACCGAACCGATTCGGTTACTGATCCCGACCGAGCCGGTTCAGGCCATCGGCTCAATTGAGCAGAGCCGATGGCTCATCCAAACCGAGTCTGCTCGAGCTGTTCGCCCAGTTGAACCGAGCCGAGCGCGTTGACATCACTACCCGGGTTGTGCTTCTGCTTAGGTTCAGAAATACGACCGTGCAGATGTCATCCTTGATGGTAAAAACTACAGTATATACATATATTAGTGCTCACGACATTTGAGGCTGTCATTTTATTTTTAAAAAAATCTGTTGTGGTCTCGTTATCGAGACGAGATGAGATACAAGCAGTGTCCCATCTCGTGAGCAACACAGAAAGTATTCCACATTACGGCTTACATTTCTCATGGCTTTCGCTTTCCAGTTTAATCAGGCCATGATTTCAAAACGAGCTAAACCGAGCTAAACGAGCAAGCCATGTATCAAACTTGACTCGAAACTCGATCTCAAAAACAGTAACTCGGGTCGAAACTTGACTCGAACTCGAGTCGAGTCGAGTTTCAGCTCGACTCGTACCCATCCCTACTACCTACGTTAATTCCCAAGTCAAAATAAAAGCTCTTCAAAATTAATCACAAATTCTTATGCAGCTATCTCTTCCTTGGAGTACTGCTCCGTCATATACCCATGAAAGCGATGTAAATCCACTTTTGGCGATGAGGATGCATTCGCCAGTTCGCGATATCTTAGTACAACTAAATTTGCCAGTTCGTGACAACAAGGACGATATGTGTTCAGCACGAAAAGATTTCAAGTATGTACAAGACTGCTTTCATTGAATTTGATTTGGGTTCAGCATATTCTGTTGATTTACTTGAGAAACAGTATATATAAGAAATCTCAAGTTAAACTAGTACATCTGGCAACCCTGGCACGTGGAGGCGTAGCTCGTAAATAAGGAACTTCGTTCGCAATTTTGACGCATACATAGATAAATCAAACAAGTAATGCGTCTATCCGTCCGTACGTTAGTCCGCAGGATAACTCTTAAAAAGAGGCATATTTTTTATTATTATTTTTGCAGTAGATAGCTAGAGCAATTATCTCGGTCGAGTTAGTTAATTAAGCGAATTAGTTAATATTTTAATGGGTAACGGTGCATTAAAGGTAGTTATCCATATCAGAAGTTACACATTTCACCGTTACATGGCAGCAAATATCAGCCAGTGGTTGACATCTACCGGAAGAAATAAATCTTTTAGAAAATAGTCCTTATTCTCTACCAGAGTACATATTTTAATAGAATTATTATTGCATGCGTATCACATTGTTCACTTTCAGAAAACACTCTCTCTATTGTCATATATATATATATATATATATATATATATATATATATATATATATATATATATATATATATATATATATATATATATATATATATATCGCGATCTTACAGGGGACATCTTTCGTTCGAAGGAGGATCCACATAAAACTTGGCAGATATAATACATGGTTAAGCACCGATCACTATAGAGTGATCATTCCCGTGTAAAATTTGTTTTGCGCAAACAGCGCCATCTATAAACAAATAACATTAATTCAGTTTTGAGGCAGGAAAAGAACATGAAGTATGTGTGCACACGATGATCAGTATAGTAACTGCACAAGTCGACTAATTACATACATTCTTTACGTTGGTAAGAAGACAAATGGGAATCAACGAAAGTGTACATGCGAGTCGACAATGAAATGATTGAAACACAGCGTATCTTTGAGATAAGAACAACTCAATAAAGACAAATCTCTGCACTGCACGTCTTCTTCACTTTAATGACCACAAAGATCAAGTCCAAAGTTTAAGGCTACGTCAACCACGTTTCGGAAGTTACCAATTGGAGATTCAACCTGATAAACCGATTTTTGTCAGGCATAACGAAGCATCGGTTGATAAACTGGAGCTGACAGTTGATTAAAGATTACAGAATGCACGTTGATTATGAAACATTTATCATGTAACTTCACCAGGGGCTTATCAAAGCGTAAGCGGACATAGTCTGTGATTCTTCTGGCGTAAATTTTGTATTGCTGAAAAAATGACATCGAGTGGTTGAACATATTTGGTGGTCTTGTGAGGAATTATTTTCAAATCAATATGCTTCTTGGGAATAGCCTCTGCGAGCAAAGTGACTTCCTTATGGACAGAACACGAATAACAAACTAATAGATTACAACTACTTTCACGAATACTTGCATCTTCTGCAATGTCTCTTTTTGTTGAAAAGATCGAAATCGTTCATCAAATAGTTCTTGCTTGTTTCTTAAGATTGTCAATAAAAGTCATCGATGCTTTGAACTCTGATAAGCCAACTTCTTCTGCCGCTTGGAGAGACCTGCACTGTAAATGCCAGTAATGCATTGATGATCCATGCTTTTGCGCTTCGTCAAATAAACTGATAACTACACATTTCCCTGTTTACAGTCTAATTTTCCGATTCCCTTTGAATAAAGCGGAGTTCGTAGACGTCGCGTGCCCATAATTCAAAATAGGTTTGCAGTTACGTGACGAAATAATTTTTTTGTGTCGTGCCAAAGCTTCCTATACGAATTGAATCCTCTTTCATGATAATTTTTGTATAAACTCCGGATTTCCTCGTCTATAAACTGCAATAAAACATCTGTTCCTTTCCGTTTTCGTGCTAGAGATACGTCAAATTTGCATTGATTCCTGTCTTGTTCCCGCTCTTGACTGCTGTCTTGTTCTCGCTCTGATATGCTACCATAGATGTCTTACTGTGCCGTGCCATTTTTTTTCATCATCTCTGTCGAGTGTCGTTGTGTATATAATTTCTAATTCATTTTCGTACTCACTGATAATTATATTGCACAAAAATATCGCAAATTACTCATCTTCCGCTCCAACTGACGTTTGATCCTTAATCTGCACCTTAGTTTGACTTTTAACAGTTCAACTACATAAAGGGGATTTATGCCAATAGTCCATCTAGTTTTTCCACACTGACTAACACACCTAAAACTAATTGGAGCTTACTATCTCACACTGATGTACCTGACTATCTTCACTCTACGCCTACAAAGCGGAAACTAACTGCTAATGTTTGGAAGGATAGGTGGCGCTGTCGGCGGAAAACGAGTTTTTCACAGGAATGATTCACACTACATTGGTCAGTACTTAGTCCTGTTTATGTCTACCAAGTTTCATGTTGATCCTGGCGTTTGAACCGAAACATGTCCCTTGTTGTTCACAAAATAGTGTATATCCTGTGAAAAGTTAAGAACATGGAACATTTGTTCAATGAAATTTGTAGGGAACATTAACTGCACAAGTGATAGAATGGATCGTTGATGATTTTCTTGGTTTCATGTGCAGAATGAGGACACGCGTTATCAAAACATTGATAACGTTATTGAAGCAAAACGTCTCCACTCAGTGCGTTGCTTTGTGAGTATTACTTTCTTCAAATGGTACTTGAGAATGTCGTTGAAGATGGCGCAAATCATTGTGGTACGTGGGTGCATGTTGTTTTAAAGAATATAACCTTCTTATCCCAGAATAAAGTCAACGTGACTCTCAACTGTAAAACTTCTTTGGTTTCGGGGGAAAAAAATCATCATTCTTTGCTTGAACGTTTCGTCTGCGGTTGAAAATGACCCAACCAAATTTCATTCCCGGCGACAATGTGAACTAGAAAATTCTTTCCAACCTCTTCATAACACCACAGTAGCTCATAACATATATCAACCCGACAATCTTTCAGTTCCTGCTTCAACTCTCGGAGAACCACCTAACGGTTTTTTTTTCTGTAACGGAGTTTGTAATGTGTTATGTACTGAACCGAACCTCATTTATTTTATTTTATTTATTTAAAGAAAGAAGAAAATTTAATATATTGGGTGTATACAATAAGTTGAAGCATATAAATACCTAGTCAAACATACTAAATTACAAAATAACAATGTAAAAATATTAATGTAATAAAAGAATAAAGAAGTTAACTGCTGCAGAAATTGACAAATCAAATTTTCTACGTGCATTTTATGTGCTATTACGTCTCTAAAGGAAATCGGACTTCCAATATTCCCTTTATGAATAGATTTTAACGTACAGGATGACAGGACTTCGGACCTCCAGAAGTCATGTCTATCTTCTGTTGTCGGATAGATCAACTCAATGCACTTATTTCTATATTGCGAATATTTTTGTATTTCTTTTGCAAAGAATAAAAAAATATAAAATGACTCACCTAAGCAAATGCTTGTGTGTGAGCCTGATTCTCTTATTTTATTAATTAATTATTATTATTTTTGTTTTATTGCCATAACATATAAGATTTGTAATTCATACGTTTAGTTGACGATACTTTTTCAATACTTTTTGTTTCTTTTAACTACTATAAAATTAACTTTTATTTATTTTGAAATTACTTTCCTCTTTGATTTGGAGTGGAAGTTCATTATAGATTTTCGGAACTATAATATTTTTGATATTGAGTTATACAGAGTGTTTCAAAACAACACCGACCACGTTTGGAAGATGACTCCTGACACCAAGATAAGACAAAAAGTATAGACCAACCTCGGTGCACAAATACTCACTTTCAGATTTATAGGCTGCCGAAAACATGAAAAAGTGAACTTTAAAGGTCCACAGCTCTAATACTATAGGACCTATAGTAGTCGAGTCAAGACTTCACTTAGGAACTAGTATGTGCGCTATTCAAAAATACATTTTTCAGAATCCTAAGGTACTCACGGAACATCTTTTGCAGAGGCAGTTTGGCTACGTGCACATAAATTGAAGTACTCACTAACTATCCCTATAAAAATTATGCGAAAGTACCACAGGATTCTGAAACTAGGATATTTGGATAGGGCACATACTAGTTTCTAAGTGAAGTCTTGACTCGACTACGGTAGGTCCCATAGTATTAGAGCAATGGACTTTTAAAGTTCATTTCGTCATGCTTTCGGAAGCCTATCACTCCGAAACTAAGCACTTGTGAACACAGGTTGGTTTATACTTTTGTCTTATCTTGGTGTCAGGAATCATCTCCCAAACGTTGACGGTGTTGCTTTGAAACACTCTGTATAACTCAATATCAAAGATATTACAGTTCCGAAGATCTATAATGTAGATTTATTAGTTGCTGTAATTTCTAAATTTTTGTGTGTCACATTTCTGGTTATGAACACTCATGTCCAAAATTATTCTCGCATGACTATAAATACGTTGTCGTAGGAATATAATTTGATCACGAATTCGCCCGGAATTTCTTGCAATGTTAGTATATGTATAATCGCCAAAGACAAGTATGTGGCAAAAGAACAGTAAATAAGAACACTAAATCGAAAATAAAACTTTCTAGTTTATTTATCAACATTTTGTTTTACTCACTCTAATTTTCGTATTTATTATTCTTTTTCTATGAAATTTACCACAAATATATACATTTCCTGATTAGGGTCTATACACATACAGTATCAGTATTAAAAGTACCCTGCAAAATCATTATCAAATTATATTCTTGCAAGAAGACAGTTATAGATATGCGACAATCATTTTGGTCACGAGTGTATATATGCTTTATTTCGCTCCTTTTTTCTATTCTTTTTAACATGTATTAATACCTTCTGCAAAACAAAGAAGGCATCTCAGTTTGGTTTTCCTTGATTAGTTGATCTCCTACGGCTACAGATATCTCTGTCAGATACCGATGAGTCTAACGCCAATAGAGAGCATCCGTCAAAGAACTTGTACCTTCTGTAAATTTCTTGCACCACTCATAGATTTGCCAGTGTGACAGATAAGCGTCCCATTTTCCCATGGATATCAACCAGATTCAAATCGAATAAACTCGACGCTGCTCAACCTTGGTGCAATATCGTAGTAGTGTCACTATGTTGAATCTTGAATCAATTGTTAGTCAACTCCAATTCCATCTACAGCACTGCTTCGTACTATCAGTTAGGAAAGACGCCAAAGACTGTCTGCAAACTTTCAAATCCCTAGAAAATTGTTAATGGCACCTTTGTGGTTTCCATTTGATTCTGCCGCGAAAAGAAAAGAAAAACTGAAGTCTCGGATTGGAAAATAGACCTTCAAAATCACGGGTGTCTCTGGCGGGGATCAAGGGGTACGCATCCCCCCAAAATTTTGAACTACAAAATATTCAATGTTTTCTTCTAATTTAATTTATTTACTAACAAGAGAATAGTAAATAATAATAATATATTTATTTGGAATATAATATTCAGGCTGTGAAACGATTATAACAGAGTTCTTGATATAACTCAGGGGGTCCGTGAAAGTAAGCAGAAAGGTCACAAACGCAATCGAAGATAGCAAGCAGGTTGAGCTAGGTAGTACCATTTAAATCACTTTCTTTTATCCTCCCCAATTTTACATGCCAGAGACGCCAGTGCTCAAAATTAATGTGAGACTTGAAATTACCATAAATATGTATGATTTTTTCTTCTTTCAAGAAGCATATGTAATAGTACGTAACTTCCGAAATGTTTCAGAATGTGTTTCGCAATGCTAAATACAGATTTCAAATTTCGATGGAGCAAATATTGAAAGTTTTGACTTAAAATTTATATGTTACTGGCATAATAGAGTTACAGAAACAAACAAAAAAAATATATATACATATATTTTTTTAAATAATCCACCAAAAGAAGTAGCTAATTCTGAAACGCAAAATAAACATTTTTGAACACCCTGTACTTGCAAAAGTAAAATTTGCTTACATTTTAAGCACGTTTTAAACATGCTAAATATTAATAGACTTGAATATTTGAGTGTTCTTAAAATGTGTCCAATTTCAAAATGTATATATACTTACTTTTGGGTCACCTGTATTGTGAATAAACATTATTCTTCCATGTGAAACCGGGTATTTCTAGAAATACTAAATAGAATGGAATTCAAAATACTTAATACAAAATTCGTTATCTGTCTCAGTGCTTAAATTTGTCTACGAGACGAGATGAGATAGAATTTTCGTGATGAAACACGAAATGAGACATACCTTTTCCATTTGGATGAAACTAAATATGTGGGAAAGATGTGAGGCTCAACACGTGTTTGAAATAAAGCCAGCTCATAATTGCCATTTAATTTCGCGGTGCAGACATTTAGATCTTCTACAAGATCCAGTCTGCACTTCAAAAAAGTATATATACTCTTCAATGTAAGATGTGCCGTGAAATTCATTATGCTGATTCGTCTAACCAAATTAACATGAACATAGTCAAGTAAGAGAAAAGGATATTATGATAAAATAATTTAATAAATGTATCTATGTTATAGAAAACTCATGTTTCAGTGCAAGAAAGATTAAATTCTTATTTTCTTTCCTCGTAACGGGACCAGATATGTTTAAATTGTGATATTGTCCTGTATGAAGTTCTAACTCCACGGATGCCATCTAGAATGCGCGGAACAAAAAAAGTATCTAATAATAATATTTATAAAGTTTAATATTGGTGCCATCATTTTCTGAAATTATTACCTTCGAACGAAGGAAGGAGAGATGGTGATCGTGAAAATAAAAGCAAATTCGAAATTTCGACGAATTACAGCTTCATGGCTCCTATGGGATTTTTCGACATCTGTCCGTCTATTCGTCAGCTCGTTAATCCTTCAGTCCTGATGTACCGTATATCCCTTTTACGATCTTTGGCACAATTTGTACCATACGGGTGTTTTATGGTATTTTGCGTTACAACTCTCATATTTGAGCTTTTTCGTCCGTTTTTTTTTTTTAAGTGTAGAGGCATTGCAGAACACGTTACGTATGGTTTCATGCCTTCTTGCGTCGAGACACAGGTGGTGATGATGTCATAACTTTAATATATATATATATATATATATATATATATATATATATATATATATATATATATATATGCCAGCTTACGTCTGCACCTAGAAGATTGAAATTTTGCACCAACATTCAGGCCACAAAGTAGTATGTATCAGAATTTTTCAGATCTCAGCGTTGAAACAGAAAAGTTTCAGAGAAACGAAAATTTAAAAAGGGATATTTTTACGAAAATACTTTTTTAAAACATTTTCCCGCCTCAGATATATGATAGAGACATGCGAGTGGTATCGCTTGAAAGGCCGTTCTATTCTTAAGAGAATGATGGACGAACCATTATTCTGGAATGAATATGGAAGTTTCAGGGAATTTTTACCTGAGATCCTAAAAATATTTGGTTAAGCCTATTTTTATTATTTTATGGCAGGCTTACTTTTGCACTTAGAAGACTGAAATTTTGCACAACCATTCACTCTACGGAGTAGTATTTATTCAGATTGTTTCATATCTCTGCGTTAACACACGGAGGGTACAGAAAGGAAAAAAGTAAAAAAGGACATTTTAATGAAAAGATCCATTTCTTTTGGGATTTTCCCGCCTCAGGTACATGCTAGAGACATGCGAAAGGTACCGTTGGAAAGGCAGCTCTATTCTGAAGAGAATGATGGACGAATCATGATTCTAGGATGAATATGGATGTCTCAAGAAATTTTTTACCTGAGATCAAAGTCTTTAGAGTAACCCGGTGCATTGTGGGGATTATTAATATTTTTCCCGCCCTTACTATTCAAGATAGAAGCTTGAAATTTGGTGCACACATCAGCCAGCCGACTATAACTTATCTGATTTTTCTTAAACATCTACGTTCATACAGGGCCGTTCCAGAGGGGCCCAAAGTGTGACATATACCCTAAAATTTCCCCATTCCCCTCAATTTTTCTATCTCCCGGTATATTGTATTGGCATGAAAGTGGTACCATTTGAAAGCCCGCTCTATTCTAAAGAGAGTGAGGTATGAACCACGATCCTAGGATAATAGTGACGATGCACTGAAAGTCAAAAAATACCCCAAAAACCAAGATCGTAAACAGGATATACGTCTATACGTTTAAACGGATTCCAACTAAAATTTAAACTTAAACCATTTATGAAATGAAATGAAATCTTTAAATTTTATGCCGGTTAGGCTAAAGGAGACGGTGATAATGAGAGATGAGTGAAATGGTGAAATGAGAAAAGTAGGAGGAAACGGAAGAACCCCGAGAAAACCCACGAGCTTGGTGTTTGTCCACCACAAATCTACATGGCGCGAGCTGGGATCGAACCAGGGATCCCAAGCACCGGAGGTGATCGGTTTACCACTAAGCCACCGCGCCACCACCTTTTATGTATTTCTCCTATTTTTTAAAGTTCTTTCTACCCCTAAAAATATAGTTCACTAAAGGGTGAAAATCAAAGAAAACTATTTTCTTCAAATGGACCCAATGATTTAGTTCACCAATATTTCGAATGTAAATCTATAGAGTGATATAAGTCATTTCTCTGGGAAAAAAATCTACAAATGATAGTTCATCCTTGGAGTGAGATTTCTTTTGAACGGCTCAGTCAATTTTGTTTATACTTAATGATGAATATTTCATTAATAACCTGGGAATATTGCATAATTCAATTATCCTCAAAATAATTTACGATAGCTTGTTGTTGGAGATTATTATTATTATTATTATTATTATTATTATTATTATTATTATTATTACTGGAGGACTTTCTCAAAAACGATTCTGTCTACACCTAAATTCAACAGCATCTCTTTCAATTTTCAGAGAAGAAAAAACTGAAAAACAACTTATATCTTAGGAATTTTGTTCTAATACTACTCATAAAAGAGGCGGACAAATATTGTCATTGTGCGGAGGTTGCTGGGCTTCCATATACCAGACTCTGAAACGCTCACTCACCTATCACAGTCTGTCCTTTCATCATGAATTGCCTTGCACTTTACTACGTACACTCGTAACAATTGCCCGACAGCGAACTTTCCACTGGATAAGTTCTAATCGGAGATATACAAGGAACATTTTATTTCAATCCTTTTGATAAGCTTTCCATCTTTTCTGTAGAAAAGCTGTTTCAGAAGTCTAACACACAACAATTCATTGGGACGTTTCGCTTGAATGTTGGTGAAGGAAATGACATGAATACCCATCTGCCTGTAGAATATCAGTGATAATTATGATATGACTGATCAATAGTAGTCCTGCTGTGGCTGGTGGGACAGAAGATAGACTGGCAATAACCAAGCGTATCCCAATCGCACAATTAGCTAGAAGTGTTATTTTACTAAGAAATTCACACTATTTTAGTGACCGTTTCTCGAGAAAACCGACGAAAGCAACGCTTCCCTCCACAATCTTACTTGGTCAGGAATCCCTGCCCCCTCTTAAGATGTAGAAAATAATATACATGATTGTAAAATCTTATTTGCTCTTTTCGAAAAATTTGGAAGAAAATATTTCCAAACGTAGCAAGTAGCCTCTTCTCTCTTTGCAGTGTGTAGAAGTCTGGTTTCTGTTGTGTGATATTTTTTCAATTATCACTTAAACCGGAAGTGGTAATAAAATATGCCAGTTCCGGTTTTAACTGAGAATATAAATGGAATATATTCTTCGTACGCTCAGTTGATAGCAGAAGACTATTCTTCGCTATCTACTGAAGTTTCTATTCTATAGCAATCAACCAACCACAATCCTTAACGATTTGACGAATCGAATTATATCAAAGAGTGTCCATTGGCGGGAGGATCGATTGCACCTGTTGATACGGTTTCACGTTCACTATACCACAATGATTAAACACCAGAGTTTGTCGCTTGGTATGACGGATGTACGAACTTTAACGTAACATATTGTTCTAATCGTGATTCGCTATCTCACATGCTCAATGGTGTATTTACGACTTTGTTTCGGTCCCCTCTCTTAAATACGCCACTGCATATGCTTCTTCTCTGGTGGCTTAATGGATGTTTGCAAATGATCGTCGTATAATCATACCATTTTTTTGTTTGTTTTCACTTTAAGAGTGCATTTTCCCAACTTTTAAACGTATATTAATATATGAAGTAGATACGATGGAAAATAACTTCTCGCTATCATTTTTTATACGGAAAAAGGTGTGAAATTTCCTCTTGGAAAGTACAGATGTCACTGATATCTTTAAAACTTCAAACCTCAAGCAAAGGAATAATGGATACTCTCGGGTGTACTTCGAAGCATGTCAAATAAATAGGCGATGACTGGAATAAGTCAAAATGTAGTGAAGAGAGTATCGTTTGTATTCTATGAAAAATTGTTTCTCCATTTTCTAAAACTAGCGATGATGAAACGTAGGCAATGTTTCATAAATCTATAGAGTGAAGCATCTATGAGTCATCTTTCCTCGAACCTAACTCCTCTTGTAGCAGTTACTGTACTATGCTGTGATCAAGTATAGCAAACGTACTTGTGAGACCAGTACAGATACCCTACTTAGGAGTCTGACAGAAGGTTCTCATCTTCTGGAGGGTATTAACTTACGATTTTGAGGTCATTGTTTTCATACTCTGACCAACTCTTGTCGCTTTGCGACACAGGTAGCTCTTTTGGATTTCGAACTTCGCATACGACTTAGGCCATGCATAACGGACTTCCTCGGACAGTATCACAACCTTCATCTACTTCTGCCAAATCTTCTAAAAATGTCTCTTCACCTCCATCTCGTTCTCGCTTACCAAAACGATCTAGAACATCTAGTACCATAGAGACTGCTACTCCTAAACCTGCACGTTCTCGCTCACGCTCGCCAGTATGAATTCCATCTGAAACTAATCTTCATAACTCATCTATGGACTAAACTTCAACAGAAACTTCTGCTACTCCATCTGCCTCTGTCAATCCTCAACAGCCAACTCTGTACAACTTTCTACTAACTAATTTCGACACTAAATTCAAAACTCCAAAGCATATCTTCCAGCAACTTATCAAATACGTTCCGCGTGTCGAAATCAGTGAGATTATCTTCCGAAACAATGGAGTCATTTTGAAATCCTTTAACCCGGATTTCCATCGCCATGTGCGGAACAAAGCAACTTTCGAAATTTTTGGCAAAAACGCCGATATAACGCAACTACAACTCAGACAAAACAAACAGCCTCAGCCTCCTCGAAAGCCTCCTATGCTATCAGTAGTAATTAAGAGCGTTGACCCTGAGTATACAGACACTGAAATCGAGGAAGAGCTCAAAGCAGAACAAGTTCAAGTACATAAATGCATTCGAATCCGCAATGACAGGGGACCCACCTACCTAGTACGTGTACTAACTCCTGAACAATCTGTTGTCGATCACCTGCTTCTTACAGGAGCATATATTTACAGCCTATACGTTGTGAACGGTGCCAAACATACAATCAGCATGTGACCAAAGATTGTAAAAATTCTTTGATTTGTGGCTACTGTTCCCAAGCCCATGCTACTCGGGATTGTCCTAATGGAAATACAAATCCCAAATGCAACACATGCTCTGCTCAACATCCTACTTACAGTTCAAAGTGTAAGGCCAAACCTTCAGTTCATCCTACTCAACCAGAGCTTACTGTACCAATCAGAACGTCTGACCGTCCAACGCCACCAAATAACTCATTAACTCACCCTGTTACAATTGAAGATATGATACGTTTCTTTACAGTAACAACTCAAAACATTCATCCCTTTCTGCGTACTCATATTCTTAACCAAGTCATACTTACAACTAAGCAACTATACAACATTCAACTTTATGCTACATATTCTGGTCAACATGTTCACTTTCAACTTCATCCTGTTTCAACACTTGTCTAAAATTATGCATATCATGGATTTATCATTTCTGTTACTAAACGTTCGTTTCTTCAACACTCGCAAGGTACTACTCCACACTCTACTGGTGGAAGAAAATATACATGCCTTTGCCTTTAACGAAACATATCTTTTGCCCCACCTACATGTACATTATCAGCCATATACTATTTCTCGTTGCGATGGTCCACCTGAAGATCGATGGAACTATAATAGGAATACGAAACAGACTACCTCAACGCACGATCACGCATCACTTTCAGGCCCCTCTTCCAGAACACAACATCACTCTGATTTATTTTCCTTCACGTACTATTGCCTTTGCTACTATATATGTTAGACCCAATGTGCAAATTCCCTTGACATTCTTCCAATACATGGACACCTCGTTTCGTCATTATATTATTATGACTGATCTCAATCTATCCAGTCGCACTCTTACGCAACGACGGAACTTCTATCAATTTCTTATGCTGCATACAAATGCCGAACTATGCGCATTATCAAGACATACTCGGCCTTCCTCGAATACAACACCTGACACACTCATTGTCTCCTCTACATTACAACCATTCGTAAACTGTCATGTTTTATCTTCCATTGGTAGTGACCATGACCCACTTAAATTGACATTACATTTTCCAAACCACCGTCAAGCTCTAGACACGCCACCGCGTACCGTTCTATGTTATGACCATGCCGACTGGAAAAAATATATCGAGAAGATTTGACTACTACCTTATCTAACGTGCCTACTCCATTACATCACTCTGACTTACATAACACGCTTGATGCACTAACTACTACTATACAACATACTAGCAATCAGCATATACCCACGATTAAGTCTAATTATGCTCGACCCGCACTTCCTCCACAATATCGCACTCTAGTTGCTCTTGCACGGCAGACATACCATGAATATCTTCGAACACGTGATCCAGGGCTTTTACAACTACAGCGCCAATATTTACGGCAAGTTCATAATTATATCATTGCCTATAAAAGACGTAAGTGGATCTAAACAGTTAACCATCTTGATCAAGAACATAATCCTACCAAATTCTGGAATGCCTTTCACAGGCTCTGTTTCTCTCTTTTATCCTCTCATCGTCAACCAGACATCAGTACAAACTGATACAGAGAAGGCTAATGTGTTTGCTCAATCACTTCAAAGCATTTTTACACCACCACTCATCACCTACACTCCTGAACGTTTACGCACTAGAATAAGGAACGTAACAGATCCTCATCAACCACATCTTCGTATTACTTCTAGCCACGACTTAGATTTGGATCATCCTCTTACTAGTCCGATTACACCTTTGGAGATCACCGCAGTCTTAGCCAACAAGAAGAATACAGCTCCTGTGTTTGATGGTGTAACTTACCGCCATATTAAAGAGGCTTCACTGGTGGTTCTGCTCTTACTCTCTGCTATTTATAATCCTATACTTCGAACAGGTGATTATCCGGCTTCTTGGAAAACTTCAAACGTCTTAATGTTTTAGAAAACACATAAAGATAACACCAATTCAGAGTCTTACCGTCCAATAATACTTACGTCTACACTGGGAAAGATCCTCGAACGTATCTTAGTTCGGCTTCTACATACTCACTTCTTCTACAATCAAAATCCTCTACACCAAACTGGTTTTCGTCCTAAGTACAGTCTCAATGATAATCTACTCAAACTTACCACTATTCTTATCAACCACTTCAATAGCATTCAACCTTCATGTTTATTATTATTTGATTTGGAAAAGGCTTTCGATTCACTTTGGCACGATGGGTTACTTTACAAACTTCATCTTCTACGACTACCATTTGCATATATCAGATTTATTTATCACTACATCACCAATCGCATAGCATATGTCTGCATTAATTCATCTTTATCTTTTCCTATTTTCCCACTTACTGGTGTACCCCAAGCGTCAGCGCTATCGCCACTCCTATGTATACTATATGTTCGAGATTTGCCTGTTCCTCCTGACCCTATCCACACCTTTACCTTTGCAATTGATACTGCTTACCTTGCCTGTGGGAAATCTATTCAGCATAACAATGCTATACTTCAAGAGGCAATAAATAAGTTCTACGACTGGTGTAATACTTGGCGACTCCAAATCAACTCCACTAAAACACAGGCACTTGTCATCATACCATTTGGACATACCAGTCGGGTTCGACGAAATAGGTCTCTTTTACATCTAGCTGGAACACGCATTTCTGTCACAAGTACAGCGAGATATTTGGGTGTTATCTTTGATGACCATCTTTCATGGCGTGGACGCCTTCAGCATCTCATAACTCTGGCGCAAAATAAACTAAACCTTCTGAAGAGATTAGTCGGAACTTACTGGGGCCTTCATCAAGAGACTGTATTAAACACTTACAAAGTCTTCTTGCGACCATCTATACTCCATGGACACATCGCATGGCTTAATGCCAGTAACAAATTCTATACCCGCCTGCAGATAATTGAAAGACATGCATTACGACTGGCATATCGCATCAAACTGCCTAGTCCTACCCGGCTACTCTGTGATCGTATTCCATTTCCACATATCCTTATTCATTTAGAAAAACTGCGTACCAGGTATATCACTACTCGTTGGAGACAAGGCCATAACATCCTTCGCAGTAGTATACGTATAGATGCTGAACAAGACGTTCCACCTCATCTACAACCTACGCCACTTCAGCACTTAATTACAATGTATGTTCTTACACATCCTGACGAACACATAGACGACTTTCTACTAGCATATCAACCACCAGATTTATCACCCAATATCTATCCATCGTTTGCACCTTAATTCGCACTAATAAGGGCATCATGTTGTCTCTCATTATGTGTCGAGTCGCCCCGACACAAGAAGATAACCCTTCATCTGTCTAACTAACCAATATAACTGTGATGTGGCGTCTGATTTGCACTGCATCTTTCATCCCATCATACATACACAATGACAAATAATGAACACACGTTGAATGACGATTATTAATCAATTGATGAATAAAAATCACCATATAATGGATAAATAAAGATATCAAATAAATGAAATAAAACCTCTTTGTCCTTCCACTTTATCCTTAGTTTCCTTATACAATTAACTTCACTCCCAAGAGAAGGTATTCCCTTCTACGGGTTTTGCATGGTAAAAAAAATCTGAGTAAAAATGCAGATGTAGCAAATGTCTTAGCTCTTACTATATACAAAACGTAGAGTACAAAACTTGAACCAAGAAAAGAAGAAGAATAAAAACAAATGAATACGTTTCCAATTAATGTTGTAATTTTGAGTCAAATATATTTATGTTGAGCTAATATTCTTAATACATAAAAATTGATAGCTAACTTGTGGAGAGTAATTTAACTTCATAACTGAGAATAGCGAATAGCCATCTTTCATATCTTTGTAAAGAGTTTAATAAATATCACGAGTTGACAAAACATAAATAGTTTACAAACTTTTGGATCCAGAGTTCTCATAAATTCTGGTACATTTAAAGTAAAAAAAAATAGAAGAAGGGAATAACCTTAAAATGGTAACTGCATTACCTTGCTGTGTAGCTAAACTAATGCGTTGATTTAAAAAGAAAAATGACCAGATTTGACTCAATATGAGGCTATGGATCAAGTTTACGCACACAGCGTTTAAAGAATAATAATAATAAAAAAACAACTACAGGAGATGATTGATGCAACAAACACACATTTTTTTTAAACTCACCGACGCCTATAGAACAATATTTGCACCAGCAGTCACTATATAGTGGGTATTACTCCTGGTAGTTTTGAAATTAAGCCAAAAGAAGTTAAATACTTGAAAAAGAAAAACGACCGAATCCTAACAACCGAAATAATGGGAAATGAATTCGAGAAGGCAATATGTAGGTGCTTACCGTTAGAAAATAGCCAGAACAAAAGTGAAACTAAAGATAGAGGAAGAAGGACGTATGAATTCATTCCTTACTTTAAAGAAAGTTTTGAATTAAAACATTTCTAACCAAATGATAGACTTATACACTTCTTATTGGGACATGGTCCATATGAAGTTCCTCAACAGGTTGAAACTCAGAATGATACTTATCTGTCAAAGTGGAACCACTGGAACTCCTGAGGACAAGGTTTTCTTCAATCGAGTTATGTCCAACCTAAGACCTGAGTCCCCTTAGAGCAGAATTATATATATATATATATATATATATATATATATATATATATATATATATATATATATATATATGACATTTTAAGCAACGAATTGAAGTATCAGAGACGTCACATTTAGAGTACCATGACTTCGCAAACAATGAAGGAAAGCTTTGTAGTGATAAGGAGTAGAAACCATGTGTAAAGTCTACCCTGCTCCCACTTATTCCTATATCAAGAAACACACACTGAGAAAAATCCGTTCTCCGGCTTCGGTGTATTGTACAAATATACGGTATCCTCTTGCTTACTACAGAAATCAGTATGGAGCATACACTCTAAAAACTCTATTGTTATATTCAACCATAATTATGGTTGAATGTATTTTAACTATGCAGTATTGTTTATATAGCGGCAGTAAGAATTATGACTCGGAGTAAAATATTATATTGTTGAAAAGCTCTTGCTGGGCCAACAAAAATTATGGTTGTCCTACACATATTTATGACATTAACAACTATGGCAATCATTGTACTTGCAACTATACAGCTGCTATATAGTTGGAAATACCATATAGAGTGGTTTTCGAGACCATCACAAGATTTATTACAGCTATCTCAACAATATAAGACACGTTGCTTTAACCATGCTTAAAATAGCTGCTGCAACGTATGCATTTCCTATTGTAACAATCTATTTGGTGTTGCGTTTACCATAAGAATCAAACGGTATTGTCTCTTTAAATACGCTATAACGCTACAAGCGCAAACAAAATAGATACCACAACACTTCTGTTGTCATTGTATATAAATGTTTTATTTTTTTATTTTTTTATTTTATTTATTTATTTTTTTTCTGTACCAGTGCTGGCGATCAGCCAGCAAACCATTAGAAGGTTGCGCCTTTTGTGTATAAATGTGTTTTTTTAATGCTAGCTTGAAAGCTAGCTACCTCTAAGAGGGGTACGCCCTCTTTCAGGGATGGGAAGTTGTAGGAAATATTGGTTGCAGGGATGATTTGTGGATGGTCTAAGGGAGGCTAGAGTACTGGGTGATAGTTTTCATTATATACATTTATTTATATATTAAATCAAAAAACATGGACACTATGATCTTTGCGATCATAATCATTATGATATCGGTATTGAAAGGAACTTGGGAACACAGAAATATTACAAATACAATACAAATATTATAGTACGGTACAAAGAGTATACTACAATGTAAGCAGGGTAGAAAAAAATATATACGATATAAATTTGAAAAGATACATGGTGATGGAGAAAACAAATGAGTGAATCAAAGTGAAAAGAGAACAAAAGGCGTTAAGATTCTAGTTAATCGGCAAGGAAAATATGAGCATGATAGATAGGATGAGGTGCAGACACGTCACAACACTAGGAAGATGTTAAGTAAACGAATGCAGTTAACTTCTGCCTAGGGGCGACTCTAGGCTGATGAAGACATGAAGAAGTCCTGTTAGTAACAGAGGAAATCACTGTGCGATATAAGATGAAAATATATGAGGTAGATGAGCATGAATGCAAAAGTCCTCTATGAGCGCATGAGCTGGATGATTAGGAGGTAATGTGTAATAATATAGCGTAAAGAGTAAATGTAGAGGTGTATAAGTATAGCTTGCTCGGTAAGGATGGAGTGTAAGATAATGAATGGTATCAAAAAGAAGTGGCTGGTGATGAGTGAAGCGGTCGGTAGTGAACTTGCAGCGTAAGGCTTCTAGGTGATACTTGAGAATAGGAAAAGAAATACGAGAATAGAGGTCTTGTGTAGGACTAGGCAATGAGATGCGAAAGGCAATTCTAAATGCATGACGTTCGAGAATGGCAAGTTTTTCGTAATATGAGGTTGGTGCAGAGATCCAGGAGGGAAAACCATATGTCAGTACTGGCCTAACAAAGACTTTGTAAGTGTTAAGAACAAGATTCGAAGAGAGACCCCATGTGGTACCTGTTAAACGCTTCAGAAGATTAAGTCTGTTATATGCTTTTGCCTTGACAGAATTGAGATGTGGTGTCCAGGTGAGGTGGTGCCTAGATAGGTAACTGTTTTGGTAAAGGTACGTCATTGACTTGTAAGGATAGCTTGGAAGGATTCCGATAGACCTTCGTACGTTTTCGGGGTGGAATGAAAACGATGGCTTGTGTCTTGGCGGCATTGATGGTCAGTTCCCAAGTGTGGCACCAGTGAGTGAAACGATTAACTGCATCCTGAAGAGTAAGATTGATTTGTGCTATTTTGCGGCAGAGGGCAAGAAATGCAGTATCTTCGGCGTATTGGAATAAAGATACGTTCGGAGATAATGCAGGAAAGTCGGCAACAAAAAGCAGATAGACGAGTGGTGATAATGCTGAACCCTGTGGAACGCCTGATAACAAGAAGATCGGGTGTGACAGCTGATCGTTGATGGCAACATAGGCAAGACGGCTGGTAAGGAAATGAAAGATAAGCCGGATATATGCAACAGGAAGTCGTAATTTGATAAGTTTATAGATGAGGCCTAGGTGCCAAACTTTATCAAACGCCTTTTCAAGGTCGAAGAGAACAAGACAAGATGGTTGAATAGAGTTGTAATGATTGGTGATAAGTGACGTAAGACGAAGGAGTTGGTCGTTTATTGAATATGAGGGCCGAAAGACAGCTTGATGTGTTGGAATGATATGATGATCGTTTAAGTATGGGTGTAATCTTTTAACCAGGATCCGTTCAAAAATTTTACTAAAAGTGGAGGTGAGTTGTATTGGCCTATAGGATGAAACATCGGATGGTGGTTTTTTAGGTTTGAGAAACATGAGTGTTTTCGAAACCTTCCAGTCAGTGGGAAAGAGACCTGTGCGGAGAATAAAGTGTATATAAGAGTAAGTAGTGAGAGAAGAGAAAAGTGGCATTCTTTAATATGTCTATAAGTGATGCCATCGAATCCTGGAGCAGTGTTTCTCTTGCGGCGTAGTACAGTGGTGATTTCATTAGGTGTAATGGGAACAGTGAAAATATGCTGCGGAAGAGTATGAGTGATGTTGGGCTGTAATTGAGGTGAATCAGTGTTGACTTGAGCAGTAGGATGAGTGCGGTAGGTATGATCGGAAACTGATATGGTAAAAATGCTTTGAAGGTGATCAGCGAAGGCCTTTGATATGTCTAGATCAGATTGGAGCGGCTTATCATGAACAAGGAGAGGATATGTTGTCTTAGTGGTTTTGCCACATAAAGCGTTGAAACGTTTCCAATAGATTGTTGGATGTGAAGTGTCTGATAGATTATTGCATGTTTTAATCTACTAGCGTTGTTTATAGGCGGAGAGATAATTCCGGACAGTACGCTGCAATTGGTGATGAAGTATAAGTGCATCAGGATTATGTGTGCGAAGGTAGTCGCGATAGCATTGGCGAGAGCGTCGAACCAGAGCAAGATTATGGGGTGGAAGTTTGGGGCGATATGGAACGGATGAAGATTGCGGGATATAGAGTGTAGATGCGCGCTGGATTGCTGTAGTGAGAGTGCCGATTTGTTCAGCAAGATCATCAGAAGTGACTGGGCCGTGGTAGGGTTCTATGGTAGAAGATATATAAGTACGATAATTAAGCCAGTCGGCCTTGTCATATCGATGTGTGACTCGAGAAGTAGGCAAATGTGATGGAAATGCAAGACCCGTATGGTAGGTCAGTTTGATAGGAGCATGATCGCGACCAAGCAAATCTAAGACTGTGACAGTGCAATGAGTAGCTAATGTATTCGAAGTAAGTGCGATGTCTGGCGTGGTGTTTGAGATTGGTCGAGTAGGAGAAGGAAGTGCAAGTAGTATGCCAGTTGCATGAGTGGTGATGAAGTCACAAAACTGAGTGATTTCCTGAGCTGATCGACTGTGAAGGTTTATATCTGCAAGGATAATGAAATGTTTGTACGTATCGGATATATATGAAAAGAAGGCGGTTGGAATGGGATTGCCAGGTCAAACATAGATTGTAGCGAAGGTAATTGCTATGGACTTGAAATAAATGGTGGTGATGACATATTCAGGTAATTGCAGGTGAGGACAAGAGTGCTGTCTGTATGGCAGATTATTGCGAAACCCAATAGCAGCTCCACCGTTAGCGCGAAGGGTTGGTAGGGTATTGTCATGTCGAATCAAGTCATAGCGATGAATTCTGCACGAGATGGACTTTTTAAGAAAAGTTCCTTTTAGAAGAAATACAGTGACATGCTCCTCTAATAGTACTGCCTGGAAAAGGTCTTTGTTTTTAGGGAGTGAGCGGATGTTGAGAAATAAAAAGTTTAAATCCATGATGCGTATGAAGTTAGACTGTAGTTTCGTATCGAATGGTATGAAAATGAACGTAATTATTTGAATACGTAGCATACAGAGAAACGTTAAAGGTTTGTTTTGCTGCTAAGGTGAGTTGTTGGAGAACATGTTGTCTATAAAAGGGGTGAATGTTTTGAAGAGCAAGTGTAAGGAATTCCAACAATTTGCCTACTGTCACGGGATCATCAACATTCTGATCTGTGTTTGTTGAGGTTGACTGTGTGCGTAAGGGAGCCACTAATTCAGGATGTGCCTGGTCAGGAAGAGGTTTACTTTTACATTTGTAGCTATAAGAAGGATTCTGATCTTTGCAGGTAGAACACTGAGGAGGGAGCTGCATATTCGGACAGAGACGTGTTTGGTGTGGACCGGAGCAATAGCCACAGACAGCACGGTTTGTACATTGGGCCGTTGAATGTCTGTTGTACGCCTGACATTTCTCACACCTGAGTGGCATAGGTGAAGGTGACCGGGAAGGTTCCACGCGCTGTCTGCGTTTATAGATGTTTGCACCTTGGATAAGAAGGAGGTCAATAGTTTCCTGTGATTGTGTAAGGACACGCACCATGTAGGTGGCACCGCTGCTGCTACGAATGCGGATGATTTTGTGAATCATGTGCCCTTCGGATTGTAATTCATCCGTAATTTCCTCATCTGAATAGCTAGGATCGACTCCTCGAATAACAACAGATAACATGGGGGTTCGCTTCGGAGGAGGAGGTTGTTTACGACGGGAAGATGTGAGGTTGGTGAGGATTGATTGTTTACCGAATATTTCAAAGGATGCTTTGTTGCGAACAGTAGTTGCGAAATTAGGATCAGGAGACTTGAAGACATAGCCATTGCGTGTTTTTACAACTTAGTGAAGTGGGAGGCTAGGTATATATTTTCGTAATTGCAATATGATGAGTTTTTCGTTAGAGAACTTAGAATCGTAGTGTTGTAGTAGGAAAGAGTGCAGAGATGGAGTAGAGTTTGATGAGATGATGATTTGGTCAGATGATTTGCCTACTGCTGAAGTGCCTTCGGCTTCCATATCTGAAGATTCAGAGGCGGAAATAAAGTGTTGTTTCTTAGCTGGTGGTGATTGTTTTACCTTGGCAGCGAAACTCGTACGACTCTGATGTGATCGAGACCTCGTCCGAGTTGAAGTGCCAGAAGCTGCGGAAGCAGTAGAGCATTCAGAGTTTTGGCGATGTCTCTCTTTGCGGTATTTCCGCTTCTTTACCTTCGCAGTGTGACCAGCGGGACCAGGGATAACTGGCGGTAAAAAATCGTGACGACATTCTAAGGATTGTCCAGAAACTAAGCCAGGGTCCGCCATCAGACAAGCCGATCAAGGGGCACAAAGCCGTGCTAGCTAGTAAAGCGATGATGTGATGCTATGAGATGAAAAATGTAAGGTGAGACGACCCGTTTGAATAACCGTCAAGGTTGAGTAGTTTCAGGTGCCAAACTCGTAGCACTCGACGTCCTTGGCTTGATTAGTCTGACGTAGAGTGCTCGAAAGTAAGGCAAGAGAAAAAACCCGGGATGAGGAGCAGGAAGGTGGCAAAAAAACAGCCGTTCTGACGTGTGGTACGTCACAGCTGATGGATCGAAATAAGTATCGATCTGGAGTGTGCCTATAAATGTTTTTTTTTTTTTTTTGCTAGCCGAGGCTAGCGCCCGCCCAAAGTGTTACGCTCTTTATTCGGGATGAGGGAGTGAAGGAAGCTGGGGATGTTATAGTACATGTAGTTGGTTAATGGAGGGTCTTATTTATTTATTTATTTATTTATGTATTCCAATAAATCCAAATCAATAATGGTCATTATGGCCTTGTGGGCATAATCATTAGGAGCGGAAAGTGAGTCAGGATTTGAGGACAACTATGACAATACAAAGTAACATATACAATACAAATTAATGTATACAAAACAAATAAATATATAGAATACAAATTAATATATACAATACAAATTAATATATGTATAAGCGATACTATAGAAAATGATGGTCATGTGATGAGATGAGAGTGAGGGGCGATTGACGATACAAAACTAGGGAAATGTTAGTCGGACGAATGCAGGTTATCTTCTTATCCAGGGGCTGCTCTGGATATAATGGAGACATGGGGAGCCCTGTTAGTACGGAAGGATTACTGTGCGACATATGATGGAAGTATGTAAGGTGAGTTCAATTCTGTGATGTAATCGTCGATGATTGGTAGGAATGGACTGTTGGGCGGGAGAGTATAATGATAGATTGTGAATAATAGAGATAATGGTGTATGGCGTAAGGGTGCAGAGGACTTGCGAAATGTAGCATCATGTTGCATGGTGTCGAATAGCATAGGATGATGATTCTGGAATCGCTTCCTTATATAGCGAAGTCGCAAATCTTCTACGTGGTACAGAAGGTGGGCAAAGGGGGTCCGAGCATACAGATCTCTGGTAGGACTAGGAAGCCTAATACGGTAAGCAAGACGTAGGGCATGACGTTCTAAAATGAGCAAGCGTTTGTAAAAGGAAATCGGGGCATCGACCCAGGCTGTATAAACATACGTCAAGACAGGCCTCATGAATACTTTATAGGTGTTTAAGACCGTATTTGCTTGGAGACCCCAAGTGGTACCTATAAGGCGACGGAGGAGGTTGAGGCGGTTTTTGGCCTTGGCTGTGATGCGTTTAAGATGAGCATTCCATTTCAGCTGAGAACCGAAAGTTATGCCGAGATAGGTGACTGTTTTGCTTGCGGAGATAGGTGAATTATCGACCTATAGACGGAGTCTTGTGGGATAACGATGGATGCAGCTGCGTGACCCAGGAGGAAGAAACACAATTACCTGAGTCTTATCCGCATTGATTTTGAGACGCCAATGTTGACACCAGGTGAAGAAAGAATTTATGGCTTCTTGGAGAATATGATTAATCTGATGAATAGTGTTGCCAGTGGCTAGGAAGGCCGTGTCATCAGCGTATTGTAATAGACTGATATTTAGAGGAAGGCGAGGGAAGTCCGCCACGTACAGTAAATACAGTAAAGGGGAAATTGCGGAACCTTGTGGAACACCTGAACGAATGAAGACAGGATATGAGAGATTTTTGTTAATGGAGATATATGTCAGGCGGCAGGAAAGGAAGTGAAAGATGAAGCGAATATAACAATATGGAAGGTGGAATGAGTACAGTTTATACAAGAGTCCGCTATGCCAAACTTTGTCGAATGCTTTTTCTAAATCAAAGAGCACAAGACAAGAAGGTTTCATGAGGTTGTATTGATTGGTGATATGTGATGTGAGGCGAAGAAGTTGACCATTAATACTAAAAGATGGTCTAAAGCCTGCTTGATGAATAGGAATGGAGTCGTGCGTAGTGAGATGAATATGAAGACGGGAGACTAAGATTCGTTCAAGGATTTTACTGAAGACTAAAGTAAGTTGTATAGGGCGGTATGATGAGACAGAAGTTGCTGGCTTACCGGGTTTCAGAAACATTAAGGTTTTAGAAGTTTTCCAGTCGCCGGGAATAAATCCTGTACGGAGAACAAAGGTGAAAATCAGGGAGAGTAAGTAAAGCAGAACATAAGGACCCTCTTTGGTATGGCGATAGGTGATAGTATCAAAACCAGGAGCGGTATTGCGTTTACGAGCAATGACATTATGAATTTCAGCGACTGTGATGGGTACCGTGAGCGGTGAATTGGGTGGAAGAGCGTGATCGGGATTTGGTTGTAAGGCAGATGCATGGATATTAAGATGGTCGGCCGGATGGTTACGATTCGGGGTGGTGGGTGAGAGTGGAGTGAAGATATCCTGAAGGTAATGAGCAAAAGCATTTGCTTTCTCAGTATCGGTATGGAGAGGAGTGTCATTCACAATTAACGGATATGGAGTGCGAGAAGATTTACCAGTGAGTTGATTAAATCGCTTCCAGAATTTTGTGGGATGCGTGTTTTCTGATAAGGTATTACATGTTTTGATCCAGTTACGTTTCTTGTATTCTACAATGTAATTATGCACAGTTCGTTGGTATTGACGAGATAAGCGAAGCAATTCCAGATTGCCGGTACGTTTGTAGTCCCTATACAATTGTCGCGAGCGACGAATCAAAGGCAAGTATTGAGGCGGTAAGGTAGGTTTGTACGGATGAAGAGGGGTGTGCGGTATATATTTAGAGGATGCTTGTTGGATGCTGTGAGTGATCGTATGAAGAGTGTTGTATAAATCTTGTTTGGTGGTGGGAGTAGTAATGTTTTCTAACTGGGTGGTGAGATAATTACGGTAGTTCGGCCAATCTGCTCCATCGTACCGAGGAATGAGCCTGAGAGGTATGGCAGGAGGAACTGGATAGTGCTGGCCGTGGGGAGTGATGATAAGCTTTATAGGCACGTGGTCGCTGCCCATGGGATCCAGCACATCCACTTGTATCTGAGAAAGTAAATTGGATGATGTAATGACGACATCAGGTGTAGTGTTACTGCTGGGTCTGGTAGGTTTTGGGAGGTTATGGATAAATCCAGTGGTATGAGTTTGGATGTATGTGCGAAAGGCCGATTTTTGTCTATCGGAGTGACTGTGGAAGTTAATGTCTGCCATGATAATATAACTGCGAAATGTGTTTGAAATAAACTGAAAGAACTGCAAAGGAATGAGATGTCCAGGTCGGATGTATATGATGGCTACTGTTACATAACATTGTTGGAAATATAAGGTACTGATTATGTGTTCGGGCAAGGATTGTATCCCAGAGCTATGGAGTCTATGAGAAATTGTAGGAGGGAATCCGATAGCTACGCCACCATTGGCGCGACGTGAGGGCGTAAGGCAGTCGTGACGGAGTAGATGGTATAACGGTATTTTTCAAAGCGAGGCAGAAGTAAGATAGGTTTCATTCAGTAAGAAGCAATTAATATGTTCTTCCAAAATTAGTTGTTCAAACAAAGGTTTATTTTTAGCTAAAGAGCGAATATTTAAAAACAAAAAAAAATTAATGGCCATAATGGCAGCGTGATCAGTAAATGTAGCAAGGTGTTAAACAGCAGTTTCATAAGGAATTGAGTGAAAATGAACATAGTTGCCAGAGTACGTACCAGTGAAATTAATGAGGAAGATGCTTTTGGCAGCGAGATGAATTTCCTGAAGGATATGTTGTCTGAGGAACGGATGGATGTTTTGTAGAGAGACTGTAAGAAATGTAAGGAATTGATTGATCGTGACATGTTCAGAGGCTGAAGCTGGAGCAGGGATAATGTCTGGCGAGTCATGTGGACGAATAGGTACAGTGAGTTCAGGTTTCAGAGGTTCTGCTCCCGGCTTCGCCTTACATTTAAAGCTATAGGTAGGATGCTGAGCGTTACAAGTCGAGCATTTACGAGGGTTGTGGAGATTCGTGCAGGCCTTCGTTGCATGAGGTCCTGTACAGAAGCCGCACTTTAGTTGATTTTTACACTCATATGTAGAATGGGAATTATACGACTGACAGCGCTCGCATCTAACAGGCAGAGGTGGCGAGGAGCGAGAGGGTTCAACTCGATGACGTTTTAAATAAATATAAGCACCGTCGCTAGGAAGATTGTCTATGGTGTCTCGGGAATTCGTAAGAACCCGCACCATATAAGTAGAACCATTAGCGTTCTTAATACGGATACACTTTAGTACTGAATGTCCCTCCAGCTGCAATTCTTTGCTCATTTCCTCATCGCTGAATTGAGGGTCCACACCTCGTATGACAACAGAAAGTGCCGGTGGTTTACGAGGAGGCGGAGGTTGCTTTACTTGTTTAGGATTTAGCTTCTTAAGATCTCCTGAGGGTCCGAAAATTTCATAAGAATAAGTGTTACGTATGGTAGAGGCTAGATTTGGATCTGGCGAGCGGATAATGATACCATTCTTGGTATGGATGAGTTGTTTGATGTTAGTTCTAGGAACGTATTTCAAAATTCGTAAATATAGCAGACGAAGATCCTGGTATGTAGTAGCATAGTTCGATAGAAGGAAGTCATAAACAGGTGGTTTAGTAGATGACCTGAGCGGCGGGAAGTCTGCGTCCATGAGTCCGTTAGAAGAAGAGGATGATTCACTCAATGTGTGAGGACGTTTTGAAGCTTGCTTGATTTGGTCAGTATTTATAGGAGCGGATGCATTGGATGGCAAATTTGAAGTTCCTGTAGGATTTGAATTGACTTCATGCCGATCCTTCCGCTTATCCCCTTTCGCTGATGGGACAGAGGGGCCCTGAACAACTTGGTCTGGTAATCCGGGATACCCTGGACCTGGTCCAGGATTCATCACGCAAGCTTAAAAAGCCGCCAGATGTAATAGGTAAGGTAAGGTTATATGAAGAAAACCCGTTCGGATAGTGGTCTAGGTGGGCTTGAAGACGCTTGGCAACTGTGTAGGTATCAGCTGAGGTGGGCTTGATGAGTCTCTCAGCGGTTACACAGAGTATGAAGCTTCTTCGACCAGGAAGTTGGAGAGGATTCTCAAAAGACAACTGTTCTGACGTTTGGTACGTCACAGTTGATATGGTCGATAGTGCTATCGACCCAGAAGATGTGTATAAATGTGATTTTTTTTGTCCGTCGTCCCGTTTAAAGGGTTTTGCCCTTTCTTCGGGTAAGTGCTTCGTAGGTAGAAAAGTTGATTGCACTTGAATGTGGGAGGGCTAAGAGTTGTACATATTTCATATTTATTCATTTATTGAGTACACATACATACAGAGAGGTGATTGAAGGGTGAAAAATAACATATAATGAAAATCAAACTTAATATGATGGGAGGCCAAGTGTGCCACAAAAATACTGTAGAAAATAATACATTTATTAGCATGTCGTCATGAATTATGGCGAAGCAAAACTGAATGATTTGAGTGCAGGATGCAGTGGATAAAGAAGTAGATTAAGATGGAATGCAGTGCGCTGGACGCCACATCACAGGGTTTTGTTAGTACTGACGAATGCAAGTTATCTTCTGGTCCTGGGGCGATTCAGGAACTGATGAAGACAGAGAAAGCCCATGTTAATAGGTAGTTACGGTGCATGTGATGGGTAGGTGAATGATGAAAGCTCACGTGGTTCATAGATGTGAAAGATTTCGGGATCCACTGCAGCATCATCTAGTTGTAAATGATAGAAAGTCATGAAATGCTGGAGAGGAGTATCGACGTAAGTTGGAGGTGCGTCGTGATCCCAATCGTACCGTACGATATCAAGTAACATGGGATGCTGCTGGTCGATTCGCTTGCAAACGTACCGAGTACGAAGCTGTTCGAGATGATGCAATAAAGGTGGAAAATCAATCAGCTCGTAAAGTAATCGTGTCGGATGCGGTAAGCGGATGCGATGTGCTAGGCGTAGAGCATGACGCTCTAAGATAGCCAATTTCTAATAACATTTTTGCGGTGCGGATGTCCAGGCAGTGTGTCCATATGATAATGTGCTGCTCATAAAGGCATTGTAAGTATTAAGTACTGTTAAAGCTTTTAGAACACAGGTTGTACCGACTAAGCGCTTGAGTAGGTTGAGCCGATTTTGTGCTTGGCGTACGATCTTGGTGAGGTGTGGATTCCAGGTAAGTTTGGAGTCAAATATGACACCAAGATAAGTCAGAGTATTTGACGCCAGTACAGGTGTATGATCTACTTGAAGGTTTAATCGACTTGGATTCCTGTATATTCGTGAACGGCGCCTACGTGGCAGGAAAACAATAGCCTGAGTTTTCGTAGAATTAATACTTAACCACCATATGTTACACCAGCGAACGAATGCGTCAATTGCCGTTTGCATGGTTTTACTGATTGATTGCACTGTGCAGGCCGCCGTGACGAAGGCGGTGTCATCAGCAAACTGAAATATGCTTATGTTGTGTGGAACAACGAGGTCGGCAACATACAATAAGTGTAATAGAGGAAACAGTGACGAACCTTGAGGAATGCCAGATTGTAGGAAGATTGGATGAGAGAGTGTTCCGTTAATAGAGATATATGCTACCCTCCTAATAAGAAGGAATGTATGAACCTGATATATGAATAAGGTAGTAGATAGTTATGGAGTTTGTAAAGTAAACCAGTGTGCCAGACTTTATCGAAAGCTTTTTCTAGATCAAAGGCTACCAGACAAGAAGGAAAACCTGTGTTGTATTGATTATAAATAGAAGTGGATAGTCGTAATAGTTGATCCAGCGTACTAAAATGAGGTCGAAAACCGGCTTGGTGAATAGGAAGTAGGTTATGAGTTGCAAGGTGAACGTGCATGCGGCGGACTAGAATTCGTTCCAAAATTTTACAGAGGCAACTAGTGAGGTGAATAGGGCGATAAGACTCGACGTCAGACGGAGGTTACTTAGGTTTCGGGAAGAGAAGAACTTTTGAGTATTTCCAGTCGATCGGAAAAAATCCAGTTCGCAGGATGAAAGTATATATGGTGCTGAGAAATACAAGAAAAGAAGGTGGAGCTTGCCTGATGAGTACATACGTAACAGAATCGAATCCTAGGGCAGTGTTGCGTTTACGGAACAATGTTTGGCGAATGTCGTCCGGTTGGATCGGAGTAGTAAGTTGATTATTGGGTTCCAAAGAGTGGCTGATAGATGGGCGCAGAAAAGCAGAAGAGGGATCTGTAAGTCTGTTTATTGACTTTTGTAGGCGTTGCGGTGTATGCCAACCTGGGAGAAGTGTAAAAATATCTTGAAAAAATGAAGCAAATATATTAGCTTTATCCGCATCAGTGATGACTGCCTGATTATTTTGAACAATGAGGTATGGTGTGCGAGAAATAGTGCCTGTGAGTTGATGAAATTTGCGCCAATATTTACTAGGGTGTGATTCACTTGCAAGTGTGTTACAAGTTTGAATCTAATGGCATTTCTTATATGCAACAATATAGTTATGCGTAATCCTTAGGTATTGGCGATGAAGCCGAAGCGCTTCAAGAATACCTGTAGCGAGATACTCGCGATGTGCTCTACGAGAAGCAGATATGAAAGGTAAATAATGGGGAGGCAATTTTGGTTTGTGCAATTGTATTTCTGTTGTTGGAATGGAACGTTGTGCTGCTTCTTGAATAGATTCAGTAAGATTAGCAATTGTGTGATCAAGATCGTATTGTGTAGTAGGCATGAGCAATTTATTAACAGCAGTGTCCAGATCGGAGCGATATTGTTCCCGATTGGCTAGTTTGTAGCAGAACACTTTCTGAGGAGGTAGTTTAGATTGAGAGCGAGGAGAACAGTGAAGTGTAATTTTGATAGGCTCATGATCACTACCAATTGAATCAAGCACATCGATATGAATAATCTGTGAGAGAGATGTTGATGTGATGACAACATCAGGAGTAGTATTGCTGACGGGACGTGTAGGTTTCGGTAGAACATGGAACTCAGCAACTGTTTCAGTGTGCAGAAAGTCAAGAAAGTTATTTTTGTCACGCTGTGACCGGCTATGAATGTTTAGATCTGCCATGATAATATAGTGCCTAAAGGTAGAATCGATGTATCGAAAGAAGTCGTAGTTGAGTGCTTTGTCTGGACGAAAATATATGGTGACAAAGGTGACAGTGCGGCCTCGAAAATAAATAGTCGTGACATTATGCTCAAGTAGATGGAGTGTGAGCGTTAATGGAACCGTGACTGCTCGATAAGGAAGGCGTTGGCTTACACCTATAGCTGTTCCTCCATAGACTCGTAGACCAGATGGAGCATCATGTCGGAGTAAGTGATATTTCGGGAAGTAACATTGGAGATGTGGTGCGAGGTACGTTTCGTTAAGTGCAAAGACTGCAATTTGTTCTTCTTGAAGAAGCTGGGTAAAGAGCACGTGGTGTGTTAAACCTGATCGAATGTTAAGAAAAAGTAAGCTATAAGCCATAATTATATGTAGTGTACAAGTGTATGTAAAAGTATCCATGTTAAACGTAGACTTCTAGTGGTTGAATTTGAAAGTGAACTGTAGGTCCGGAATAATTAGCATGAAGTTGTAAGTTAAACAGTAATTTGGCTGCATATATGAGCTGGTTCAGGATGTGGTTGCGATCAAAAGGATGAATGTTTTGTAAAGAAATAGTAAGGAAGCGTAATAGGTCTTCAACTGTTATTGGATGGCGTAACGAATTTGCTGGCGGGGTGCGAGTGTCAACGGAACGGATCGGTACAACAAGCTCTGGCTTAGCTGGGTCGGGTTTAGGCTTAGCTTTACACTTGTAGCTATAAGTAGGATGTCTTTCAGAACATCGGTCACAATGGGGTGGTTCCTTAAGATTTGGACAAGTTTTTGTAGAATGTTCAAGTGAACAGTAGCCACATTTGATGGTATTTGGACACTCAGATGTCGGACGAGAATTATATTGTTGACATTTCTCGCATCTAACAGGTAGAGGTGCTGGTGTACGAGATGGCTCAACCTTGTAACGACGTCGGTATAGATATGCACCGTTGAGAAGAAGGTGGTCGATAAACTTTTGTTCATGTATAAATGTGTTTTTTTTTGTCCGTCGTCCCGTTTAAAGGGTTTTGCCCTTTCTCCGGGTAAGTGCTTCATGAATAGAAAGTTTGATTGCACTTTAATGTGGTTGGTCTAAGAGTTGTACATATTTCATATTTATTCATTTATTGAGTACACATACATACAGAGAGGTGATTGAAGGGTGAAAAATAACATATAATGAAAATCAAACATAATATGATGGGAGGCCAAGTGTGCCACAAAAATACTGTAGAAAATAATACATTTATTAGCATGTCGTTATGAATTATGGCGAAGCAAAACTGAATGATTGTAGTGCAGGATGCAGTGGGGAGAGAAGTAGATGAAGATGGAATGCAGTGCTCTGAACACCACACACAGGGTTATGTTAGTACTGACGAATGCAAGTTATCTTCTGGTCCTGGGGCGATTCAGGAACTGATGGAAATAGAAGAAGCCCATGTTAATAGGTAGTTACGGTGCATATGATGGGTAGATGAATGATGAGAGCTCACGTAGTGCATAGATGTGAAAGATTTAGGGATCCACTGCAGCATCATCTAGTTGTAAATGATAGAAAGTCATGAAATGCTTGAGGGGAGTATCGACGTACGTTGGAGGTGCGTCGTGATCCCGATCGTACCGTAGGATATCAAGTAACATGGGATGCTGCTGGTCAATTCGCTTGCAAACGTACCGAGTACGAAGCTGTTCGAGATGATGCAATAAAGGTGGAAAATCAATCAGCTCGTAAAGTAACCGTGTCGAATGCCGTAAGGTAATGCGATGCGTTAGGCGGAGAGCATGACGTTCTAGGATTGCCAATTTCTGATAAAATTTTGGCGGGGCTGATGTCCAGGCAGTGTGTCCATATGTTAATGTGCTGCGCATAAAGGCCTTGTAAGTATTAAGTACTCTTAAAGCTTTGAGCCCCCAGGTTGTACCAACTAAGCGCTTGAGTAGGTGGAGCCGATTTTGTGCTTGGCGTACGATCTTGGTGAGATGTGGATTCCAGGTAAGTTTGGCGTCAAATATGGCACCAAGATAAGTCAGAGTATTTTACGCCAGTACAGGTGTATGATCTACGTGAAGGTTTAATCGACTTGGATTCCTGTATATTCGTGAACGGCGTCTAGGTGGCAGGAAAACAATAGCCTGAGTTTTCGTAGAATTAATACTTAACCGCCATATATTACACCAGTGAACGAATGCGTTTATTGCCGTTTGCATGGTTTTTCTGATTGATTGCACTGTGCGGGCCGCCGTGAAGAAGGCGGTGTCGTCAGCAAACTGAAATATGCTTATGTTGTGTGGGACAACAAGGTCGGCAACATACAATAAGTATAATAGAGGAGACAGTGACGAATTTGAGGAACGCCAGATTGTAGGAAGATCGGATGAGAGAGTGTTCCGTTAATAGAGATATATGCTAGCCTCCCTAATAAAAAGGAATATATGAACCTGATATATGAAGAAGGTAATGGAGTTTGTAAAGTATACCAGGGTGCCAGACTTTATCGATAGCTTTTTCTAGATCAAAGGCTACCAGACAAGAAGGAAAACCTGTGTTGTATTGATTATAAATAGAAGTGGATAGTCGTAATAGTTGATCCAGCGTACTAAAATGAGGTCGAAAACCGGCTTGGTGAATAGGAAGTAGGTTATGAGTTGCAAGGTGAACGTGCATGCGGCGGACTAGAATTCGTTCCAAAATTTTACAGAGGCAACTAGTGAGGTGAATAGGGCGATAAGACTCGACGTCAGACGGAGGTTACTTAGGTTTCGGGAAGAGAAGAACTTTTGAGTATTTCCAGTCGATCGGAAAAAATCCAGTTCGCAGGATGAAAGTATATATGGTGCTGAGAAATACAAGAAAAGAATGTGGAGCTTGCCTGATGAGTACATACGTAACAGAATCGAATACTGGGGCAGTGTTGCGTTTACGGAACAATGTTTGGCGAATGTCGTCCGGTTGGATCGGAGTAGTAAGTTGATTATTGGGTTCCAAAGAGTGGCTGATAGATGGGCGCAGAAAAGCAGAAGAGGGATCTGTAAGTCTGTTTATTGACTTTTGTAGGCGTTGCGGTGTATGCCAACCTGGGAGAAGTGTAAAAATATCTTGAAAAAATAAAGCAAATATATTAGCTTTATCCGCATCAGTGATGACTGCCTGATTATTTTGAACAATGGGGTATGGTGTGCGAGAAATAGTGCCTGTGAGTTGATGAAATTTGCGCCAATATTTACTAGGGTGTGATTCGCTTGCAAGTGTGTTACAAGTTTGAATCCAATGGCGTTTCTTATATGCAACAATATAGTTATGCGTAATCCTTAGGTATTGGCGATGAAGCCGAAGCGCTTCAAGATTATCTGTAGCGAGATACTCGCGATGTGCTCTACGAGAAGCAGATATGAAAGGTAAATAATGGGGAGGCAATTTTGGTTTGTGCAATTGTATTTCTGTTGTTGGAATGGAACGTTGTGCTGCTTCTTGAATAGATTCAGTAAGATTAGCAATTGTGTGATCAAGATCGTATTGTGTAGTAGGCATGAGCAATTTATTAACAACAGTGTCCAGATCGGAGCGATATTGTTCCCGATTGGCTAGTTTGTAGCAGAACACTTTCTGAGGAGGTAGTTTAGATTGAGAGCGAGGAGAACAGTGAAGTGTAATTTTGATAGGCACATGATCACTACCAATTGAATCAAGCACATCGATATGAATAATCTGTGAGAGAGATGTTGATGTGATGACAACATCAGGAGTAGTATTGCTGACGGGACGTGTAGGTTTCGGTAGAACATGGAACTCAGCAACTGTTTCAGTGTGCAGAAAGTCGAGAAAGTTATTTTTGTCACGCTGTAACAGGCTATGAATGTTTAGATCTGCCATGATAATATAGTGCCTAAAGGTAGAATCGATGTATCGAAAGAAGTCGTAGTTGAGTGCTTTGTCTGGACGAAAATATATGGTGACAAAGGTGACAGTGCGGCCTCGAAAATAAATAGTCGTGACATTATGCTCAGGTAGGTGGAGTGTGAGCGTTAATGGAACCGTGACTGCTCGATAAGGAAGGCGTTGGCTTACACCTATAGCTGTTCCTCCATAGACTCGTGGACCAGATGGAGCATCATGTCGGAGTGAGTGATATTTTGGGAAGTAACATTGGAGATGTGGTGCGAGGTACGTTTCGTTAAGTGCAAAGTCTGCAATTTGTTCTTCCTGAAGAAGCTGGGTAAAGAGCACGTGGTGTGTTAAACCTGATCGAATGTTAAGAAAAAGTAAGCTATAAGTCATAAATATATGTAGTATACAAGTGTATGTAAAAGTATCCATGTTTAACGTAGACTTCTAGTGGTTGAATTTGAAAGTGAACTGTAGGTCCGGAATAGGTAGCATGAAGTTGTAAGTTAAACAGTAATTTGGCTGCATATATGAGCTGGATCAGGATGTGGTTGCGATCAAAAGGATGAATGTTTTGTAAAGAAATAGTAAGGAAGCGTAATAGGTCTTCAACTGTTATTGGATGGCGTAACGAATTTGCTGGCGGGGTGCGAGTGTCAACGGAACGGATCGGTACAACAAGCTCTGGCTTAGCTGGGTCGGGTTTAGGCTTAGCTTTACACTTGTAGCTATAAGTAGGATGTCTTTCAGAACATCGGTCACAATGGGGTGGTTCCTTAAGATTTGGACAAGTTTTTGTAGAATGTTCAAGTGAACAGTAGCCACATTTGATGGTATTTGGACACTCAGATGTTGGATGAGAATTATATTGTTGGCATTTCTCGCATCTAACAGGTAGAGGTGCTGGTGTACGAGATGGCTCAACCTTGTAACGACGCCGGTATAGATATGCACCGTTGAGAAGAAGGTTGTCGATCAACTGTTGTTCATGTATAAATTTGTCGGTCGGTCGGTCTGTTTATAGCTAGTCATAATGACTAGCACCCTTTTAGAGGGTTACGCCCTCTCTTAGGGAGGAGTGTTACGTAAATAGAAGATTTAAGGGATTTTGTGACGGTCTCAGAGAAGTTCTTTATTATAATAATTGCTAAGGTCTTAAGGATCTTTCCGAACCTGAACTGGAGCAACTGATATATCAAAGTAATATGAGTACCTGGTGAGAAGGCATACCATAGATAGATAGATTGTGAAATGAGCATGAAGGGTGAGGCGAGGCGTGCTATCACATCACAACACTAAAAGTATTAGTTCGACAGATGAAATCATCTTCTTGCCTAGGGGCTGCTCTAGGCTTCAAAGTAGACAATGGGAGTTCTGTTAGTAGCAGATGGATTCAGCGTGCAAATGATGGAAATATGAGTGGAAGATGGTCATGAACTTGATAGTCTATGAGGAGTTCCTGGTAAAATGTGTAAATGTTTTTTTTTCTTTTTTTTATTTACCCGCTAGCCAAAGTGGCTAGCAACCTTTAAGAGGGTTACGCCCTCTGTGAGGTGAGTGAAGAAAAGGAAAGCAGGTGTAAAGGACAATGGGTGGTCTATGTGCTTTATTCAAATTATTTATATCAAATGTCACAATAAATAACAAAAAAGAACAAAACAACAAAATGAAATAGCAAAACAATAAAATGGAAATAACAAAACTGGATGTAAGGAACTTTGATCCTTACCATTATGAAAGGGATGAAACATACATACATATATAGCAAGTGTTAACTATAGGAAAAGATTAATATAAATAGAAAAAAAGTAATAACGATATACAAAGGTAAAAGAAAAGTAATGGAATTTTGATAAGCTTATAATGAGGATGAAGAATGAGGCGAGGTGCGAAGCACAGGACAACACGTGGGTTTTGTTAGTCAGACAAATGAAACTATCTTCCGCCTAGGGGCAACTCTAGGCAATGATGAAAAACAGGGGAAGCCCAAGTGAGTAGACAAAGGTAATTACTGTGCAGGATATGATGGATGAATAAGTGGAAGATGTTCATGAATAATGTAGTCAGAGATGATGAAAAACGAAGGATCTCTCGGGGGTAAAGTGTAGTGATACAGCGTAAACAGGAGAGATAATGGTGGATGATAATAACGATGTGGCGTGGGATGCAAATCCAGGTATCGCATAGTGTCATAAACTAAAGGGTGTTGGTTTTGGAAACGTTTGTGGATATAGGTGAGACGTAGTTTTTCCATGTAATATTGTAATGTAGGGAAAGTGATGCGTTGGTATAGCTCCTGGGTGGGGCTAGGTAAGCGGATACGGAAGGCTATGCGGAAAGCATGTCGTTCTAGGATCAGAAGCTTTTGATAGAATTTAGATGATGCGGCTATCCACGCTGTGAATCCGTACGTTAAGACTGGCCGTAAGAAAACTTTGTATGTATTTAGGATTGTCTGTGCCTTAAGTCCCCATGTCGTACCAGTTAAGCGTTTCAACAAATTCAGTCTATTGTAGGCTTTTGCTGTGATAGTTGCTAAGTGTTTGTTTCATGTTAAGTGATGGTCGAAAGTAAACCCAAGATAGGTGACGGTGTTACTAAGGCGTATAGGTTCGCCATCTACATGGAGTGCGATATTGCGAGGATTTCGACGGACTTTTGATCTTCGGCGTGGTGGTAGAAAGACTATAGCTTGAGTTTTAGCCGCGTTTATGGTTAATTTCCAACGAGTACACCATGAGGTGAAGCGATTTATTGCAGTCTGTAGAACTGAATTTATTTGTTGGATGGTGTTACACAGAGCAAGGAACGCCGTATCGTCGGCATATTGAAATAAATGGATTCCCTCTGGAAGCCGAGGCATGTCCGCAACATAGAGCAGGTAAAGTAATGGGGACAAGGCCAATCCTTGTGGTACGCCTGAGAGGAGAAAAATAGGATGTGACAGACTGGAGTTGAGAGAGATGTATGCGAGGCGGTTTGAAATGAAGCTGTAAATGAAACGAATGTATATGATGGGAAGCTGTAGAGTAAGGAGTTTGTATAGGAGACCATTATGCCAGACTTTATCGAAAGCTTTCTCTAGATCGAAGAGTACCAGACAGGATGGTTGTACGGAATTAAAGTGCTGAGTGATGAGTGAAGTCAGTCGAAGAAGCTGATCATTTATAGAGAATGATGGCCGGAAACCGGCTTGTGTGAAAGGGAGAATATTGCAATCGGCCAAATAAGTATGCAGTCGTTTAACTAAAATACGTTCCAGGATTTTGATAAATGTGGAAGTGAGTTGTATAGGCCGGTATGAAGCAACATCCTGTGGTGGTTTATGGGGCTTGAGGAACATGAGTGTCTTAGAAGTCTTCCAAGAGGTCGGAAAATGTCCAGTAAGGAAGATAAACGTATAAATATGAGCAAGTAAGATTAGCAGCGTGAAAGGACATTCCTTAATATGGCGGTATGTGATATTGTCTAATCCAGGCGCTGTATTGCGTTTGTTGTGAACGACTGTAGTGATATCCTGTACTGTAATCGGTGCCGTTATAGGTATATTGGCGTGAAGTTCATGATTATTATTGGGCTGGAATTGTGGTGATGAAGTTTTAAGTCGGTCAGCCACATGAGGGGTGTTGCCCATGATGGTAGGTGTGAATATGGTCTGTAGGTGATCAGCAAAGGCGTTTGCTTTGTCAGTATCAGTATTTGCTGGTATGTCACCTAGTAAGAGAGGGTATTTTGGTTTGGAGAACTTACCACAAAGTGCATCGAAACGTTTCCAATACTTGCTCGGATGGGTAGTGTCTGAGAGATTATTGCAAGCCTTAATCCAGCAACGTAGTTTATAGGCCTTAATATAGTTATGGACCATACGCTGTAGTTGTCGGTGGTGACGTAACGCCTCTGGATTGCGAGTATGGAGAAATTCCCTGTATGACTGACGTGATCGCTTGATCATTGTGAGGTATTGTGGAGGAAGGTGAGGTGTGTTCGAAGTATATGTAGAGGTCGGGATGTATAAGTTACTTGCTTCTTGAATGGCATTGGTGATTTTCTCGACTGTAGTATGTAACTCATCTTCGGTGGTAGGTTCCGTGAGATTTATGGTGCGGCGAGAGATGTGAGAGCGATATTGGTCCCAATTTGCTTTGTCAAAACGTAAGCTAGTCCGTGGCGGTAGTGGTGAACGAGTGTCGTTTTGTGCACGTGATTGATAGGTTAATTTAATAGGTGCGTGGTCACTTCCAAGGAGATCAAGAACTTCAACGGTGCAGTGAAATATGATATTACTTGAAACGATAACAATGTCAGGTGTGGTATCTGAAATTGGGCGAGTAGCTTGAGGGAGATGAACAATAATGCCAGTGGTATTAGCCGCGATGAAGTTCTGAAGAATTGTTCTTTCCTGATTGGTGCGGCTGTGCATATTGAAATCGGCCATGATGAGATATGAACGGTAGGTGTTAGAGATATATTGCACAAATTGATATGGAAGGGGGTGGCCGGGTCGAATATAGATAGTAGCCAGTGTAAGGACGATATTTTTGAAGTAAACTGTGGCCAGGAGGTATTCTGGCAAAGGTGTTATATTGTAATGATGCTGCCGAAAAGGTAAAGAAGGTGATAAACCAATGGCTACTCCTCCATTGACTCGGAGTGCCGGAACAGTGTTTTCTGCATGGATCATTGTATAATGTGGTATTCGGCAGGAGTGAGAGGAAGAAAGAAAGGTTTCGTCGAGTAAGAATGCCGTGACGTGCTGTTCAAGAAGAAGTTGCTCAAATAAAAGTTTGTTTTTTGGCAGAGAGCGTATATTGAGAAACACAAATACCAGAGCCATTGTAAGAAAGAACTTAATCGACGGATGAGCCATGGGACTTATAAAAGTGGACAGTATTACCAGAATAGGTGGCAGTAAAATTAACGTGAAAGGTAGTTTTTGCCACTAGTATAATTTGCTGAAGGATGTGAGGTCTGATAAATGGATGGATGTTTTGTAATGCCAAGGTTAAGAAAGTAAGAAGCTGATCCAGATTGACAGGAGAATCGAGCGGATGTGGTGTATTATCCGGTTGGGCCGGAGGCCTCAATGGAACGATCAACTCAGGACGTTCCTGAGCAGGTTCTGGTTTCGCTTTACACCTGTAGCTGTATGTTGGGTGTTGTTCATTACACGTAGCACATTTTGGAGGTTGTGTAAGATTATTACAGGCGCGTGTATTGTGAGGTCCGGCACAGTAACCACATTTACTGGTATTCTTGCAGTCTTGCGTATGATGTGAATTATAAAGCTGACAACGTTCGCAGCGCACTGGCATGGGAGCGGTAGACCGCGAAGGCTCTACACGATGCTTGTGATTATAGATGGAGGCTCCGGATTCTAATAGTTCATCAATCGTGTCTTGATGTGAAGTGAGCACACGGACCATATAGGTAGGGCCGCGGTCATTTCGAATCCTAATTATTTTGGTGATCGTGTGTCCTTCGAGCGTCAGTTCTTCTTGTATCTCTTCATCTGTATATGATGGGTCAACTCCACGTATGACCACTGAAAGTAGTATTGGTCTTCTTGGAGGCGGAGGTTGTTTTTGGCGAGGTGCGTTGAGTGCTTCCAACTTCGCATGTTTGCCAAATATTTCGATCGGCACCTTGTTCTTAATTGTGCTGTATAGTGTTGGATCCGTTGTCTTCAGAATAATGCCATTTCTGGTGTGGATAATGTGAGCAATGGATGCCCGTGGTAGGTACTTCCGGAGTTGAACTGCGACCATCTTTGGGGTGCTGAATTTCGAATCGAAGTTGGTGAGTAGCATGGAATGATTAGCAATTGGTTGACGGTTGTCGGCGCTGGATGCTGGGTCTCCGATGTCCATTCGGCCAGAATCTGATTCTCTTGATGAATCTAGATGGTGCTTCTTTGCAGGAGGAGATCATTGCAGACGGTCGGCGTAGCTGACACTCTTGTCTGATTGCGGTGACCGTGATCGGATGGAGGCTTGAGATGCTACAGATGCTGTCGAATCGATGGATCCTATGGAATCTGTCCGTTGATGTTGGTTCCTAGTTGGCTTCTGAGGACGAGCTGAAGATTGGTCCTTACGTGGTCTCGCCTTGGTAGAGGTCTCGGATGGTCCGTTAACGACTTGCGGAAGGCCTTGATGTTTTCCCTTAATCTTACGACCACCGACTGAGCCTGGGTCTGCCATGAGGAAATCCGTCCGTGGGCGGTTGCCCAAATCAAAAGGTGAATTACGCCTATAGATGTGTGATGAATGATTTGAGCAAATAGAGTGTAATGGTGATGATGTGTGTCACCCTCCAGCACTGAAAAGCGCTGTCAATCCTAGAGAGAGCGTATGCGTGCTGGTCTCGACTGTGCGTATGCAACACAGTGTCCTCGAAGGCACGTTAACACTTCCCAGCTAGGCTAGGCTATTACAAAAGGCAGCTATTGACGTATGGTACGTCAAGCTAATAATTGAGTATGTGTAAATGTGTAAAAATCCTTGTATTCATACCAGAAATATCCAGTAAGTAACAGTGATAATCTAAGTTGGTCATACCTCTTTCTTATAAGCAAAGCTTTATGAGATATATCTTTTTTAAAAATGTACAACGGAAGACAAAATGTGTTACATTTCTTCTAATCATTTTGAAAGAAATGTTATGAAGTAAAATTTAGGGCAGCATTTACAAGAGTAGTTGAACTGCCATCTAACGTGCGTATTTGTACTAGAAACATGGCTCATTATGTTATAGTCATTTACATGCCAGAAAATGCATAAACTTCCGTAAATAAACTTTCCTTCTCATTTCTCTATTAGTTCATGAAGAGTCCGTGTTCTTAATAAAAGCTTGCTATTTCTTTGGACATAAGGGTAACCAGTGCAAGAATGAACGCTGATGCAAGAGTGAAAATGCTATTGACGAAGAAGTGGGAACGTCGGTAAACAAACGAATGTTGAAAATTAGTTCGGCATGACACATGTAGGAACGGGAGAGGAGGGGAGCCGTGTGCATGCTGTGTGAAGAGCAGCAGAGTAGAAATTTTGTTGCAAAAGGAAAAAAGGAAAAGATTCGTAGGTAAGTGTCACAGTTTATAACATAGTTTCAGCTGAAGGTGAAGGATTGGAAATATTTCCTGGAAAAGCTTTATAAGTTCGTATTTCTTATCAGTGGTACGCAAAAGAAAAAAGTGCTCTGGCGGGAGATGACAGGCAATTATTAGAATATACCTGAAGCGGGGCAAGAGCGTACGGTGCAAGTGTGAACGTTCAGACTTGCCGCTTGTTTTAAATTTGGGTAAAGTAAATGTAGGAGCCAACAAGTAACATTGAGTAAAAAAAAAATTGCAGAGTTAAGACAGAAGTTGGCGGCTGTAGACTACTAACAAAACGTTTGCTTTATCGTTTAGAATTTCACAGCCCGACTTGTTGAGCATACGTCATGTCGCACGGGAACACAAAAGAAATTAGAAATTCGCATCAAAGTAATTCACACTCATGGGTACGCCCACCCAATTCAGTTGGAAATTGTTTTCAGATACACCAAACGGTGAAATGAGGATTTTTTGTATCATATGCGAGTGGTCTCACGAATAAAGTTCTAATCTTAATCAAAGGAAGTCTGTATACGTGTGTGACCACTGTGTGCACCGCAAGTATCATTTTTGTGCTTCGTGCTGAATTTTGAACCGATTTCTCCTATTTTCATATGGGGAGGCCGTGGTTTAGTGGTAGAGCGTTCACCTCCGGTGCTTGGGGTCCCTGGTTCGATCCCAGCTCGCGCCGTGTGGACTTTGTGGTAGACAAAAACCGCGCTCGTAGGTTTTCTCGGGGTTCTACCGTTTCCTCCCACTTTCTTCATTCCACCACTTCATTCATTTCTCATCATCACCGTCTCCTTTAGCCTAACCGGCATAATCGTGGGACGTAAAACTAAAGATTTCCTTTCATTTTTTCCTATTTTCATATTTCGTAATTATAACATGTATGATATAGAGTACTGTAACATTTGTTGGCAGTTCCATTTGACACTAATCTCTTTCGTATTTTATAACTTCCTTAGTTCCACGTAACCAGTACATATATATCTATGATTCAATGTATTTTTTGTTGTTTGTGGCTACGTTTATATGTTTTGATTCGACTGTACATCGTTGCCCCAATCATTGTTTACTCTTACCCCACCATATGGGGCAAGAGTACAAATTTTTTTCCTTCGTCAAAACTATGTTATTCTTCTCTATCCTCTGCTTGATTTGCCGCAATTAAACTGTGTACGTTATTTGAGATAACAGACTTTCACATATAGAACATATTGCGTTTTTCTCTGTCACCATTCCACAGCAATTCTTTGATTTGCAAAAAGTGTTCACTCTTGCCCTGGTTACCCACTTACACAACTAGTAAGACTTCGATCTTGAAATTGCAAATGGCGTCTTTGTTCGTGTTTCACGTTGGTCAGCGCATGCGCGACACGGAATGACACATACAATCATATATATTGCTCACGCAACTATGTGTATTATGCATGCAACTATGTGTATTATGCGTGCAACTATAAAACAACAAACATATGGTACGTTTTATGTACCACAGAAGAATTTCCTCACATGATTCTGCTAACGTAGGAGGTAATGTTCATATTGTTTATGTAACAAGAAATATGGTTACAACGGCCATTCTATGTTTAACTATATTTTTATGGTTTTCCTAACCCTACCCGTTTTTAGAGTGTACGTTATCCGTATGCTATATACGTACTGCTCTTAGATGTTACATCATGCCGTTGTAGGATGCCTGACATCTAACAGTTTTCCGGTTATCACATGCATATACGTATGTTACCTTCGTCAGCTATATGTTATATACGTCCATTTGTATGTGAGATCCTGACCCCCTATATTGTTTCATACGGAAAGTACGTATAAATGGAACACTTATACGGAAAGTGTTATAGAACATGCGTTTTCAGTTATACGTCTGCTGTACGTTAAGTCCAAAAACTACAGGAATTACGCATGTAACCTATCTTTTTAATTACGCTACCTACAATTTTTTTCTCAGTGCGTGCAACAAAAAGATGGGTGACGTAATTGATTAAAAGAAGTGAAAGTCCCCTCAATTTCGGAGTGATGCAGGTCCTCACAGAGCTGTTTCCAGAGTTCTGAAATGTTTGTTTGGACCACTAGTGCCAGTTCGCTCTGTACCTTTGTGTTTGTGCCATTATTTTGCTGGGATATGACTTTCTTCACATTCTTTTGAGCCGACGTCAATATCTCTGTTTTTTCCACAGATATTGTACTTAGAAGGAGGCCAGCAAAACGTCGCGCGGCTGCTGCTTCAAAACGACGCCGAGTTGAAACTATGTTTATTGTAAGAGTTTTCCTTAGTTTTAGCCGTAGAATCACCCCACGAACTTTTTCGGTTTTGTTCCCTTCCATCATGTATATTTGGTTTAAGTAATTAAGTCAGGTTGAAGTGTTGAAAATAAAATTGTTTATGTTAAATAGCATTGAATTATCATCTTCCCAAGTATAATTTTGGTCGGTATGGTAAGTACCAGAATAAGTTGTCTGTTTCTTGCAGGCTTGCTGGATTCCTTATTCTTCAATATTAGATGTCCGAAACTAGTAAGAAAACCACACACCTATTCTTTGATAAACTAAGATGGCAGATCATTGTAGTAAGTTCACATATCAAAGAAAGTCCGAAAGGGGCTACAGGAATTTAAAAACGGAACTCATACTTACAGAAATGCAATATGGAAATTATGTAAAATATTCTATTGTTGGCTCTACTGACTTTTATCTAAATCTTACTAATTCCTATATTTTGTTTGCCATAATATTAAATTTTCAGTAAATTAGTATGATAACAACATTCCTGTAGGTAAAGAGGGAGTAAGAGAGAAGTTTGCATATGATTTCCATACGGAAATTTCTCTTTTCTTCCGCTGCACTCTACAGCACCCATTAAGGAATTTAAAAGTCGGCGCCTATGGCTACATGTGTATATTTCTCGCTGCTTGATGACGACAAAAGTCGTTTCTCTTACACAAATCCACAAAGGGTAGTGCATTCTTGGGGGGTGACTTTTTATTTTTCTTGAGGATTTTCTCAAAAATGACTCAGGAAACTTTGTTCATATGTAAACATTTTATTCTGCTGTATCTTTCTAACTGACTGTACAAATTCACAATATTCATATAATATTGTATATTGGCTGATTGCTGTTCTCAGCACAACAAATAAAAGATTATTATTATTATTATTATTATTATTATTATTATTATTATTATTATTATTATTATTATTATTATTATTATTATTATTATTATTATTATTATTGTTATTATTATTATTAATTTTATTCCTTAGATCTTTGAAATTTTTAAAACTCCTTTTTAAGGCGTGAAGAACAGTTACGCATTAATGCCGATCGTTGTACTGATAAGGGAAGAGAGGCGGATTATATATGGAAGTGGAAAACGGTTTATACACCAATCGAAAGCACTAATGATACCTATTACGAATATGTATATAAAAAAAAGTTTCCGAATATATATACTGAGACGAATATTTGGACCCAAGAGGAATGGGAAATTTGAATGGCGGAAACTTCATAAGCAAACGTTGTAATCTAAAAATGTCGTGTTAAACCTAATAAATTAACAGCGTGTAATGTGCTTTTTAAGTGGGAATTTCAGAATAGATGCTGTGGGGTGGTACCATTCACCGGTGCATTTAGCCCAGGGCCGAAGGGAGTAGCCTCCTCCCCCCAGTTTTTGGAGTAACAAAAACAATTGAAGGTATTATTCATATATTTTTGAAAATTTATATTAAATTCGTAATAGTCCTATCATAGTTTGGGGACTGGCTGCCCCCCAGCTTTTACCTTCTAGATCAGTCACTGGTACCAAGGCACAAAATCATTTGGAAATTATGAGAGGAAGGAGTACAACTAGTAGTGTTGTAAAAAGACGTTTTTTTCTGTGAAGCTTTTTTTTTCAATAAAAAACATCGTTCTTTTTCACGTTTTTTTTTTTGAAATGTCTGTTTTTTTTCTGGCAACTATTATTTATTGATTGATGTTGAAGATTATTGAAATAGTCAATAGAACTTGAGTCGAAGCTCTCGTAACTTACAAATCGTTTGTTTCTTTGTACCTATACGAAAAAAATCGTGTGATTATTTCTTTCGGACCCAGATCAGTTTTGGCGTTTTCCTACATTTTCAGTTAGTGACTTATTGCTCAAAAACCATTTACCCGATTGATATGGTTAAGACCTTGTTTTCTAGAAAGGGAATGTGGCTATTTTTGGTGTAAGTTACATTGCACTGTTGGCAGCGGGTGGGAAATTACTGAGGGAAATGTAGAGGTGAAAATTTACAAAACAAATCCCTACCCGAATTTCAAGATTTTTTTTTTTTTTTTGTATCTAGCACAACAGTTGCCATATGGGTCCAAGTCACCTAAAAAGTTCTTTGGTGTGTTGGCAAGGTACAGTGAAAACCTGAAATCGCTGGCTTTCATTCAAAGAGAGAAAGAAAAAATCTCTATTTCCATACACATGAAATTTTGACACTTTTTACGCTTCGGAAGCAAAAATCAACAGATATGCCGGGGCTACAGCTTCTCTAATTATCCTATTGAAACTTTTTATGGTGCGTTCTTTAGGATAAAGAGAAGGCTTTCAGGTAGTGGTACATTTGTTCCAACCTAGCGAGCTAGAGGGAAATAATAGAGGAGAAAAGAGAAATTTGCCAAATGTTTCACCTCAAATTAAGAATTAATTGTTTTGGCTGGAAACACTGCCATCAAACAGACGAAAACTATCTGAAAGTAAACCTTTGTAACCCAAGAGTATATCCTACAAGTATCATGGCGATATCTAACAAAGTAAGTATAAATTAAAAAGAAAATACTCATTCTACCTCAGAAATTCACAATGTTCCTACCATTTACAGAACATGGTTTAATTATGATTCTACATAAACTCTTTATGGTGCGCTGTGTAGAAAAAGAACGAGGCTTTCAGTTACGTTTGTTCGAATGTAGCCATTAAGAGCGAAATAATATAGACAAAAAGGGATTTTTCCAAAATTTCCCCCTAAAATCGGAAATTAAAATTTTCTGTAGTTGGCAACAGTGCTAGCAGATACACACAAACCATCTTAAAATAAACTTTGGTATCCCTCTGATATACCCTACGAGTATTTTGACGATATCTAATAAAGTAAGCAGGCCATAAAAAATATTTCATTCCACCTAAAAAAAATCACAGTTGTCTTTCCACTTAGAGAACAAGGTCTACTGTAAACCTCAACTGTACTTCCCCTAACTATCCTATTGAAACTTTCTATAGTGCGTTGTAAAGAGCAAAGACAAAACTTTCAGATACTGGTACGTTTGTTCCGATGTATCCAACAAGAGGGGAATAATAGACAAAACACGTAATTTTCCCAAAATTTTCCCCAAAAATCTGGAATTAAAATTTTCTGTAGCTAGCAACACTGCTACCAGACAGACGAAAACTATCTTAAACACTGGTACATTACTAATATATCTTACAAGTATCATGGCGATATTTAAGGAACAAAGCTTTTAATTACCAAAAATATAATTCGATAAACAGAAATGTAGTGGAAAATCAAGAGTTAGAACCTAAATCCGAATTTTTCGTGCGCCCCCTAATTACCCCACTGTAACGATATGTACCCGTGTTTATTCAGTAAGAACAAATGTTCGACTGGCGTAAGTTGACTTGTACTCGGACGTATAGGTACGGATTTATAAAAAAAATTTCGAATTTTTTGCCCAAATTTAAGGAAATTTTAATTTGCATAGTTGGTAACACTGCGCGCAGACCAGTTCAATTGCTGTCAACAGTTAAGTATCTATCCGACGGATCTACCTGACAAGTCTTAAGAACGTCTCTCTGCAAAGAATAAAGTTACAGATAAAAAGTAATAAAGAAAATTCGAAATTCGAAAATTCTCGAATTTTTGACTGAGGTGAAATTTGAGAAGGAAATTCGACACACATAACAAAAAGAAACTAATATGATAAACTATGGTCCAACCATATTTGGCAAAAAAAATCCCGATATTTTAATTAGTCTCTATACAGGAGCGGATTAAAAAGTGACACACCAGTATGTGGCACTTTGGCCACCTGGGTCCAAAAGGGTTATTGTAGATTTGATTACATTTTTTGACTAGTAACTCGTGTTGTTGTAGTAGTTATAGTTTTGACTAATAATAATATCGTTGTTGTAAACGATCATTTTATAAGGAAAATTTTCTCTCATTTTTGCATCTTAGTTCCAATACTGTTGCTGAGAAATGCAGGGTGTTTCAAAATGAATATCGGGACTTTAAGTCTTCGTAGCACTTATTACATTTTATGTATAATTATAAACAATACATCAAGTAAAACAACACCTCAAACAGTTTTTGCTACAACTGCTCGATATGAGCTTCATTCGTTACACGGCACACTAGGTGAGAAAGGAACATAAACTTTCCGCCATATGGCACGAAACTTTCAATTCAGACCGACGGTTGCACTGTAACTACAGATTCAGTCTTTGCAAAATTAAAAGACAAAAAGGTTTCTGGTCTCTAGTCTTCATCTTTACTACTTGCTCTTTCTAACAGCAGACAGTGAAAACAATGCATGTGCATGCGTGCATACAAAATTGTTTGAGTTGCTCTTTCATTTGATATAATATTTATAATTGTAAGTTAATTGTAGTAGATACTACAAAGATTCAAAACCCTAATATTCATTTTGAAACACCCTGCATCATTTCAAATTATGTCATCCTATATCCATGTCTTGTATGTACACTGATGTCCAAAATGATTGTCACATGTGTATAAATATGTTGTTGTATTAATATAATTTGATAATGAATCCGCCTGGCATTTCTTATAATGTTAGTATGTGTATAATTGGCAAAGACATGTATGTGGCAAATTTCATGTCAAAAGAGCAGTAAATAACAACAATAAAACGAAAGTAAAACTTTCTTGTCCATTTAGCAACATTTTGTTTTACCCTTTCCCAGTTTTGTATTTATAATTCTTTTCCTTAGAAATTTCCATAAATATACATTTTTCGATTATACGCATAGCATGAGTGTTGAAAGTACCCTGCAAAATCATTATCAAATTACATTCTTACAAAAAGACAGTTGTAAATATTCGACAATCATTTTGAACATGAGTGTACATATCACCAAGGTCGGCCCTAGGCAATTTGTCGCCCGTGCAATGACTTAATTTGCCGCCTCCCTCTTTCTCCAGAAAAACGAATCTTAAAAGTCACGATTTTAAGAATGCTACTCCAGCATGAACAACGAAGGGGAGGGAAACTACACTCACATTCAGAAAGGCTTAAATACTTACTACAATTTCATTGTGCCTTTTTTTCTTCTTTAAATAATAATCTATTATGTTGATAAAAGTTAAAGCAAACACACTTTGAAAGGAAAGATTGTAATCCTTTTTATATAATTCATTATCGAGTTTCAATCTCAACATATCAGTTTGCAATTCAAGTATATCTAGCTCATGTGTCTTTATTTCTTGATTTTTCACCTATATCTTGTATTTTTTAAAAGTTGTTTCGACCTTGAATGACGATCTTATTTGCGACAAAGACAAGAGAAGCTTTCATATCAGAACTCTGATAACTAACCAAACGGGACAGGCGTTCGAGAATTGATTTCTTGTATTTGACAACAATCAAGCAATTTGTTCTCGGATTTATTTTACCATTTGCTTTAGCACTGACCATGTGACTTAAACTAATGCGATTTAAACATAATATATGAATGTAGTATTCAAATAGAAGGTCAGCTTAGTAAATTTAACTACCATGATCATGAAATGTATTTCCAACAAGAAATATTCATTTTAAATAAAATACTTATGACAGATATTGCAGCCCCGTGCAAATGCACGTGTTGCACATACGGCAGAGCCGGCAATGCTTACTATATATCTAGTCGACAAATTACTTTACATATAATATTTAGAAAAATATTAGTAGGCCAATTAGTATTAGTTTTTACCTTCAGTCAAGTTATTTGCATTTTATACTGTTCGTGATATTATTTTCGTACTTATTAAAGGCCTACTTTCACACACACACAAAAAGAATCATTTATACTTTTATTTATTGGTTGGTATTGGTGAAACACTACTGAAACCCGGATTATTAGTAGGTACGCTACTCACATAAATTGTAAAATATTTGTACCGTATCAGTATCTAGTGTTTAATTTATGTTGCATTTTATGGTAATTACACCTACATAATAATACTTCAGACGTAAATGACGTAAGATTCATTACAAATGACTATTTGTAAAAAAAAAACGTAATTTAGAAAAAAAAGAGAGGCAATGTTTTTTTAAAAAAAAACGAACATTTCTGAAAACATACGAACGTTTTTTTTTTTCTATTTACAACACTAACAACTAGGGCGTTATTTCGGAGGGCATGAGCAACTGCACCACATGAGTTTACGAAACATACAATTTTTATTAAGTTCTATACTAATAACACATATAAGACTCTCATGTCAGTGGGCAACTTGCCCTTCCATGGCAATTCTGAAATGACTATTCTCACAAAGGAAGAGAGGGAGATTATATATCGAAGTGGAAAATAGTTTATACACCAATCTAAAGGACTAATAATATCTATTACGAAACTCTAATAAAAAAATATCGAATGCATATAATGTGCGAGTTATATGAGTATACAGGGTGTCCAGAAAGACCGTTGCCACCTCTAGAAATCGCAGACGGTGAGACAGATGCTGAAACAGCAAAACACTTTCGCCATCATCTGAAAAGTACAAAGAGCTGTTGGGAAATGGAAGGACACGGAACAAGTCTTGACTCTCTAAAATTATCATGTGCAAAATGACGGCTGGTCAATATTCAGCAAAAACGTCACCTCAAAAAAAGCCTGAAACGGTGACACAGATGTCAAAACAGCAAAACATGTTTGTGATCATTTCAACAGTGCAATGATTGAAACTAAAAATATTTGTCCCAGAGACCTCCGTAGGATCCCATACGTGGTCCAATTTAAAATTTCCAAATGGAAAGGGGAGTCAAGTAGCATATCGTTGAAAACCTGTTGCGAAATGAAAAAAGAAGGAACAAGTCTTGACTCTATAAATTTATCCTGTGCAAAATCGCGGCCTATCAAAATGTACATGCTCATTTCGATTCTTCGGGTGCATTTGCTTTCCATTTTGCAATCGGCACTTGTCACTGAGAAACACTCGCACGTATTCGCTTCTCCTGGTGCAAGAAAATTTTTGTTTGAATCATTTTTTACTTGATAATCCAGACAACGAGCATAAGTACCACTGTTGTACATAATATGTTAACTAGTCAGTTCCATACTTAAAGATGTAAAATGTTATTTCTTTTCTTTTCTTTATTTCTTAATTTGTTTTTATTTTATTATATTTCTTTATTTATTTAGACATTACTGGGCCCAAAGTGCAGAATCTCATAGTAAGGGTATTTTCTTTCTTTCCGTTGAGTACAACAATTAAAGTGAAAACAAACTAAAACCTGGCTACAGAAAAAAAAGAACTAAAACGCAAGATGTTTGCACAGTGTTGTTGTAGAACGTTCGGACTTGATCCATCTTCTTTCATTTCCCAACAGCTTTCCAGTGATATGCTACTTGACCTCACTTGCCATTTGAAAATTTTGAGTAGGACCCCGTCTGGGACTCTGTGGAGGACCCCGAGACAAATATTTTTACTTTCAATTATTGTAATGTTGAAATGATGACACACGTGTCTTCCCGTTTTTACATCTGTCTCACCATTTCAGGTTTTCTGGGGTTGACCATAGATTTTACAATGACGTTTTTTAGACATTTTGACAGGCCGCCATTTTGCACAAGGTACTTTGAGAAGGTTGAGACTTGTTCCGTCTTCTTTCATTTCCCAACAGCTTTTCAATCACCTGTTATGACCGATATGTTACTTGATCCCTTTATGATTTGAAATTTTTGAATTGGACCCCACCTGAGACCTGCGAGAGGCCCCGGTACAACACTTTTTGCTTTGATACGTCGTATTTTTAAAATGATCGAACACGTGTTTTTCTGTTTTAGCATCTGTCCTACACCGTTTGCAATTTCTAGGGGTGGCAACGGACTTTCTAGACACCCTGTATATTCATATAACTCGCACAGTATATGTATTCCGAAACTTTTTTTTTACAAATTCGTAATAGGTATCATTAGTGCTTTCGATTGGTGTATAAACCATCTTCCACTTGGCGTTATGTCGGCATTTTTGGAATCTGTTGTGTGATTACACCCTTCCGCTTCCACACTAACTTCTTAATTGTTTACCTTATGATGTGCCTCTAAAACTTCCAGAGTGAAATTCCATTTCGAAATCCATTTCTTCATTCGCTGGGAATCAAATTATGTCATCTACGATTGCTCTTTCCTGTTCTAATATACTATATTAGTTGCTTTGTGCTTGAACCGTAATGTCTGTAACTGCTGCAAGAGGTATATGCCAATGTTTGCCTTATTTAACGGCATTCCGTGTCGTTTCTAGTCTATAGTTGTTGCTTGCACCCACTCAGCCTAACACACACAAACCTGCACCTCACAGAATTACAGACACAATGCAATGATCAAAATAACTATTACTCATACAATTCCGAGTTCACGGGTAGAACTGACAGCGAGAGTAAATATTTCCTGCACTTGTGTCCTTACAAAAGAGTTTATCACTCTAGAACGGTACACGATGCACGTAAGCTTCTACCTTATACCGTAGCTGCTACAACCAGGACTGACATTGGCAGCCAATATTGCTATTCTCTTCATCGTGCTGCCCCTACTGCTTATAGTTTTACTTTGAATGTATACACGACTCCAAAAGTGCATTACCCCCCGCAATTCTCATTTTCCTGCAAAAGCAGGCAACCCAAAAAGCTCGGCGGTTGGGTTGGTTGTAAATTCAAAAGGCGTTGGACCAAACTTCAATTTTGTCACAAATATATCAGTGTGGCAAACTGCAAATAAGAGAATAAAACAAATTGTTAAGAATGACAATTTTATTATTGTGACGGAGTTGGATAGCATAAAAAGTTACAAAATGACTTACTTCAGCAGTTCAAACAAGATGAATGGTACGAAAAAGATATAAGAAGAAAGCATTTCTCTCTTTCCCCCAACCCCACTCTAAAAAAGAAACTCATAAAAAGAAAAAGTTATATAATATAAAGCTTTCATATAAAAGCCTAACAGCACAAAAACAAATACCTAAACGAAACGAAAAAGAGACAAACACAGAATAGGGGACACAAGTGGCGTAGCAGACTTCCGGCCCTCCCATGCAAGATAAAGAAATGGGACCCTAATTGTAAATCCCATTGTAATAATAATAATAATAATAATAATAATAAAAACTATTATTATTATTATTGTTATTATTATTACTATTATTATTATTATAAAAAGTCGTTTCCTTTTCAAAATCTCTGACTTTGCATAAGAGCATGAATGCATACAGCGATCATGTGTGCACGTTTTGTCAATGAGCGGTCCCAAAGGCCAAAACGGGTGGAAATATCCAAGAGAGAGAAGTAAAAATCTTTCTTATGGTAAATTCTAGTTCAAAGTTCGAAACACTTGCTTTTGCACATGATTTTTTGTTTCTTTTTTCAGGGAGCAGAAAAGTTCTGGCGCCTAAGAAATTATACCATATAATATTGAAATTTGCAAGTGGATGTATTTGCATTCCAATTTGTGGTAATAAAAATATTATGATTAGAAAACAATATTGTAAAAAGTAAGTTTAATTTCTTCATCCATCGCAAGTCTCAGGAGTCCCTTATACCTCGCCGCCTTCCGAATATCGATATCGAAAATTTAGAATGATATGTTCATGTCCATATATTCGCAATATCGAATGATGATATATGATAATATAGATATCGACGATAGCGATGTATCGACACATCATAGGCCCAGGTCCGAGAAGTGATGCTTGAAATATACTGGAATCAACAATCAATTCCTAAATAAGTTCTCCATTCCCGTATTCAATGTTCAGGGGGTGGGTGTGAACCCGAATAGAAATTTCAAGAAAAACAAGTGTTAAGATAAAAGTAGGTTTTCCGTCTCCCCTTGAATACAAAAATTAACAGAAAACTATTACTGTAATTTACCTTTTACTTCTGTTTCTGATTGTTATCCCAAATCAGCGACAGTACACATACTTTGCATAGTATACCAATACACTGTATAACTTTTCACAACCAAGCAAGCCGGAAGATAAATTTCCTGTGATATTAAAGAGGAATGTTATAGAAAATAGTCTTAATTCATTGGCCATATTTCTATAAGTACTTTGGTAAGGACTAAGAGATCCAAGACTAACAGAACTAGAAATTAGAGATTTCATTTCTTTTTTCTCTAAGACTAAAAGACTTCTGCATTTTCATGAGATTTTCATTTTCTTAATATAAGTCCCCTATTCTGGGCTAATTCTGGCTACCGCGGTTTCGAGGTAATCGGTAAACGAAAGAGTAAAGTTTGTCGACTGTCAAATCTCGACAGTTTGTGAGAAGATATTTCACAGTTCATGTTGTTATTTCTTTGTTACAAAAACACTTCTAGTTGACTCTATTCATGTTGAATTACTGAACTTATAAACATTTACAATTATTGAAAAATGAATAATTATTTTTAAAAATAAAAAGTCGTTACTGTTCAGTAGAATGGAGTAGTAGACGGAAGTGATTGAAAATATCGTTTATTTGTTGAGATGTGCAAACTGAATGTGAATAATAAGTGTTTCCCATTCTCTTGTCCAGAGGCGAATCTACGATGGACTTCTGGGGGCCCGGTGGTTGATAATACTCTTACTTACAGCTACTTTTAAGAGCTCCATAATCTGGAATGGGTTTTATTTATATATAACGTAAGAAATATTCCCTTTCTGAGGGGCAATCGCCATGAACGCCCCCTGGATCCGCCCCTGCTCTTGTGTAGCAGACTTTGAAGACATTTAGTTCGTGTATGCTCCTGACGATGCTCATTAGAAATGGCCACATCTGGATATTTTTTATTCCAATATCGCATAGAAACATCCGGATTTGCAATATCCGGTTGACGGATTACAAAACAGATAACGAATAACAGTTAATATCCGAATAACGGATGAGGGATAATATCCAGCTGACGGATAATATTCGTATAACGGATGACGAATAAGATCCGGATAACGGATGATATCCGGATGACGGATAGCGGATAATATCCAGATGACTGATAATATCCGGATAATTTATAAACTTAAGGTAACGGATAATAGTTAGATAATAGAACATTTGGATAACTGATTACATCCGGATGACGAATAAAGGATAATATCCGGATAACGTATATGGTTTTAGAAGGACATAATAGGAGAGGGACGTATAAGTCTTTTCTGCTCATGGAGTTATTAAAAGACGATCATCGGGCAGTGGTCTTTACCATTGAAAGATATTGCTACTTAAAATGTTTTATAGTAACTTCCAATTTTCTAATTCTTGTTGTGGGGCACGGTGACTCAATGGTAGACTGCTTACTCTGAAGCGTGGGGCCCTTATTGTTTCGATCCCCGGCCAAGTAAGTTTGTGGTGGACAAGATCGTGCCAGTAGGTTCTCTCACGGTACTCCAGCTTCTTGCCACTTTTCATTCCATCAATTCTTCTATTATAATTGACTTCCTTTAATCATTGGGCGCGGTGGTTCAGTGGCAGAGCGCTTCCTCTCGTGTGTGGGCTCCTTATTTTTTTCGAACGCAAGCCAAGTAAGTTGTGCGGTGGACAGGATCGTATCCGTGGGTTTTCTTAGGGTTCTCCCGCTTCCTCCCAAAATTTCATTCGACCAATTTTTCTATTATTAGTGGCTTGCTTCAATCATTGGGCGCAGTGGCTCAGTGGCAGAGCGCCTCCTCTGATGGGCCAAGTAAGTTTGTGGTGGACAAGAAGTTATCCGTGTGTTTTGTCAGGATACTCCCGTTTCTTCCCACTTTTCACTCTACCAATTCCTCTTTTATCATTGACTAGTTTCAATCATTGGGCGCAGTGTGTCAGTGGTAAAGCGCTTCCTCTTGTGGGCCAACTAAGTTTGTGATGGACAATATCGTATCCGTGGGTTTTCTCATGGTATTCCCGCTTCTTCCCACTTTTTATTCCACCAAATCCTTTATGATCATTGCCTTATTTTAATCATTGTGCGCGGTGGCTCACTGGTAGAGAACTTCCTCTGGTGGGCCAATTAAGTTTATATGGACAAAAACGTATCCATGTTTTTTTAGGGTACTCCTGCTTCCTCCCACATTTCATTCCACCAATTCCTCTATTATAATTGACTTGCTTCAGTCATTGAGCGAAGTGGCTCAGTGGTAGAGCGCTTCCTCTGGTGGGCCAAGTAAATTTGTGGTTTAAAAAATTGTATCCGTGGGATTTGTCAGGGTACTCTCGCTTCCTCCCACATTTTATTCCAATAGTTCTTTAATTATCTATTAACCTATTAATCATTGGAGGCGTTGGCTCAGTGCTACAGCGCTTCGTCTGGTGTGTCAAGTAAGTTTCTAACGGACAAGATCGTATCCGTGGGTTTTGTCAGGGTACTCTCGCCTATTCCCACTTTTCACTCCACCAATTCTTCTATTATCATGGTCTTGCTTCATTCATTGGACACAGTTTCTCAGAGTGAGAACGCTTACTCTGGTGCGGGGAGTCCTTACTGTTTCGATCCCCTACCTCATAAATTTGTGATATACAAGATCCTATCCGTGGGTTTTCTGAGGTTACTCCCGCTTCTTCCCACTTTTCATTCCACCAATTCCTCTATTATCATTGACTTACATTAATCATTGGTCCCGGTGGCTCGAACGTAGACCCTTCCTCTGGTGGGCCAATTAAGTTTCTAATGGACGATATCGTATCCGTGGGTTTACTCAGTGTTCTCCCGTTTCATCCCACTTTTCATTCCAGCAAATCCTCTATTGTCAATGACTTAGTTTAACCATTGGGCATGGTGAGTCAGTGGTAGAGCGCTTACTCTGGTGGGCAATAAGTTTCTGGTTTACAAGATTTTATCTGTGGGTTTTGTCAGGGTACTCTCGCTTCCTCTCAGATTTAATTCCACCTATTCTTCTACAGGGTGCGGCACGTAAAACCGGCCCGTCGTAATATTCTGGTATATTGTGTTTTTGGCAACACTTAAATAATCTACCTTCCTACCAAGAGATGGTGTGTCGAGGTCGGGTCGACTTACGTGACCTGCAGCAGTCACGTGCAGCCGCAGCCAGTGAAACTTGTCGAAACCAGTTGAGAAAAAGGCCTCGTTGTGTTAAGCCGGGTGAGTGTCAGTGTGTGATAATGCCGTATTCGATACCCGAGCGTGTTGCCATTGTTGAAGGGTTCAGTCTCACTGGATCTTTTGTGAAAACTAAAAATTTGTTTCGGGAGAAATTTCCAGGACTTTCTGTGCCAGCAAAAGGCACCATTCAGGAATTGATTGAAAAATGGCGGCGTACAGGATCGGTTCAAAATACTCCCAGGAACAGACGACCATCTATCTGCACAACTGAATTAAAGATGCAATTGGAGGAGATAATGAAAGAAGTCATAACCGAAGAGGAGCGTCAGTTATGTTACTTTCAGCAGGACGGAGCAACATGCCACACATCAGCTGCATCATTGTCCCTTGTGCATGAGATGTTTACACAAGAGAGGGCAATCAGCAAAGGCTTCTGGCCTCCTCGGTCACCAGACTTGTCCACGTGTGGCTTTTACTTATGGGGACTGTTAAAGGGAAGAGTATACGAAACAAATCCACACACAATTGAAGAACTCAAGACCAGGATCCAGGATGTCACCAATAGCATTACAACACAAGAACTGACAAAGGTATATATGAATCTCCTCAATCGTGCTCACATGTGTGTTGAAGTGGGCGGAGGACACTTTCAGCACCTGCTGTGAAGGCTGCTGTGAAGGTGAGTAGTCATATTCAATACATTACATTTCATTTATGTGTTGTAGTTAACCATATTCAATACATTACATTTCATTTTATGTGTTCATTTTACGGGCCGGTTTTACGTGCCGCACCCAGTATTATCATTTACTTACTTTAATCATTGGACGCAGTTTCTCAGTGGTAAAGCGCTTCCACTGGTGAACCAAGTAAATTTGTGGTGTCCAATTTCGTATCCATGGGTTTTCTCGGATTATTCCTGAATCTTCCCACTTTTGATTCCATCAACTCTTCTATTATGATTGAATTGGTTTAATCATTGGACGCGATGGCTCATGTATAGAGCGCTTCCTCTGGTGGGCTGAATAAATTTGTGGTGTTCAAGATCGTATACGTGGGTTTTGTCGGGGTACTCCCGTTTCTTCCCACTTTTCACTCCACCAAATCCTCTTTTATCATTGACTTGACTCAGTCATTGGGCACGGTGGCTTAGTGGTAGAGAGCTTCCTCTGTTGCGTGGGGTCCTTACTGTTTCGATCCACTGCCTGATAAATGTGTGGTGGATAATATCGTATCCGTGGTTTTTGTCAGAGTATTCCCGCCTCCTCTCACATTTCATTCTACCAATTCTTCTATTATCATTGACTTGCTTCAATCATTGGGCGCAGTGGATCAGTGGTAAAGCGCTTTTTCTTGTTTCCCAAGTAAGTTTGTGATGGACAAGATCGTATATGTGGGTTTTCTGAGGGTACCCCCGGTTCTTCCCAATTTTCATTCCACCAATTCCTCTATTATCATTGACTTGGTTTAATCATTGGACGCGGTGTCTCAGTGGTAGAGCGCTTCGTCTGGTGTGCCAAGTAAGTTTGTAATGGACCAGATCGTATCCGTGGTTTTTGTCAGGGTACTCCATAATTGCTTGAATATATCTAAACAGCCCTTCATCACATACGGTGGAATGCCATCTATACTACAAGATGTTTTAGATTTCAGCGCTTTAATAGCCTGCTCAATTTCCTTTAATTCTATTTCCTTTATATGAAAAGTGTCTAATATACTACATTCCGAACTATTTGTTATTAGATTTTAATTTTAAGCATTTCAAAGATTCTCCTAATTTAGTAGCGTTCCGAATTTTCGTTTTTGAAATACGGCAACTATACGTAAACTGTAAAATACCGTGGTTACTATGCTAATTACCACAAATTAAATATAACTTTTGAATTGTATACACGCAAACTACTAAAGTATGAGGACCATGCGCCAACAGAGAGTACACTGGAAAATGAAATATAACAAAAATTAAAATAAGATGATAATCAATAAAAATGTAAAAGATGAATATGACATGTCCGCCCTTCGCAAACTGTGGTGGTAGAAGCTATTTGTTTCTTCTTCTTGGCCAACCGCTAAGAGCATTTATAAATCCATATGCGACTTTGTCATACGCATTTATTTATTTATTTATTTATTGTCAACACAACAGGCTATAGCCCAATTACAGTGTTGTAAACTACGCAATTACATGTTCGTAACTCTTGATACCATAACTTGAGTTCACAACTCTTGATAACTCATGATAATGGCATTCCGAAATTTCTTAGGCGACATATCACATATATAAAATTCATTGTTATTTGTACATATTCTATTATACAAAGCTGTTGTCCTCCAGATTGGTGGTTTCATCATTATATTAGTTTTTGATTTTCTGCAGTAATAAAGACCAGCCTTTCTACGTGCTTTTAATGTTTGGACATGAAAATTCAATAAATAAACTAAATCAGGACAATCCAAAATATTTTGCGTTACTTTTTGAATGAATAATAAATCCATCATATGTCGCCTTTGTTCTAGTGTAGGAAGATAAAGATAGCAAATATGGTTTTACAGCTGTCAAATATAGGATAAATGTGAGTTTCTTTGTATGTAAGAAATTAAAAGAAATGTTTGTATTCTTTCTAATTGCTTGCGATGTTTTATGTCAGTCGGATTTCAAATAGTAGAGGCATACTCTAACTTTGAGCGAACATATTCATTGTAGAACTTCTGTAATGTTGAACAGTTCTTAAATTCTTTTCCGGTTCTAATTATGAATCCTAATAGCTTGAATGCTTCGCTTGTTATATTTACAATATGATTGTCAAACGTTAACTTAGAATCAAACGTAACACCAAGATCTTTAACTGAGTCATGCCTATTTACTATATATTTATTAATTTCATAATTAAAGTGACGAGGTTATTTGCTCCTAGTGAATGGTAATACTTTGCACTTGCTTTCATTGACCCCAAGTTGATTCGAAGAGCACCAGTTACCAATATGATCTAGACCTTGCTGCAGCTTTATGTTGTCGTCCACAGAATTGATTTTAGCATATATTTTTAGATCATCGGCATATAATAATTTTTCATGGTCAGGAATACAGTCAGGTAAATCATTAATAAACAAGAGAAATAACAATGGTCCTAAATTTGAACCCTGAGGGACTCTTGAGGATGCAATATATTCTTTAGATTTGTATGCATTAAAAAGAACAGATTGTTTACGATTAGATAGGTATGATGAGAAGAATTTAATCAGGGACGGAGAAAAGTGGAAAAGCTTTAATCTTTCTAGTAATATGTTATGATTAACTTTATCAAAAGCGTTTTCAAAGTCAATATAAATCACATTTACTTGGCTGCCTACATCTAATGAATTCGCTATAAAATCTGTGATAATTGCAAGATTTGTTATTGTGGATCTTTGTGAAATAAAGCCGTGTTGTTTAATTGAGATAACCGGTTTGACGTGATTAAGGATTCGTCGATACAAGATATGCTCAAATACATTGGCAAAAGCAGGTAATATTGCTATGGGTCGAAAGTTGGTAATATCTTGACTATTGTTGGACTTCGGAATTGGACAAATTAAAGCTGTTTTCCATTTGTCTGGACAAGTGCTTGTTCTTAGTGATAAATTGAATGCAATTAACAGGGTATATTTAAATATATCAGCGCAACAGCACAATGTAGGAGGGAAGTCCGTCAGAACCAACTGCCGTTTTGGACTCAAGGTTCTTTATAGCCATTTCTATTTCATTCAAATCTATCTGGCAAATATTTAGTGCTCCTATGCTACCATATATGTTATCTCCCAGATCTATGTTGGGATGAATTATAGTTTCTGAAGAGGAAACATACACTGATCTAGAATACTTCGCAAAAGTATTGGCTATTTCCTCGTTACTACACAGATTATGACCCTGAAACTTTATTGGTCTGATTTGGACGATAGATGTCTTTTCCTATTTTTAATAAAATTCCACAATTCACTTGAATTCTTAGTAATAATATTTTCAGTATTATGTAAGAATGTTTCATAGGCTAATTTGATGTCATTTTTAACTTCTTTTCTCAAACGAGCAAATTCCATGTAACATGAGGTACTATTGCTAGTTTTTAGTTGAAATTTCCTACGATAACTTGCCTTAGCCTTCAACTTATTAATTATGTCTCTAGTGAACCAGCACGGAAATTTCGAGGCAGAGTTTTTCCTTCGAGGGGCGCAAGTGTCGAATATTTCATAGATAATATCATATAGCCTACTCACTAGGTCATTAACATTATTGTATTCCCTTAGGCATTCCCAATCGACACACATTAAACTAGTATACAATTTCATAACATTCGCCTTTCTAAAATTGTAGCCAAAAGTGTTAGAATTGTGACCTACTTTAGAACGACTTTCATGATGCACATTTATTACTATAGCGGGATGATGTTGATCTTCTGGTACTAATGGTAGTAATTCCCTGATAATTTCAACAGATTCTAGTGTAGGTAAAACTAGATCTAGAGTACGATTATTATTGTTTTGTATGTGATTAACATATTTCATATCATAAAAAAAACATGAAATTATGTAAATTTTGACATTTTACGGTACTATTTTCCAAATTAAATTCATTGTTTTCTATTTCTCTAATTCTAAAATCACCAACCAGGAGAACAGAACAGCCTTGGGGACGCTTACTTTCAATACGTTCAAAAAATATTATACACATCTATACTTAAATTTGGTTGGAAATAAACTACACATATAAAAATTGTTTTACCCCCAGTTGTGATTTTGAAAATAACACAATCAAATTCATCATAATAGCTGTCTATTATACTGAGATCGTATTTCTGCAAAGCTGCCACAAGAACTCCACCCCCCTAGATTTGCCTAGTTTATCAACATTGCGATCCTGACGCGCCACAGTATATCTATTATCAAATAGTTCCGCATCATAATGCTTTTCATTTATCCATGTCTCTGTTATTGTAATAATGTCATAATCATGCGACAGAACATTGCAGAAAAAAATGTTGGCTTTACCACTATTTGCATTTTGATAGTAGACTCGTAAAGCAGTCCTTGTTCTAATGTCACACCTGATTTCACATACCACTTGATTGTACACTTCACTGTTTTGAGAGAAAGAAGACTTACCCACAGCCAATTCATTTTCTTCACTTTCCTTTTTCTGTCAATCCCTATATGTGGCTGGTTGGCTCAAGGTCGCGCGGGTTGGTTTCTTCTGTTGTCTCTTCTCAGCAGGTGGCGGTTCCTTCCACATAGACAAGCCTTTGGGGGAAGCACTTTGATTGTCCACACTCAATGTTGTAACCTCTGTTGTCGTATTTTGGTTCAACTCATGTTCTGTTATTTCTTCATTGCGTGTTTGAAGGTCTTCTAGTGTGTATGATTTCCCATTTATACACATTTTATTGTGCTGGAGTCTTGCACGGACACCTTGCGAGCGAACATCCTTCAAATAATGTACGAGATGTCTTCTCATTTGCCTGACCGATGCTGAGAAATCTTCTGTAATAATTACATGAGTTCCTTTTGCTGGATAGGCATTTTAAGCACCTCCCTTTTTTTTCTTGTACGACGAGAATTTCACAATGATAGGACTGTTGGAACCACTTCCAAGACGATGAGCCCTTTCCACTGCTAAGGTATCCAAATCAACTTTTAATTGTTTGGTCACAAATTCCTTTACACGTTCTTCTGATTCTTCCCATAACTCAGTTCGATTACATGTACCAATATTCCGAAATATAAAATTTTTTCGGCGCGATTGGTTCTCAAGTTTGTCCAAAAGTTCACAATTAAAAGCCAATTGTGATTTCAGTTTCTCGTTTTCCTTTTTCACTGCACTTAATTCTGTCATTACCACTTCAAGTTGCGAACTTAGGTCACTAGTCGTTTTGAAAATACCAACGATTTTTTGATCCATTTCCTCAAGTTTTTTGTACAGATCATCTATTGTTTTGGGTCCAGGATTCATCTCAATCCCACCTATAACTAACAGCTATTCAATAATTAGCCCTAGAGAAAACATTCTCAGGATCTAGACACTAAAATCAGAATTCCCGTACAGTTTGCTACACTTGATTTTCACTTTGGCCACAAAAGTTCCTATCCGGCCTCTCCAAGTTACAATGTCAACACCCATAGCGTTACACTTGAATGCACTTCGGAGCGACGCGAAAACACGTCCGAACAGCTCAAAGACTACCTCGTAATTAGTACATTCAAACTCACGAACGATGACGAACTGGAGGGTACAAAGGTAAAGCCCGTAGTCATAATAATATTGTTTAACCGTAGTCATAATAATATTGTTTAACTAAACAACGGTGAAAATAGTGGGGATAGCTGAAAGATTAAACTTACAAGAAATGTAAAAAAAAAATCTGTGAAATTTGGCGCTATATTCAGCGTAGTTTGCGGGGAAAAGCGACCATCACTGGTGGGGATACATAAGCTGACTTCTTTGGGGGAACAAACTGTGATTGAGGGGAAAAACTCCCTCATCCCCCTCATAATTTGCACCCTATGCTAAAATATCAGGAAATGTAGGTATTTTTTTAGTTTAATCTTTCGTGGACCGAATTAAACTGATTTTCACAGCTTTCAGTCAAAATTTAAGTTCAACATATTTATGTATCTACACTGCTCCACAAAACTTAAGCAACTCGAGAGTACTTGGTATAAGTGACGTGTAAGGCCCACTCAACACTGGTTAGTGGCATGCACATACACAGAGACACACAGACAAGGCGAGCACCCACTCTATCGCATAAGCAGCACCGTTGCAAGCGCGGTGAACAACTTATGCCATGAGGCGTACACCACAGCCCAGTAGTGTCCGAGGCTCCAAGCATTGAGTTAGTGATTCTTGTGTGGGGTACACACCTTGCAATGGCTGGTAGACGACATTTGAGTGACTTTGACCGCGGGCGAATAATTGGACGGTTGGAATTGGGCCGATCGCAAGTGGAAGTGGCGCAGGAATTCAACGTGAACAAAAGTGTTGTGTCGAGGCTGTGGAGTCGCTTCCAAAATGGAGGTGAAGTCAGTAGACGTCATGGAGGAGGCCGTCCGAAGAAGATGTCGGCCGTTGAGGACCGATTTCTTACAATTTTTGCCAAACGTAACCGTCAAGCTTCATGCTCTGAACTGGCGAATGAGTTGTTTCAGGCTACAGGACAACGCGTGAGTCGTGAAACTGTTCGTCGACGGCTCAATAGAGCAGGACTGTATGCAAGAAGGCCTGTGCTGTGTGTGCCATTGAAACTGGAGCACAAACGTGCGCGTTACACATGGTGTCAGGAACATGTTGCATGGGGGGAACACCTGTGGGCGCGTGTCATGTTCTCCGATGAGTCGAGATTCAGCCTGTCGTCTGATTCTGATCGGACTTTAGTGTGGAGAGAGCCAGAAACACGCTATCATCCAAACTTCATTGCTGAACGGCCGTCCTATGGCGGTGGTTCCATTATGGTGTGGGGTGGAATTATGCTGGATGGGAAAACGGACCTCCATATTGTGCAACGTGGCACTTTGACAGCACAACGGTACCGGGATGAAATTCTCAATACACATGTGCGCAATTTCCACGGAGCATTTGGCCCAGACTTCCTGTTCATGGATGACAATGCCCGCCCACACCGTGCACATCTTGTGTCCGAGTACCTGCAGAGCGAAGACATTACGTGTATTGCATGGCCTGCATATTCATCGGACTTTAATCCCATCGAGCATGTGTGGGATGCTCTTGGGCGGCGAATAGTGCAGCGCAGTCCACCAGCACGCACTCTCCCTGACCTGCAAACAGCTCTCCTCGAGGAGTGGCGCCATCTGCCCCAAGACTTGATAAATACTCTGATTTGCAGCATGGAGGTCAGATGTCGTGCCTGTATAGCTGTTCGTGGTGGTCACACTCCATTTTGACTGCCAATGCCCTCGCACAATCCAGCTTCACCTGTTCAGGTATCGTTGTGCTGAACTTTTTGGTCACTCTGTACATCCTAACTGTATTGTTCGTCTTCATTTGTGTTGCATTGTGCATCTGGACCGTCTTATTGTTCATTATACTTGGTGCAGTAATCGTGTCGTTTTATTTTCTGCCACTTTCTCCGAGTTGCTTAACTTTTGTGGAGCAGTGTATCTCAACATTATTATTATTATTATTATTATTATTATTATTATTATTGTTATTATTATTATTATTATTAGTAGTAGTAGTAGTAGTAGTAGTAGTAGTAGTAGTAGTAGTAGTAGCAGTAGTAGTAGTAGTTTCAAATTTTCAAGGAAAGTGAAAGACAGTGTTATTCGTCCCTTCAGAACATAAACTAGAGCAGAATAATTTTTCAGCATTGCAGAATGTGAACATAGAGATACACTACAGTGCGCGAAGTAAATTGTTTTTCGTTTAATCTCACGGTTTGTGGGAACTTATTTTCCTAAAGCCCTGGAGTAACGCAGGAAGATAGGATTTACATTACCATGCAATCAGTGTCCAGCTCTTTCTTTAATATTACAACATGCTTAAATTAACGGTCGTCGGTTACAAACCCGAACATGTCAGTGTACCTTTCTAAAACCTCACATTTCAGTGCCAAACATTTTTTATACGTTATGTAATTTGAGTTCCAATTTTCGTTCATTCGTATTGAGGAATGGAGCCTCATTCAAATTTCCCATCCAATTTACATGCGTAACATCATATCCAAAAGTAAAAAAGAGTGGTTCATCCGGTCACAAACAACTTTTGGCACTAGGAACGGAGACTCCAACGGTGGTATGCATAAAATAAATGGTTGCAACCATAACACGAACCCAACAGCCCACTCCTTTTTAAACTTTATAAAACTAAAAGTAAATTTGTGTCCGAGCGTAAGAGCGTATGATTGCATTCCGGAAATATGAAGACCAATAAATATGCAAATTACCGCTATGGACCGCTACAATTAGTCCAATACAAATTGAGCCGCGGAGAACTTTACATTTAAATCAATTTTACACGAATCTTGAGGCGACACGTCGCGAATGTACCTTGTAAGTCTAAAGAAATTATTAAAGAGATAAGTGGAATACGTCATTGATTATTTTTCTAAGAACTTTCCTGAACTACTTTAACCACTTGTAGCTTTGTTCACCAGATTATCATTAACATAAGACCGAGTCACTTCGTAAGTACAATTTCTCCTTTTTTGCATATTTTTTTTCCAAAATTGAAGTTGGATTTATTCACAAATTAGCTGTTTATGTAGAAGAAAAGTTACATTCTCAATTCTCAATAACTTCTATATATCTGATTACAATTTATCTTGCGCACAGGTTTAAACTTACAAACAAGAAAAGACGATATGGCTGTGAAGCTGTATGCATTTCGATGTGTACAGCATCACTCACTCTGAAACGATTCCAGTAGATCCCCTACTGGTAAAAAAAACAAAAAAAACATGGTGTTCACTTGGCACCGTGTCAGTTTTTTTGTAATAGGCCTCATTTCGAAATGGCGGCCAAGATAGAGTTCAGGTAATGATTTCTGACAGAGTCATGTCCATTTATACCCCTGCACAGGGGTGTAACCAAGGGGGGCCCATCGGGGCCAGGCCATTCAAATGGTTTCCTGCCCCCCACCAAATGACCAGCTTTTAAAACATCATAGTAAAATAATCTCGCTTCATTCATTTAAAAGTAACAAAGTTTATTGACAATTAATAATTTACCATAAAATAGTATGGAGAAATATTGTTTGTCCATACCGATCGAAAGATAATATAGTATCTCTTCCTTATACCGATCGAAAAATAGGATACTTTTTTGTGACAGCAGATTGCACAATTTATTGCGATTTATATTTGACAGTCTGAAGACAAACGTCTTAACAAGGTACTACAAATACAGCCACTAAACAAAGGTAGTAAACTGATTTGTAACTACAGTATATTTTATATGCTTTACCAAGTATTTTAAAAGACATAGAGGATGGAAAATTTGGTGAGAAATAATGACTTTATTCAATTAGGATTTCATTCGCTCTCTCTTTTATTTCTACTCAGTGTAATAAAATAATTATTTTTTTAGTCACGAATATTAAATAAATATTTTTGTCAGGAAACCGTAAAGAAATTAAATCAATTTCAAAGAAAATCATTGTGTAGATAGGTTCTGTATACAAGGTCTTAAATTTAAATATAAAGGTAACCAAGAGAAGTTTTGTTGTTTTTTTCACCCACCACCTTCGAACATCGATATGTCACCTAACCTGGAAGATCAAAAATAGTCCCCATCAGCATCGACGACCTTCTGAAAACGCTCTGGAAGGCCATGGAATCCACCGCGGTAGAACTTGGTGGGCCGTGAAACGAAGAATGTATCAGGTACATTTTGGACTTTTACTAGGGATTTGAACTGGCGTCCTCTAAGGTGATTGTCCAAAGAATGGAACAGGTGATAATCGGACAGTGCAATACCCGGGGAACATAGTTGTTGCAATATTGTTTCCCATCCAAGGCGAAGAATGGTGTCCTGATTCATCCTAGCCACGTGGGAGTTAGCGTTGTCCCGTAAACGAGGACCCGTTTGCAATTCAGAAGTGATGGCTCCAGAGTTTTGAGTTTTTGTTGAGCACAGTTCAACTGCTGACACTATACAGTAGCATTCATACTCTGACCAGCTGGTAGCAATTCCCGATGCACGATGCACCAAACACACAGAAGGAACTTCTTCTGGTACAGTGCTAGTTTCGGCTGTTTTGAAATCGGTTCATGAGATGCTAACCAATGATGACAGCGCCGTGGAGCTTCGTATAGTACCCACTTTTTATCACATGTCAACGTCCTGTCCAGAAATGGCTCCGAAACAGTAAATAAACCAAGCGACTGCCGCGTTGCCTTCTGGCCCGAAGTCAAAACATGTGACACCCATCGATCCAACTTGTAGTGCTTCCCAAGTTGATGGACGTGCTTCCGAATGGTTTCTCCACACACTGAATTGTAGCCCCAGTTCCTCTTTGTACGTGTGTTGGTCTTCCGGTACGTGGTGTTTTCGGGTGTTTCGTCATCCTCCTTAAACTTCTTAAACCATCGCTGCACTGTCCGCCTCGTCACGACACCCCCAACAAATGCCTGGCATATCTTCTGTTTCGCTACAGCGGCGTTTGACCTCCATTTGAACTCGTTTAGCATACATGCTCTTATGACGCTCTGTGGATGTCCCATATTCCCTCTGTCTTTACGCAAGTTCACGGTGTATCTGAAATGCCACAACCAGATAATATGTTGGATATACCCACACCAACAACTGACGTTCGCCTTATCTCCACTCGCATTCAACTCACGGTGTGACGTCCCATTGAACACCACGAAAAGGGACAGAATTTTCTTGGTTACCTTGGTAGTTATGCACAAAAGTATAGCGTTTCGACCCGGTCAGTAGTTCTTGATTAAGCATAATAAAAACTATCTTGAATATAATTTGTGGAGAATAATAATAGTAATAATAATAATAATAATAATAATAATAATAATAATAATAATAATAATAAGAAGAAGAAGAAGAAGAAGAAGAAGAAGAAGCTAAAATAGTGTTTATAGTTTTCCAGAAGGAAACAAAAAATTTGCTATTTTTTTCAAAAATGTACGTTTTTTTTAGAAAAAAAACATTGCCTCTCGTTTTTTTTTCAAATAGTCATTTGTAATGCATCTTACGTCTATTTAAGTATGAAATATTTTATGTAGATGTAATCGCCGTAAAATGCAACATAAATTAAATGCTAGATACTGATACGCTACAAATATTTTACAATTTACATTAATACCATACCTATTAACAATTCGGGTTTCAACAGTTTTCATCAATATCAACTAAGAAATAAAAGTATAAATGAAATTTTGCTTTTTCGTGAAAACAGGCTTTTAATAAATGTGAAAATAATGTCACGAACAGTATAAAAGTCAAATAACTTGTCTAAAGGTAAAAACTAATACTAATTTGCCTAATAGTATTTTTCTAAATATCATATATAAATAATTTGTCGACTAGATATATATGATATGCAAAGTCGGCTCTACCATATGTGCAAAGTGCAACATGTGCATTTGCATAGAGCGAAAGTTTGAAGGGTCCGGCAAAATCTGTCATAAGTATATTATTTAAATTAAATATTTCTTGTTGGAAACAGACTTCATGATGATGGTAGTTACACTTACTAAACTGACATATTTGAATACTACCTTCATAAATTATGTTTAGGTTACATTAGTTTAAGGTCACATGGACAATGCTAAAGCAAATGGTCGAATAAATCCGAGCACAAATTGCTTGATTGTTGTCAAATGCAAGAATTCAATTCTCGAATAGTAGCGAATATCTCTTCCCTTTAGTAAGTTATCACAGTTTTGATATGACAACTAGTTTTGATTTTGTCAGAAACAAGTTCCTTATCATTGAGGATAGAAACAAGTTTTTTTAAAAAAAAATAACAGATATAGAAGAAAAATAAAAAATAAAGATAAAAGAGCTAGTTGCACTGGAATTGCAAAGTGGTACATTGATATTGAAGCTCGATACTGAATTCTATAAAAAGGATTACCATCTTTCCTCTGCAGGTGGGTTTGCTTTATCTTTCAATAACATAATAAATTAATATTTAAAGAAAAAAACAGACACAACGGGATTGCATTTTTAGTAAGTATTTAGGCCTTTCTGAGTGCGACTGCATTTACCCTCCCCTTCGTTGTTCATGCTGGAGTAGCATACTTAAAATCATGACTTTTAAGATTTGTTCTTTATGGAGAAACGGGGACACCCACGGGCGACAAATTGCCTAGGGCTGGCCCTGATGATATGTATATACAAGACATGAATATAGGATGACACAATTTAAGCAATGCAGGCTGTTTCAAATTAATATTAGGGTTTTGAAACTTTGTAGTATCTATTACAATTAACTTACAATTATAAATATTGTATCAAATGAAAGAGCAACTCAAACAGTTTTGTACTCACCTATGTACTCCCATGCGCAAAAAAAAATTGCGCGTATACTGTAACTCACGATTTTCCGCATTTATTCCTTTTTCCTTCGTTTATGGGTAAAATTGAGTTATTAGTATGTGGAGATAATATAGATCAATCCATCTAAGGAGATATTTCCAAAAAATATAATAAAATAATAAAAATATAAACAAAAAACAAAATTATGCTCGGTTTTGTGTATACTCGCAACGATGATTTCTAGGGATTTTTTCAGTAGCACAGCACGATTGCGGAGGGAATTCAGTAGGGGAGTCGAGGAGATGGATCAAGGAACTGGATACTGGACTAAAATGTTGCATTTATTGGTTAAAACCTAGTGTGTAGATTGCCTGCCAAATATAAATTAGCTTCTGTAACTAAGATGTCGTACGAAAATATAGAATTAAACAGAAAAACTCTTATGTTAAGTTTCGAAGCGATACGCACCATGGTTATGAAGATTATTTTTTAAGAAAATAGAACAAACACAACGTAGCCTCTGTGGTTAGGTGGATAGAGTGGTGGACTCGTAGATATTTTATTATTTTGACACCACATCGAATCCCATTCCCTCCCATCCCATTTTTTTTAACAAAACATTACTGGAAGTGTATAACTTTGATGTTAATAAGAACCGAAACAGTGTAATAAGGAAATAAATTATTGATATTATCTGTTAATCGACGTATTTATTCAGTATTAGAATACGTGTACTATTGGAAACAGTTATTGTTTTCAGTTTATGGTCTTGTATGTTACCTGCCCGTTCTTGAACAGCAGACAACTCACTTCGGATTTGTGTGTCAAGAACAGGAGAAATAACATACGCGACCTTGACAGTCTTCCCAAGTTTACCCCTTGTTATATCGACATGACGTTACATCGAATGATGCTTATTGTCGTGAAAAAAGGAAGAAAGGAAAAAGCTGATGTCAAATTATCGTTTGTCTGTGTGTGTGTGTGTGTGCTTGTGTTTTTTTCTTTTTAGAATATTGACTTTCTCCCTCTCTCTCTTTTTTTCATATCCGCAATTGCAAGAAATTATGACCGACCATTGTGGGTTTATTGGGAATAGGACGATTTATTTTGGATTGCTAACAGACGACATTTTTAAACCATTTGCTTTAAACTTTGGCTTTGTAGCTCTTAGCACCCACGAGAGGTCATTATAAACTATATAAGCAGTTCCCGTTTTCACCGGCCGCTGAAAAGATATTGGGGAAGAGAAAAGTGTTTGCCGTAAAGATAATGAATAAAAAAATTAAAACAAATAATTTATAAATTTTTATAATACACTGTAAAGTTACGAGCGATTACGGCTAAGAATTTAACATGAGATTAAAATTACGAGTATTATGTATTATGATTAAACAAATAATATACAATAAGTAAACTACAAGCAAATTATATATTTAACAACCTGAGTGCTTAAAAACAATTACTTTATTTTTAATTTTTATTTTTTTTAAATTATTTACTTTGATTAGATGGCCTTTTTGATTTATAGGAATGATTTTTTTTAAATTTTATTTATAATTTGCGCTAGCGGCAACGAATGAGAGTCGGGGATAATTTATATAACACTTGCGTTTTATTATGCACTGCACAAGGAGGGTGGGGATTATGTCAGCCGCAGTTTTTTTGGGCTTTTTTTTTTACAGAAATTTGGTTTTCTGAAAAAGTCAAAAACTAATTTGAGTGTTATCCTTATATTTACTAAATTCTAACGACGACAAAAGCACGATTTCAAAATGCAATCGTAAGTCTGTGTAAGGAATGTTTTCGTTGAACGAAGCTAAATTATACAGATCTATGTATGCGGAACACGAATATTTCCAAAAGATAGCATGAATATGAACGATAATCATACCATATTTCTACATTATATAGTGGATGCTTTCTATTTATATTTGTTGTTAAATAAAGTAAAATTTAATAAAAAATTTGTTAACCTTTATTTCTATTGGCTTGCGTGCTAGAGATTGAATGTATGAGTTTGATTGTAGCAGTAGTTGTAGCGTAGCTAAATTGGAGTATTTATATATTGTAACAGTTGAATTTATTTCTGTGTTACCACTTCCTTATTTAAATTGTACTTTGAGTTTAATTTACATTTTGTTTATTGTGGTTTAAACATGGAATTTGACAATCGATCTGTTCTTTCAAATGCTACTTCAGTTAATATTGAAGATCCTATGATAGAAGTAGTTGAAGTATCTGACATGTCGACTCAGTTTCTACAGGAGAATATTGTAGCGCCACCTAGGTTCGAAAATGATATTGTTTACCAACTAAGCGATGAATTGAATAGACTGAAAATAGAAAATGGGGGTAATAGTAAAGGCGTAAACAGGTGTTTTGCAGGATTAGGAGCTTCCAGTAAATTACCACAAAATTCTGAACCGTTTAGTCGAGTTGTCGGTTCTCATCGCTATGCGAATAGAAATTTTACAGTACAACCTAACTTTATTGATAAATATCTTAGTCATAGAAGCGAACAGACGGCAAGGTTAGAGTCTGGTAGGTCGTGTGAAGTTAGTCATCAAGAACCATATGTTGCTGGTCATAATTTAGGTAATCCAAATATACCTGTGGTGTTTAGTAGTTTAGGAATAAATTATCATTGTCGCATGCCAGATCAGAATCAGCATTTAAATAAGAAGGAAATAAAATTTGAAAATTTAAATAAGGAAAGTCAGGGAAATGATAGAAAATTTATTGTTTCGCCTCCTCCCTTGTATTATAAGGGTGCTATCCCTAAGGTAAGAGACGTTAGGTCTCAAATGAAATCTAGTATTCACAATATTTGTAAAAATGACTCTGAAATTGAAACTGAAGTAAAGCAAAGACTACTTGACCAACAAAATTCAGGGAACTTTGAACAACCTCCTCAGTATGTAGATAGTGTGGGAGCTCAAGTGTTTGATGGTATTCAAAATACGTATGGACATAGTCACGAATCAGTAAGGTCTCGATATTTTGAACCTCCTAGAGCCTTTATGCCTTTAAACACATACAGTGTTCCTGAGAGATTTCCGGTAGTAACAAACTGTGGGGATAATTGGAAATCTTTTAATCCTTTAATAGATAAGTATGTTTTCAATAAGATTAGTATTCTTATTGACACTAAACTTGGTTCTTTGAAAAAGATTGACGGTAATGACAGTTTTCAAGTATTTGAATTGATGCTTATTTTAAACGATCTTGTTTTAAATTATCACTTCTCTTTAAGGATGATTTTGTATGCAGTTTCTGTTAAAACTTCAGGGTTGTTGTATACAGAAATAATGAATGGTCTTACATTAAATAAAACTTGGCCTGAATTAAGGATGACTTTGTTGAATAAATTTATTTCTTTAAATGTTAGGGGATATTTAATATGGGTTAAAGTATATAGGCCCATGAAACCTAGTGAACATGTGATGCAGTTTATAGATGACGTGTACAATTCAGCAAAGGTCTTAAATGTAGGGTCAAGCGAGTTTGAAATCTTGGAAATTATCATTCACGGTTTGAATCCTGTGTATAGGTACAAATGTTTTTCAGATAGTATTCCACGAAACATTACTGAAATGAAATATATAATTGAGCAACTTGATTTGTACAAAAGATCAAAAAGGGAATACTTAGAAATTAATTCGTCTAAAAACAGAAACTTCAAAACTTGTTTTGTTGCAAATGAAGATCAGGAGGTAAGGGTGGCCAGTAGTGTTCCATCAGATAAGAATGCTTATAAAGGCAATAGATTAAAGCCTATTAGTCCTAATGGTGGGAATAGGTTGAAGGATACTATGAATTCTAGACATAATAATGATTCTAAAAAAGTTTCTGAAAATAAATTTTCAAAAAATGTCAATAAGAAAAACTTGGATTCTGAGTATGGTAAGAAATTTGTAAGTGGTAATAATGTGAGGTCATACTCAGGTAAGTCTAACCAACTCAGTCTCAACACAGGAAGTCCTGAGAAATCCATAAATGACAGAAAGAGTGTAAATGGTTCTCCTACGTACAGGGTGCTTTCTAGTGGGGATAATTGTTCTGCAACCTTTGTGATTGGGTCCATTAGTGATAAAAGACTTCCTCTTTGTATTGACAGCGGAAGTTCTGTAAATTTAGCATCGTCGACTCTAATTAATCAAATTAGTCATCTGATTAAGAGGCAACGATCGATTCCGTCGATGAAAATGAATTCTACGATGTGTTCTAATGTGACAGAACCTAGAGAAGTCACTGTGGACTTGAACTTAGTTGGATTCAGATTTGAAGTGGACTTCGTAGTGATAGCTTCACTACCCTGTGATGCTATCTTGGGTACTCCGTTTTTGCGTTCAACTGGTGCCATGCTTGATGTACTTGGAAATAAACTTTATTTTCGAAACCAAAGAAGATACGTTCCTTTGAGATCAATGCAGACTTTAAAAAATTTCTTTGAAGTAGATGCCATCCATGGTTCGAGCTGCTTGAAGGATGAGGGTCTGAAGCCTGTTTGTATTTATCTACATGGCTTCCGTCGTCTAAACAACTTTATTACTTCGGTACATTCAGTGGTGTCTGATTCTAGGAGATCGGAATTCAGTGTGAACCAGTTCCTAACTTGAACTATCTGGAACCTGAAGATACATTAGTTAACACTATTCCAACATCAGTTTCTGGTCTTGTGGATCAACTTGGACGTGTAAATGGACTTCGTGATCATACTAGAAATAACCAAATATCTAAGATCGTCTTAGCAACTGGTGAAGTGTACGCCGATAAGGATGGAGTGTTAGAACTTGTAGATTCAGGTGAAACCAAAAGTACTAACGACTGGAGTGAATCCTTTGAAGAAGAATTTAGCGAAAGATTTAAGAAGTTAAAACAACAACTTGGACTGGAATCTTCGAGTGATATAATAGTTTGTGAGAAAACACCATTTGAAGAAACTGAAACTAACTTGGATAGAAAAGAACTTCGTGAACCTGACGATGAATCTCCTATTGGTAGTTCTTCGGAAGATGATAGTGACTATTGGATTGATCCAGATATAGAGTCATTTGTGCGATCTCTCAAACAGGATTATCCTAATGTTGTGAGTGAGAAGGTGGGCTGCCTCAAAGGTTTTAAATGTAAATTGTACCTTCGAGAGCAAAAATATTTCCGAGGAAAACCTTTTCCCATAACCAGGGAAAAGAGACAGATATTTGAAAATGTTATAAAAGAATTAGTAGAACAAGATGTGTTAGTTGAAACTGATCATTCAAATTTTGGCAGCACATGTTTCATTGTGAAAAACCGAGATGGCTCATACCGATTAGTTGCTAACTTTGTAAAATTAAATAGTATGTTGTCAGATTATGTTTTTCCGACACCTCACATGGAAGAATGTTTAAGTAACTTATCTGGATGCCCCTATATATCATTGTGTGATCTAAAGAAAGCTTATTTTCAGCTTGTGCTTGATGAAGCGAGTCGAGATTTAGCTACGATAGTCACTCCGATTGGTACCTTCCAATATAAGAAGCTCCCAGCTGGAATTAAGGTTGGAAGTAGTGTTTTATCTAAATGTATGAAAGATGTACTTGGTGACCTTGAACCATATGGTGTTCACGTATACTTTGATGACATTTTAATCGCAAATAAAGATAAGGAGTCACATAAAAAGGCGATTAGAATGGTGTTAAATAGGTTTAGAGAATATGGTCTGACTATATCTCCTGAGAAGAGTTTTTTTCTTTAAAAAGAGAATTAAATATTTAGGTTTTATAGTCGATGGGGATAATATCACCATGGATCCTAAACGAGTTGAGTCCATTCTTAATCTCTCACCACCTAAGACCAGAAAGGCCGTGCAGCGATTCTGTGGAGTAGTTAATTTTTATTCAAGGTTTATACCAGGATTTCAAGAAATTATTGGTCCTATATCTGAATTAGGATCTATTAAGAAGAAGTTTGATTGGGAGGAAGCCCAAAATAACGCTTTTTTAGAAATAAAAAGAATTTTCTCGGAAGAGCTTATTCTAAAAACACCTGAACTTTCAAAGAGGTTCGTAGTTCACGTAAATGGGTCCTCGCGAGGCTTATGAGGCGTAATTTCACAGAAAAATGAAAATGGGGACTTAATTCCTGTGGGTTTCTTTTCGAAGAAACTAAGTGAGGCCGACCTGCATAGATCAATCTACGAGATTGAATTTTTAAGCCTAGTTAAAACCATAGTAAGATTCAAACATTTTTTGTTTAATGAATTTGATTTGTATACTGATAACAAGGCATTAAGTTGAATAATTAATAACTCTAAAAGACTATTAAAGTACGGCTCACTTATAGAACAACTTTCCCAGTTCTCATTTAAGATCCACCATCTGAAAACTAATGAGAATAAAGTAGCAGATTTGCTTTCTAGGCAGTATGATATGTTTAATTTTGACCATAGTGTTAAAGTCAAAGAAAATAATAATAAAACATATTTAGTTTTGACAAACCTTTGGAAATTACCTTTTCTAAGTGAACCATTGATTGAATTACAACGTAAAGATCCTGAAATAAATGAGTTAATCGTTAAGGTAGAAGGTGGTGAGAATAGTAATGAGTATCAAATCAAACATGGGTTTTTGTTAAAAAAGACTAGGGCAAAGAACAATGAGTAGGAAATCGTTGTTCCAAAAGATCTTAGAAGAAGTCTGGTCGAATACTATTATTTAGAATATCTTACAGGGGGTCATTCAGGAATATATAAAACTTTAAGTAAAATTATGAAGCGATTTACATTTGATGGTTTAGTAGAGTACGTAAAGGAATTTGTTAGGTCTTGTCCAGAATGTCAAAAGGCTAAGCCCTTAAATACTAAGAAATATGGTAGACTAGGGTCTCATGTAACTCACAGGATAAATTCAAACTGGATGATTGATACCCTAGGGCCTTTACCTTCTTCTGAAGGGTATACTTATCTTCTAATAGCAGTGGATAATTGTTCTAGATATTGTATGCTTGAAAAACTAAGAAGATTATCTTCAAAAATAATTTGTGACAAATTGTATGATTTGTTCTCCCGTTACGGTTTTGTAGAATCAATATCTAGTGATAACGCCTCAGTATTTACATCTGAGTATTTTCAGGGATTTATGTATAGTTTGGGTATTAAGCATATAAAACTGAGGCCATACCATCCGGAGGCAAACATTGCAGAAAGACTCATAAAAACTCTAAAAAACTCTTTGAAATCTTATTTTACTGAAAGACAAATGGAGTAAAGTTATTCGTGAACTCCAGTTTAATCTTAATTTGTGTGAGCACGAATGATTAAAAGCTGTACCCTCAAAGTTATTTTTTGGTAGAGAGTTAAATAGTCCATTAGAGATCAAATGGAAAGTTATGGATGCTGATCTTAAAGGTCCGAGTAGTCAAGATATTTGGAAAAATGCAATGGACAATATGGTAAAATCCTGGGAGAAACGTCGTACACTCTTTGAAGGTAAACGAAAGGATGTAAATTTGGTTGTATATGATATTGTGTTACTTAAAATCCACGAAAAATCATCTCTGAAAGATAAAGTAACTAAGAGTTTAATGTATCATTGGATTGGTCCATTCAAAATTGTGAAATTCTTAACTTATAATTCCGTGTTATTAGAAGATGTAAACAATGCTAACAATACTAAGAGAGCTCATGTAAGTGATATTAAAAATACTTTGTGAGAAGGAATGGAGCAAACACCAACTGAACAAATGAAAATGAGAATCCTACACATGTAGAGTTAAATTAGAAGAAAAACTTTAGTTATGTAAGGTTAGATTAAGAAAATTTAGATTTAAGTTAGGTTTAGAAGTAGTTTAATGTAGAAACTAAGATGTCATGTAGAATTAGGATATAATCATAGTCGTTTCACGTTCATTTTTTTCATGTTCATTAAAAATTTCATTTGTAAATCATGCATTAGTGTAGATTTATATCATTTAAAGTGTAATTGATAATTGAAATGTTACAACTGAATAAAATAATCTATATGTGAAAGGGAAAAATTCGAAGATCTTGCTCTCCTTTTGATATTAAACCTTTGTTACTTTACAGGGCTAACATCTTGTAATTGCCTGAATTAACGTTTCTCTTTATATTTTTAAATTGCCTTTTGTATTTCCTTACATTGATGTATTTCATATGGAGACATGCGAAGACCTGTAAAATGGGTTATGGTCTCGAATGGAACCAAAGATGTAAACTTGGACCTTTGGAAATGTCATATTTGGCTGGCTGTTCTTTAACCCAGATGTGGAGAATTGGTCAACATGTGTGCGGAATGTTGCATCAAACTATGGAAGGGAAATTCTATCGAAGAGACAAAAATTCCGAAATAAAAACAGAAAAAATATGAAGTAACAAAAATGTAAAAGAATGGACTTTTTAGAAATTTCGTTAAAAGGAATGATATAAAATATATAAAATTAATGGAAGTTTAGAATGAAAATTGTATATTGTATATAAAATTTTGTTCTGCCTTAAAATTTTATATTTAACAAGGAGGTGGTGTTTGTAACGATTGCAAAATCGTTACATTTTTGTTAATAGTTTCATTATGAAAATTACTCTTTTTGTTTTCTTTTTTTTAAAAAAGGAAGAAAGTTTAAAAAATTTGTTTTTGAAGAATAATTTTGTTATACATTGTTGTATTGAAATGAGAATACTTTCATTGCAAAGATCGTTAAAAAAGCTTTAAAATGATATATATATGTTAACTGAGTAATACTTGTAATACGACAGAAAATCAATCTTTAAAAAAAACAACTTTCGCAACCACTTCAGTTTAGCGCAGTATTCTGGAATGACGTATGTAATGAGTTGGGCTCTGCGCAGTAGTGAGAGTCTTGGTCTTATATATGCCATTCTGATCCGCTGCGCCTCATAACTGTTTCGTAGTTTATTGAGCCAACACGGCTTGGACTCAAGTATTCGACTTTCATTACTTCGCGCCGAAAGTTGTTCTTTTTAGAAAAATATAAAACGTGGTCGAAGTGTTCGATATAGTTATGCCTCGTATTATATGGTGAAGAGTGCCTTAATTATAACTGTGCTTCTAAACTTAGTGCTAAATTACTGAGAGTTTTAAAAGGCTTAATTTAAATTATGTGTCTAATTAAGTTCTATAAAGTTGAATCAGTTTAAAGGTGAAAAAGTTACTGGTATTTCCGTGTTTCTAGTGTGTGAAGTAGTGTTAAAGAAGACGTATCTTGCAAGTGAATGAAATGAAATTAAAAAGGTCTAATTCCTTTTAATAATACTTCCGTATTAAACCCTTTTAAAGGCTGGAAAATACGTTAAATTCAAATGCTGTTATGTGAGAGACGGAACACGTGTGATACGTCAACGTGTCTAGTGCCTTTCTTTCTTTCGTTGTGCCACTGAAGGTCGAGTGAGAAATTTAACTGGGCAACTATAATTGGGGAAAAAAAGTAAAACGTAAATTCATGTGATAAAATTCCACCCTTAAATTGCATACTCTCCTGGTAACTAATATGAGAAGGATTTTCATAACTTCTTTTTGTTCATTATTAAACTTCGTTTCTAATTAACGGTAATTTAAATTCTTAATTACTTCAGTTTTTCGTTAATTTCGAAAATAGTCATTTAAATTTTAAAATCTAAACAGAGTCTAATGACGTGATGATAGTTGTTGGACTGAAGTAATTTAGTAAAAATGTTTGTTAATTACCGTAATTAAGATAGGGTTTAAATTAATCTGTTTCTTTTTTTTAAAAAAGTGTAACAGTTTCTTTAGAACTAAAGTAAAATATAAATAGGTAATTCATGCTGTGGAAATAGTTTAATATTCTTACAGTACTGTTAGTGAAAACTTCATTAGTTAGCTAATTAACTAATTAATTGCTGTTAAATGCATTTACTGTTATAATAGTTTTCCTGGATTTTTTGGATAGGTTTCGAATGTAAAATTGAAATAAAATGAATAAATTTTGATTAAACTTTAGAACATACCGTTCGTCCGAATAAATTTTTTCTTAAATTTTGAAATGATTGCAATATTCGCGTGCACTGCGCTGTATGGTTTGGTATTGTAATGGAACAGTCGCTAAAACCAAAGAGGATCTGGAGATGAGAATGGTAACTACCTCTGCCTTTCTGTAACTATTATTTCCTGCTGAGTTATGGTAAGTGTGAAGTACTAATGCTAGTTAAAAGTATTGTAGTTAGTTGAATAGTATTTTAGTAGCACGATCACTGCGAATATTCCTTAATTAAGAAATACAGAGAGAAATTAAAAATAAATAGTTCAGAACTAAATTGTTAATAAATATACGAGGCTACTTCTAAAGTCACGATACCTGTTTGTTACAGTGAGATAAATTAATTGACGTGGTTGTTACCTTTGCTGTTTTTGAATTATAGAATTCAATTTAACATTTAATATTTAATGATTTGAGAGTTTTGATAGTGTTGTCTTCATTCTTGATCTAAATTACTGTAAATGATCTCTGTCTTGCGAAAATTAACTGAAATTGTTAGAGTAAAGGTTTTTCTATTAAATTTTTGAACACCACCTTCGAAATTCAGGACCTATTAAGGATATGATGAAATAATTTTGGAACTCAATCATTTGTTATTATTGTGTTGAAGAAAATCTGAATTGCATTAAATATTTTAATTTAACATTTTTTTGGAATTTCTTTCAATAAAATCTATAACTTTAATCACTCACCTTCACTCATTTTAGGTATTAAGATTGTGTGCTGGTATGAATGATACCTAGTTGTAATTTACTTGCCTTAATAATATCTTTATTACAGGATTTGTCCAATCAGGTGTGGTTAAGTCACTCGAGGTCACATTTAGTTTCATTTTTAACTATTATATCTAATAGATACAGGAAACATTCTGACCGTGATACCGAGAATCGTGACACCATGTCCCTGCAAGAGTTTAATATGATCTCTGCATTTCTTTCTATTGTTTTCCTATCATCCCATATTAAATTTACATCATCAGCATATGCCATAACCTGGTCAATACCGTTCAACTGTAGGCCCTGGTTGCTATCTTTAATTTTCCTTATAGCGTATTCTAGAACGAAGTTAAATAATAATGGCGACAACGCATCTCCTTGTTTCAGGCCATTTTCGACGTGAAAGCTCGTGGACAAAAATTTTCCTACCCGGACTTTACTTTGGGATTCATTTAAACACATCTTAGTTAATCTAATTAGCTTTCTCGGTATTCCAAGTTCTGTAAGAACGTTGTATAATGTTTTTCTCCTAACCGAGTCGTACGCCTTTCTAAAATCAATAAATAATTGTTGTACCGGGGTATTGTATTCCCACTTTTTTCCGAGTATTTGGCGAATGGTAAATATTTGGTCGATAGTTGATCGATTTCGTCTAAATCCGCGCTGATAATCTCCAATAATTTCATCTGCGTATGGGGTCAGTCTTGCTAACAGAATATTTGAAAGGATTTTATAGGATGTTAATAGAAGAGAAATGCCTCGATAATTATTACAGTCAGTTTTGTCGCCTTTGTAGTAAGTTGGAACAATGATTGATTCTTTCCACTCTTGTGGCAATTCTTCCTTGTTCCATGTAAGGAGAATAAGTTTGTGTATCTTGTTCCACAATTTTTTGCCTCCAGCTAAAATTAACTCAGCCGGAATTTCATCTTCACCCGGAGATTTGTGTTTATAACACTATTGTTTCGAATTCTATATCCTGCGACACCTAAAAATAAGGGTAGTTTAGTGAAAGATGAAAATTTAAAATCATTAAATTGTCTCAAAAACGGCTGTAAAGATTTTGTTTGTATTTTTACAAATATAGTATGACTCATTGCTCTGTAAAAATACGTAAGGTGTAACTTACTGTATGGAATGCATTTTTTTGAACAATTTTCTCAATCACATTTTATAAATAAATGTATCATTAATAACCTGACAATATGACACAACTCGTTCGTCCTTTAAACATTCAGAAGAGGTAGTTTAGCCTACTCTTCGACGATTTTCCCATTAACACCTGACCAAATTTTGTTCATATTTCATAAATAAATTTTACATAAATAACCTAAAGATATGGTATAATTCCATCATCCTAAAAAGCTAGAAGTGGTATATTACTTTTCGAAGCAAGTTTTACTCTACGATTTTGTCGATAATTACTCTGGCAATTTTGTTCGTATTTCATAAATAGCATAACTCGTTTGTCCCGAAAAGATATACAAGGGATATTTTATTCTTGGGGATGACTTTTTAACGATTTTCTCAGAAAGTACTCAGACGCTTTTGCTCATAGTTCACATACAATTATCTCCTTAATAATGCTAATGTATGGCATAAGTTATTTCTAACAGAAATATGACGAATGGGTACTTTACTTTAGGACTACGTTGCTTCGAACAAAGTTTTCTAAAACACATTATTTATTCCCATTTCCCAAATAAATGTTTCAGTAATAGCTGCAGCCAACACGAGTCAGTTTAAGAAATTCGAGCGAGAAAATTCAGTGCGTTTCATTCGTACCCATTCTTAAATATATTTTTAAATGTTACACCCAATCACAATTTTCCTAACAAAATCGAAACTTCTTTTTAAATGTGCCTTGCTGTGGCCAAATGTTTCAAGTGCATTGGTTCTGGATTTGATTCCCGGTGAGAGCTAGTGTATTTTTATCCAACGTTAAGGAATAGGTGCAAAGAGAAAAGTGTTTAAACAAGTCTAACCAAGCTAATGAATAATACAAAGAAATAATACAATATTACGAAATTATAGAAGAAACGTTGTTAATATTAGATATCTGCGTGTAAAGGTCCAACCGATTACTGTCAACTCCAAAGGTAAGAAAGTGAAACATCCAATACCAGGTTAATCAGTGGTCTCTAGTTAAAGCTATCCTACTAGGAAGTGATTGAGATACCAAAAAATATTGTAATCGCTGGGAGACATGTTAGGAGAATACATTGGGTGAGAGAGTTTAATACTGGAACTCATGAATAGTCTCTGCACCTTCGTTGAGTATTGAAGTGCGTAGGTCTATATAGGTTTGCATTGAAATGAGCATTAATACACAACATCTGTTGAACATTACGGGGGGCTTGCGGACAGGTTTGCAGTACATTTTACGGGGTTCGATATTGTAACGATTCTAGCAAACTCCTCAGCCTTTCCGCACTGTACTCTATAAGTTAAATTCGTGCTTAATTAAAACCATGTGTTTAAATTTAACACTGTTAACCGTTAATACCTGTGCACAACGGGCAACAATCCGCCAGTAATTCTTTATTTTTGCCCTTTGTTTTAGCGCCATAAATGTCTTTGTTCATAAATTTCTTTGTCTATGGTTTTGCATATACGTAGCGTGGACATTAAATTTTGACTTCTACGCCATATGCATCTAATTACAAACACACCTTTAGAACGAACACAACAAACTTGAAAAATATAGTTTATGTATGGAAAATCATACACGAGGCGCTGCACGGGAGAGCAGTGTGCATACATATGGCAGTCAACTTCCTAAGAAATTTATAATAATAATAAAAACAGAAAACGAAACAGTTATTTACTTAATGTATTTATTTAAGCATGGAAGTGCAATAGACTTAAGTTATTTCTCTCTCTCTCTCTCTCTCTCTCTCTCTTTGAAGGCAACAACCTTTAGGGTGCCAAGACGTAGAAAAGGACTTGTGGCACTCATGACTATAGAGTGGTGTGTGTTTGGCACATCGGGTTCCTTCGTTGTTAACCCCAGCTTTCTAGACCGGATGCAGTTATTCCCGGTAGAAAATACAAGAAAATATACCTTTCTATTACTATTAAAGTATATAATTACAGTCATTCCCTCAACGTGATACTTGTTTGTTTAACTGTATACTCTCTGGACCTAGTTCATTGGCACAATTCCACGAATTAAAAAGAGTTTGTTTACTTCTCATGTAAGTGTAGAAGGACATAATCCCTGATGCTTTCAATATACGAAGAAAGTGTCCAACTGTCAAATGATATGCTACATAAAATGCCCTATGTAATATAATGTAATATAGATTCATCTTTTCAGGTTGTCTAAAGAACACTTTCGTTTTTGCAAGAAAGGAAGAAAATAGAAAATACTCAGTTTTAACCTAGTAGAAAGTTTGCAGATTTACGAGAAAATGTACAGAGTTGTTGGATATTAAATGCAGTTCGGATTCATGGAGTAAGACACCGTAGTTCATTGTATGAAATATACTGGGAGTTACCAAGCCATTGCGTATGGAAATACCGAAAGAGATACGTTAATGGTGTCAGTTGCCAACTGTTGTAGAAATGAAAAATTTAAAGAAATCTCTAAAAATCTAAAATCACAGATCCAAATTGACTAACTGCTAAGTAAAACTGCTAAACCTGACTAAAGCAAAAAAAAGGGTCTTAATGACCTGTGTTACAGTTTCAGACACATCATTCTCATATCAAAACTACGATAGAAGTAAATTATGAATACAGGTGAATTTGCAGTTCTGGAATACCAACAAATGATTTTGCTATATGTAAATTTTGGAAAAACATTTTTATAAGGTTTTAGATTTATTTATTGGTTTGTTTGTTTATTAGCTTCTCCATGCCGTAAACGTCGCCAACACCTAGTGGCCCACTTGCTGGTAAATGGCGATCGTCAATATAGCAACGCATCGAAGGATTGCCGCTAGTGTGCCACTAGTGGCAGGGATTCGTCGAGTCGAGGCAGATATCTAGAATCGGGGATATTGAAGTTACCACCACGTAACAGCGAGGACTTAATTTTGATCCCCGCTCCTTTGATTTGTCACGGAGAATCGCAAAAGGACCAACACGAACTATCGCCAGTCATGTGCATGCGGTTATTATTATATATTACTTTTCCCTGACGAATTGTTACTATAAGGACAATAATTGAGCTCCGGGGGTAAAGAGTAACTCCTGCCTTTACATCATGAAGTGAAAAATCTTGAGATGGGTGCGTATAATTGTATGAATTTAGTTGGCAACTGTCGCCGATCACTAGCAAGTGAATATGGGAGAACTATGAAAAAAGTAAATAGACGCTTGCCATTTTGTTATAAAATTACATGAAGAGTGCATTTGATCTGATTACAAACAGTTATCGTCAAATATACACGGTTAATGGAGCACTCTGATTAGAAATATTAAAAATACTTCAACGATTTATCACTCTACAAGCTGTGTCTTCATAATCGCCTCCGTGGCGAATTCGGAAGAACACGCAACTAATAACCCTAAGGTTGGTGGTTCACGCCCAGCTCAGGACACTTTATTTTTACTTTTTTTAAAAAATGTTTGTAGACTCACCTTAATGCAAAGGCGATTTAACGTATTTTAGGGGAACAATTTTGTGTTTCGTTTTCGTTCCGTCGCTTCTCTGCCAGTGGTGGTATAATTTTCAAAGCGGAAGTGGGACCAATTTTTGGCTGCGGGGCCACCAATTTTTGGGGACATGTCGCTAGTTGCCTATCGGTAGTCCACCGACGCTTACGGCATGGGGTTGTCCCCTCACAAGTGAGGCAGATTGTAATCGACCAAGAGTGTTTGGGAAAAATGGGAAACATCTTCCGACTTCGACTTCTGAATAATCCGTTTAGGATCAAGTCGAATCAAGGCTGCGTCACGGGAAGGTAGAACAAGTGAGGCAATCTTTCCAAGCACTACGCCCCAGAGCCTCTGTCTCATTGAAGACTTAGACTCTTCAGGAAAAGTAACAAGTTTATTACTTGTAATTTATTCTTTGAGTCAAAGTATTTTGCAATAAACCGTCGTTTTGTAAGATATTTTTACGATTGTATACTATTAATTTCGAAAATTGTACACACAATATAATTTCCCATCATGGATTTGAAAAAATCAAAGTTCGAACAAAGAAAGATCTTCGATCCACATGTCTCTTTCATTATTGACCCTTAATTTATTTTAGTCCTAGGCAAAGCGAATCGACGGGATGGCTCTAAGTGAAAACATTCATTTAGATGGTTAAGTAATCTGGAAATTCCTGCTGTTATTTCACGAAACACAACAAATCTTGAGAAACAAAAACAATTTTGCTTACCAGGGGAAGGGAGTAAATCATCTGCTTACGTTTGCTTAACTAGGAAGAAGGCAAGGGCGCCGATCCTAGGGGGCCGGGCTCCCCAAAGCTCTTGTAGGCCCCCTTTGTATTTATGAATATACAATATTTGGCATAATTTGAATGCAATTTGCCTTAAAATGCTAATATATATCGTCTGCATTTGAATGCCCTCCCAGAAAAAAAATACAGAGTAATTGGCGCCCTTGGAAGAAGGTCTAGTGAAAGGAATAAAAATGTGATAACGTAATGCTTGAACAACTCTATCTAATGGAGAAAAGTAAATTAGTATTCAACACTTCTTTCAATTTAAGCATTTCAAAGATTCTCGTAATTTAGTAGCGTCCCGGATTTGCATTTTTGAAGTACGGGTACTCTATCTATACTTTAACGTTTCAGACCACGCACTTAAGCCGCTTTTCCACAAGAGGCACATAGGAGTTTTTCTTTCGATTTCCTTAGGAATATTGAGAATGGTATGACTTTTAAAACTATGTTTAAAAAGGAATACATATCGACACAATAAGATGATAATCTAATACCTAGGAAATATATTGAATTGTTTTTAATTTGTTCTCACGCTACCAAAACAGTATTTATTTTTTTTTATTCCAGCCTTTTAATATAAGCATTTCACACTATTGTCTGTTCTAGGACAAAAACTTATGATATAATTTTACATATTACACATCTAATAATAATGTTTCATAACAAATAACTGCACTGCACTGAATCAGGGACGTATCCAGCGCGAGGGCCTGAGGGCTGTCCCCTCCGAAACTCAAGCACTTTTTAATAAACATGCTTTTACCCTTTTGAGATTCTTTTATATCAGTTTACTAATAGTCAGTGTCCAAACTTTGGGCAATGTGCTGTTGTCTCGTTATAATTCTAAGAACATACCATAATGCCATTATACCATTTGGAATTAAAGAACAGGAATTAAATAGGATTAACATTTTGTTTCCGTTCTGTTTTTAACTTTAATATATTAGAACGTTACACTCAATGTCTTCTTGCTATTTTTGTTATGTGATATACGTAGCATACAGTTTTCTTTAGTTACATTTCTCTCGAAAATATGTTTCATTTTTTTTTGTGCTATAATGCAGTTTCCAAAGTAAACCGGTTTATAAATGAAAAGTAGGAAAAAGTTTAAGAGAAATACAGAACTGTTGCATTATTATTATTATTATTATTATTATTATTATTATTATTATTATTATTATTATTATTATTATTATTATTATTATTGATATTGATATTTTTAAAACATTAGAATTACGTGCTTACGAGGATTCGTGTTGCCCCCCCCCCCCGAATAGAAAACCTGGATACGTGTCTGCACTGAATGATAGATGTATGAGTCAACGTGTAGACGGGCGCGCTAGGCGATATACTCCAGAGCATGAAAAATAGATTAAGACCACAACTTGCAGTTCTTCTTGCCGATTGGTGCTTTCTGCAATGATATATCGGATCATACGGTATGTGTAACAAAGGATGGTCGGATAAGCGAGACAATGGTGTATTGGTGTTTCACGCACCTAAACCTGTAAAATGTTTGTATAAACGATTATCTTTCACTCCCTAGCTAAATTTGTGGGTATGATCACACACCTTGCCTCATAAAGTATAGTCTTATGAAGAAAAAAATATTTTTTAGCTAAAAGCTAAAGGGAAGTCAACTTCAATAATTTTTTTTTAATAATGGCAAACTAGTCCATTTCATCACGATAAATCACGTTTGATACTAAGATGTCTTTTTCTGTCCGTATATATCCTTTACATTTTGTTGGAGACAAAATTGCTATTTTCCCAAGAAAACAGGGTGAGAGAAGCTATACAACAACATGAACTGAAAACAATAGCTATTACCAATAATACTGTAATCCTGGACATCAATAAGTTGTCCTTAGTATATTGCTTCGGTTCTTATTAACATGAAAATTATAATGTTTTGTAAAAAAAAATGAGATAGGATGGGATTCGATGTGGTGTCAAAGTAATAAAATAACTACGAGTCCACCACTCTATCCACCTAACCACAGAGGCTACGTTGTTTTTTTTCTTTTTTCCTAAGAAATAATCTTCATAACCATGGTGCGTATCGCTTCGAACCTTAACATAAGAGTTTTTCTGTTTAATTCTATATTTTCGTACGACATCTTAGTTACAGAAGCTAATTTATATTTGGCAGGCAATCTACACACTAGGTTTTAACCAATAAATGCAACGTTTTAGTCCAGTATCCAGTTCCTTGATCCATCTCCTCGACTCCCCTACTGAATTCCCTCCGCAATCGTGCTGTGCTACTGAAAAAATCCCTAGAAATCATCGTTGCGAGTATACACAAAACCGAGCATAATTTTGTTTTTTGTTTATATTTTTATTATTTTATTATATTTTTTGGAAATAACTCCTTAGATGGATTGCTCTCTATTATCTCCACATACTAATAACTCAATTTTACCCATAAACGTAAGGAAAAAGGAATAAATACGGAAAATCGTGAGTTACAGTATACGCGCAATTTTTTTTTTGCGCATGGGGGTACATGCATTGTTTCTTCTGTCTGCCGTTAGAAAGAGCAAGTAGCAAAGATAAAGACTAGAGAGCAGAAAGTTGTTTTTTTGTGTTTTAATAAAGACTGAATCTGTACAGTGCAACCGTCTGTGTGAAGAATATGAAGGAGACGCTTGCAACTACGTCCTTATCGTTTGTAGTTGCCACAGGTCTAAAGCCTACAGACTACGGTTTACGTGCCAAATTCGCAAGTGAAATATTGCTGCATAACAATGAAGATTTCCTGGATCGTGTCGTCTTCAGTGAAAATCGATATTTCACCTAAGAGCTAATGTGAGCACTCATAATGTTTGCATCTGGCCTTCTGCAAATCCTCAGGAGATGGTACAGTTGAAACGAGACTCCCCTAAATTGAATGTGGTTTATGCCATATGGCGGAAAGTTTATGGGCCTTTCTCGCCTATCGACTAGATGTATGCCGTGTGACGAATGAATCTCACATCGAACACTTGTAGCAAAGACTGTTTGAGGTACTCTTTTACTTGATGCATTGCTTATAACTGTACGTAAAATGTAATACGTACTACGAAGACTTATAACCCCGATATTCATTTTGAAACACCCTGCATTTCTCACCAACAGTGTTGGAACTAATATGTAAAAAGGAGAGAGAATTTTCCTTACAAAGTTATTGTTTACAACAACGATATTATTATTAGTCGAGACTATAGCTAAAACAACAACAGGGTTAGTAGTAAAAAAGAAAAAAAAAGTAATCAAATGTACACACGGTACCCCAGGTGGCCAAAGTGGCACAAGGGGGTGTGTTAATTTTAATCCGCATCTGTGTGGACACTAATTAAGATATCGGGATGTTATTCTTGCCAAATATGGTTGGACCATAGTTTATCATATTAATTTCTTTTTCTTCTGGTGTCGAATTTCCTTCTCAATTTTCACCCTAGTAAAAAATTCGAGATTTTTCTAATTTCGAATTTATTTTACTTCTTTTTTCCTTGTATCTTCCATCGTTGTAGAAAGACCTAATTAAGACTTGCCAGGTAGATACCTGGGATTGATACTTAACTGTTGACATCAATTGGACGGGCCTGTGCGCAGTGTTGCCAATAAGGGAAATTAAAATTTCCCTAAATTTCGGCAAAAAACACGAATTTTTGTTTATAAATCCGTACCTATAAGTCCGAGTGCAAGTCAACTTACGCCAATCGAACATTTGTCCTTACTTAACAAACGCAAGTACAGATCGTTACAATGGTGTAATTACGGGGCGCACGAAAAATTCGTATTTAGGTTCTAACCCTTGATTTTTGTAGCTTTTCCCTACTTTTCTGTTTGCCGTAATATATTTTTGGTAATTAGAAGCTTTGTTCCTTAAATATCGCCACAATACGTGTAGGATATATTAGTGGTGTACCAATGTTTAATCTAAGATAGTTTCCGCCTGACTGGTAGCAGTGCTGCCAGCTATAGAAAATTTTCATTCCAGATTTTAGGGGGAAAATTGTCTGTTTTGTCTCTATTATTTCCCTCTTTGTTGGCTACATTGGAACAAATGTACCAATAACTAGAATTCTCGTTTTTGTTCTACACAACGCACTATACGATGCTTCAATAGGATAATTAGGAGAAGTACAGTTGAGGTTTACAGTAGACCTTGCTCTCTAATTTGAAATAAACTGTGATTTTTTAAAGGTAGAATGAGATGTTTTTTATTGACATGTTTACTTTATTAGATATCGTCACAATACTTGTAGGATATATTAGAGGGATAAAAAAAAATATTTTAAGATAGTTTGTATGTGTCTGATAAAAGTGTTGCCAGCTAGAAAAAATTTTAATTCCAGATTTTAGGGACAAACTTTGGAAAGAATCCATTTCTAGTTGGATTTCTCGTTGGCTACACTCGAACAAACGTACTAGTGTCTAAACGTATCGTCCTTAGCCTACACAGCGCACAATAAAAAATTTCACTAGAATAATTAGGGGAAGTACAGTTGAGGTTTATAATAAACCCTGTTCTAGAAATGGTGAATTTCTGAGGCAGAATGATATATATATATATATATATATATATATATATATATATATATTAATTCATGCTTACTTTGTTAGATATCGACATGATACTTGTAGGATATATTTTTGGAGTACTAAGGTTTATTTTCAGATAGTTTTTGTCTGTCTGATGGCAGTTTTTCCAGTCAAAAGAAATAATTCCTGATTTTAGGTTAAAAATTCGGAAAATTTTCCTTTTCCCCTCTATTATTTCCCTCTTGTTGGCTACATTGAAACAAGCGTACCACTACGTGAAAGCTTCCTGTTTGTCTTACGGAACGCACCATAAAGATTTTCAATAGGATAATTAGGGAAGCTGTAGCCCCGGCACATCTGTTGATTTTTGCTTCTGAGGCGTAAAAAGTGTTCAAATTTCTTGTGTATGACGACAGAGAATTTTTCTTTCTCTCTTTGAATGGAAGCCAGCGACTTCAGGATTTCACTGTATCTTGTCAATACACCAAAGAATTTTTAGATGACTTGAAGCCATATAGCAGGAGTGGTGCTAGATACAAAAAAATTTGAAATTCGGTTAGGGGTCTTTTGGTAAATTTTCACCTCTACACTTCCCTCAATAATTTCCCACCCATTGGCAACACTGCAATGCAACTTACACCAAAAAGAGCCACATCCATTTTCTAAAAAGCAAGGCCTTAACCATATCAATCTAATGAATGACTTTTGAGCAATAAGTCACTAACTGAGAATGTAGGAAAACGCCAAAAGTGACCTGGGTCTGAATGGAATAATCACACAATTTTGCTCGTATAGGTACAAAGAAACAAACGATTTATAAGTTACGAGGGCTTCGACTCAAGTTCTGTTGATTATTTCAATAATCTGCAACATAAATCAATCAATCAATCATCGTGGAATTTTGAACGATGAAGAAGAGAGAGGAACATAAGTTGCATGTTGCGGAGATGAAGAAGTTGCGGTGGATGTGCAGAGTGACGCGAAAGGACAAAATTCAGAATGAAGTGATCCGAAAACACTAAAGGCGAGACCAGTAGTAGAAAAACTGCAACAAAGTACACTTAATATGGTTTGGGAATGTATCTTTGAAATACGTAGCTCCCCAGGTAAATGCTATAGAAGTGAGTGTGATAATAGCTCGAAGCCAGCCAAAGAAGTCGGGAAATTGTGTTAAGAACTACATGGTGCAGTGTGGTGTCACAGCGGATGTGACACAGGATAGAAACAGGTGGAGAACAGTGATTCGAAAAGCCGACCCCAGATAATTGGGAAAAGGGCTCAGAAGAAGAAGAAGAAGAAGAAGAAGAAGAAGAGCATATTTAACACGATTTTCATTTTATGTAATAGTCTCATCCTTTTGTCATTTTACCTTCACGGACGGAATCGGCATCTGAATCAAATCATGAACTACAACTTGAATGAAGTTTGGTAGTAGAAAATGAACTGATAGTGCTGTGCAAGACAAAGAAAATGAAATTAATTCTTCTAACAAGGAAATCTGATGCAATTGAAGTTGTAGATATTCAGAAATGCATGATTTTTCAGAACGCGGAACAATGCAAAAACAAGCAGTGAACAACAACAGCAGCAAACGACTTCTAGAAGGAGCTAGTGTTCGAAATAACCATGTATCAAAATGACTGAGAGAAATTGGACCAAGCGAATCATTTGTGTATCATATGACGAACCAATGTTGCAAAGCTTACATACAGTACATCGGAGAACTTTAGAGAAGCTGATGCTTCGAAATGCAAATTCAATAGATGATCCACGAGAAACAGGAAGAAGTGGCCGTGTTAAAGAAGATCCACGTTGCACCAAAAGGAGATTTTCAGCAGTAAAAGATGATCCAAATACAACACTAGACAAGTTCATCGCTAACTGTGTCATCTGGCTGCAAGCTAAAAGGAGTGGAGAGTACGTAAAATACCGTGAAATAAATCGTGAGAATATGTTCTTAAGAGCAACACGATCTTTTCAAGATGAGGTATATATGCACACAAATAATCTTAACGATAATCATAGTGCATTTGCTGCATACATTTATTACCACAAAATTATGTATGAATTTATATTTGGTTAGATACCAGCGCTGCAATGCATAAAACATATCTCACTATGAAAAATCGTCATCTACATCTTTAAGAGCAGTTTTCTTTTCCGTTCTGAAAGAAATCCAGACATACAGCCTGCCGGATGTTCGAGATCGCATAAATGCAAAAGGTGATTTCCAGAGAGCTACCAATAGAGATGTAAAACAGTTTCTCATAAACTTCTTTGGAGACGAAGTGAAGTTCTCAACTCCTAACGAAGCCGACAAGTCGGCTCTGTTTTTGCTTTCACAAATTTCTGTAGATAATATAGCAGACCGTGTTCGCTCTACAGATGTTATCAGAGACAGTGCCAAACAGCTGTGAGATGTTCTCTTGAAGGTTGACTTCAAAATATAAGATACATCTTGTGATGCTGATGACCCTCAAAGAGCATAGAGTGAAATACATATGCCAACAACTGTTGGTATATTATTGTTGACATTGTTGAACTGTAACACTACAGATGCTGATACTAATGAGACCAAGAAATCAGTAAAAAGTGAGTATGAAGATACTTCAGCTCATGGAGTGAATAAGATAAAGAAACTTCGCATTCTTGCCATCTTCCAAATGATTGTGCGCTGTAAATAATGGAAGGAAGAAAACATTACTCCATTTGATGAAGGGCTAGCTGTTCATGAAACTTGCTAGGGTAGCGTTCCTATTAAATCTTTGTACCATCTCGGTATGTCAGATATGATGAAGTTTTGAGATATCATATGGATTTAGCTAACTTCATTGTCGACAGCAGCGATGATAAAGTTCCTCTGCCTAGGCAGTTCGATCCGTAAAAGTACACTGTTGGTGCCGTCGAGAACTTTGAATATGATGAAGTTAGTCTGTCTGGTATGGGAGGGAGTCATGACACAGTATCCATATTATATCAAGATAAACCAGAATATCACCACGCGAAATCAGATTTGTCTGAAATTTGAAGCATGGATCTAACCTCCTGTAAACACACTTGCCATGCCAGACACTGCAAGATTTTGTGAAACCTGCAAAAAATACCTGGAGGCTATACATTATCAAAAGGGTCAAAAGAAATGAACGTCTTTGAGTATGATATTAGGAAAAAAGATCTGGTATTATTTACCAGCAACTTAAATTTGTCTACTTTACGAACAATGCAAGTTAGCTGTCTACCAGCTAGGCAAACGACGTCATCCCAGTCTTCGTTCAACTCTGTCATAGCTGACTGTTATCGTAGACCAAATCGTTGGAATCATCCCTTTAACTGCACATTATATAACGAAATATTCCGACATAAACAGCTCTGAGAAATTTTGTGAACGTCCTCAGTCAGTTAGAATAGAAACAAGTTGTTGTTGCGGGTAAAGAAGGAGTATACCATATCACAAGAGAAATGCAACTAATCAAAGCAGATGAATTTAAGAACATTGTTTTGGTCACGGAATCCTTTCATATGACTAAGATAGCTTTTGACTCCCTTGGCAAATATCTGAGAGGAAGTTGGGCAGAAAATATATTCACACAAAATTCGGAGTGTGTGTAACAGAGTATTCGGTATTTGGAGTGTCTGTAACAGAGTCGGTCTTGAATGGATCGAATTATATGCGAGCATTGAAAGATATTCTTATGTTAGCTGAAGCATTGATTATGATACACTTAATTGAGTTTTTCAAACCATACGAAGTTGAAAAGTACGCCGATACACTGCAATCACTGTATCAACTGAAGCTGCTGCTGCTAAGTGTAATCCAGTGTTTTCTTGTCAACATTCAGATGAAATACATACAATATTGAGAAGCAATTTTCACTTGCAGAATCGTATGTAAACCAGGTATCGAAGAAAGGCAGTTCGTCGAAGACCATGAATGGATTGTGAAGTTGGGTTTATCATCATAGAAAATAGAAAGCCATTGATGAACTACCCGAAGTAGCAGGGCATTACGGTGAAATTTGCTGAGATCTTCTTATTACATTCTGTGCTTCCCATTACTTGTCTTGACAATATAACACCAAAACCAGATACCACACGGTTCGAATACGACATTCTTCGTGACTGCATTGTACCTACACCATATATAATATCAACGCCTGCTGATTTGGTGCTACCATGTAACTGTCTGAAGCACGCTACAAGATGCTGTATCCCCCAAAAAGCAAGAATAACATTTTATGTGTACTGCAAGTGCAACAGTGTACAACCGCAGGTATGCAAGAACCCTTTTCAGAATTATCTTCCTTGTTAAACAAATATGTTTTTTGATTCTTTTGTAGCAAAAAAGACTTGTTTTTGAAAAAAATCTTATGCTTAGAATTTTAGAAAATAACATGCTTCCTTTGTTTCAAAAAATATTTTACGTTTATTTATTGCACATATATTTTGCTGACGTTGATAATGATACTGTAGCCATTTTGAAAATACCAGATTTTCGTTTTCTTTTTTGATGTTAATTTGTATTTTGTTTCTTAAAAAACATATACTTTGATGCCATACAAGACTACATTACGCTTAAACATGCCAAACAATTGTCTGAACTTTATATTGGCAACCAGTTTGAAATGAGGCATATTACCAAAATAACTGCCACTCTGCCAAGTGAACACCTTGTTTTTTTTACCATCAGGAGACCTACTAGAATCGTTTCACAGTGAGAGTTGCTGCACACATCGAAATGCATACAGCTTCATAGCCAGCTAACCAACTATGAGGGAGACCCTAACATTGATAGTATACAAGAAGAATTGGTGCGTTGTGCGCACATGGAAATCAAGTTCACTGTTGATCACTCTGGACATATTTAACCTTTAAGATCCTTACAGAGCTTAAAAGATCCATGTCCAGATAATGCAACTAATAATGTACAGAAAAATGTATTTTGTTTCCCATGAACTTAAGTGTTATGTACAAGCTTACAAACTTTGTATTTTTTTCTCAAAAAATAGTAGTTGGACTTGATTTGTTTTTGCTCTGAACGCTCCAACTGTTAAATTTATAGGGCCTTATGCAGAGTAGTTTTGAAGACTGATTAACGTCATACTACGGGGTTGACTAAAGGATGGTTATCAAAATTCTATTGAGAGTCTCTGATTAGGACGTAGTATATGACGAAGTTAATCACATGTGACTAATTAATCTAGAGCAGAGGCTAATCTTTTACCCACAGTTTAAAGTGCGACACAACATTTAGTATTTCGTATTTCATATATTTTCATTCTTACAGACTACGCATGCGCTCCTCTACTTTTCCGTAGTTGCCACATTTTTGTTCTCACCCGATGCATTGGGTTTATATTAGTTAATCATACCCAAATCATATTTTTAGTTGTACTCAAAGTAGACTCTGAATACCATAACGTACACTTTCCTTAGTAAAGAGTTAGTAAGCTTACTAACTAGTCTGAGACTAACCGTCGATTAACGAATTCTCTCTGAATACCGCCCATAGTTTTTAAATTTTAAATAGTATATTTTAAAACATTTTCTACATCGAAAACCATTTTAAAAGAGATCTTATTTTAATTTTAGAATAAATTACACCAAAAATGCAAACATAAGTACATAAATTGAATTGCTCTTTATTGAGTTACAACCTGATGAAGAAGAGCACAGAATTTGTTGAAACAGTTCAGGAAACCTCGTACAGAAGCAGTCAATTTACTTCTGTAAATTTCTATTTAAAAGCGTCAATATCTATATTTAATTAAGTAACCTTTTAAAGATAAAATAAAAACAGCATTAAATAACGTTTTGAGCCGTAATTTTGCTTCTTAAACTTTTAGGCACCACCGCTATCACAGTACCGCATTAGTAGCAGTATGAAAAGGTGTATAAATATTATTTTGTCTAAAATGTTGAGGTTATGCAGCTCCAGTTGGACAGTAATTGAAGAAATAGACCTCCAACGTACTGATTCAGTTTCACATTTAGTTGTGCCGTATTAGTTTTACTGTTGTTTTGTGACAATATTATAAGGATCCCCACATCACGTCAGACGCACGTGTTAACTCAACACGTGCTATTAATTGTAAACAAACTAGCAGACAAGAATCAGACTCGAAAGGCACCGAAGAACGTCGAAAGAAGACGGACTTCACGAAAGGACCCAAACAGGACAAATAAAAGGAGGACCACCGAGGGACCCATAATCAGTCGTCCAACCGATCGAATCACCTGCATCGCCCTGAGGTCGCATTGAACTAGGGGCCCTTTCAACAACCAAGCCTCGCGAAGCTGCCTGGAGTTGAGGGGCTATCCTTCCAGACTCACCGGAACCGTCAGGTGATTTGGAGACTGCCTTGAGAAAAGGGGCACCGTGCAAAACACCTTTTATCCTCTTACTTAGACATTAACAAGATAAACACTATTTTACTCTTTGTAATCAAAGACGTTTAGTATTTAACAAATTTTATAATAAATTGGTGAAGGGGATAATTTCGGCCCATTATTGACTCTACCAAATAATTACAATATTCTTTCATGTGTAACTGATCTGTTTATCACCGAAATTTCTTTGACTTATGGAAGTGAGTTAATAAACCTAATTGCTTTTGTTTAAAGTCTTTGAATTACTTGCTCCGTGATAGTTTTCTGTCTTCCATCAGTTTGCCATCTGGTGGCGGAGAAACTAACAATTAGAAGAAGAGGAAGAAGAAAGTGAAAAAGGGAAACTTTAGTTGGAGCATATGCCAGTGGGAGTGAAGGGTAGTGTTGAGCTAAAAGTTGCGGTGTTATTGTAGAACTACTACTATGTCCACTCGTGTTAGACTCGAGACAGTCGTTATTCTTTAATAATGTGCCAGCAATTTATAAAAGAAGTCGCCGAAAAATACAATAAGTGCGTTCTTTGTGTTATTTAAAAATGTTAAAAATTCACATAATCTGAAGAGGATAAGTCTCTATGATGCAAGATGATGCAATAGACAAAGGAAAAGAATCTTCTAGTACATTAGAAAGAGTGAGTAATGAAGTAATGACAATATTATAGAATTTGCCACATTAATAGTTGTCTGAACTCTGTTAGGAATTGGACGTGTGTAGCATTTCGTCTGATCAAATAATGAAATTAGACTTCACGTTACAGAAACTCTACGAAAGAGCTATGGATATTTTGGAAACTATAAAGAATCGTTGAAAAGTCGTTTCGTGACGAATTTCCATGTTTGACGGGAGCGATGTCAGCGGAACTGACAAAACGGAACTATTCTTACGAACTTTGCAATATAAATGTAGACATCAAAATTAACCTTATTATATGTGAGCAATATAACAGGTATGTAGTTTGTTAACCAACCAATAAATAGGTCACAGGATTAATAATTGTTTGATTTAGTATATTTCCAGTAAACTATTTCTAATCTCAAAATTATGCACATGGCAGTTAAAATGTGTTGTTTATGCTGGGAAAGAACAGAGTAATTACAATTATCTTTTCTTCACGTAGCAGCCATTAGACCAACTTGCAATTGCTTCTTCTCGAACTCTGGCGTTACGGTTTTGGATTTATTCCCTCCGTGAGTAACTATTTCAAAAGGACCTGCTCAGTTTAAACAGCTTTACCGTATCTTTAGCTCGGTTATTGACCGACTACATTGAAGTTAGGGTAGTGTTCTGAACTTAGCTGGGGACCGCGGTGGCTCAGTGGTAGAGCGTTCACCTCTGGAGCTTGGGGTCCCGGGTTCGATCCCAGCCCCCGCCAAGTGAACTTTGTGGTGGACAAAGACCGTGTGCGTGGGTTTTCTCGGGGTTCTCCCGTTTCCTCCCACTTTCCTCATTCCACCACTTCATTCATCATCACCGTCTCCTTTAGCCTAACCGGCATAACCGTTGGACGTAAAACTGAAATATTTCATTTCATTTTTTGAACTTAGCTGGTGTCCCCGGTGTTGACTGCAGCTTACCCTTCACCGGGAAGGAATGGACACAATACTGTAATACATTATGGCGATATCACTTACCAGACGATCACTTCCTTGCATGTTCTGCATGTCGTCTTAATTTTGAGCACTATTGTCCTTTGATGTATCTAGCATATGGGTAGTATTTGATGAATTTATTTTTATGAAGCACGTACCCACAATTTGCCCACTTAGGAAATATGTGGAATTGCCAATTTTGAAGCAGCAACGTCTCGCCTATTCTACACAAATCCGTACTACACTGCATTGCGGGGCCGCGGTGTGTCAGTGGTAGAGCGTTCACCTCTGGTGCATGGGGTCCCGGGTTTAAACCCAGCTCACGCCCAGGGACCTTTGTGGTGGACAAACACCGTGTGCGTGGGTTTTCTTGGGGTTCTCCCGTTTCCTCCAACTTTTTCATTCCAACATTTTTCATTCATTTTTCCTAATCACCGTCTTCTTTAGCCTAGAGTGGGACGTAAAACTCAAAGATTTCATTTCATTTTTACACTGATTTGCATACTAGTCAGTATTACCGAATACGGTTCTAGCACAAGACATTAATGTTGCATTATTTTGATTTGTATATACAAGAGAACTCAATACAACAAAGACATTTTTACTATAATATTCAAATTTTTATTTAGCAAAATTTCGTATCCGCTTCGGGCAATCGAGATTCATGGGTGATTTCCTTAGATAAAGCATCCATTGAAATTACATTTTGAGTAGCAATTTGTTCCCTTTCGCATTTTTGCTAGAAAGAAATTGTTATTATTATTATTATTATTATTATTATTATTATTATTATTATTATTATTATTATGCACTTTACTGTTTTATGTGTGCATGAAATAATAGTTGTACGAGGCTAAATACAGGTTTGGTAATATTTTCACAACCCAAACAGCAAGGCACGTTTACACGCCATGATCAATCGCATATACAAGTTCAAACTGGACCAAGAGGTAGTGTACTATTTAACACAGATTCCGCAATTTTGTCAGTACACTCGCTCAAATTTTATTGTGACGGTGATTTCTTAACAACATACGTTACGATTCTCTTATGGGAAGTGTTACTGTATGCGTTCGAACTCGGACATAACGCTGCGGCAGAACCCAACAAATTCGTGAAGCAAAACAGGAAGGTGCAGTGAAGCACATAATAGCAACTCGTTGTTTTTGAAATTTCGTGCAGGTTTTAAAAATGTCGATGATCGGCGAAAGTCCGGCCGCTCAGAGTAACAAATTCTGAGATCATACTAGGAGGCTTATTCAAGTTATAACACCTCCATTTTTTCTCAGAACTGGTAACAGATAAAAACGTGCTGTTTGTTTTAATGCGTGAGACGGCAACATGCAGCATATGGAACTCTAGCGGCAGCGGTGAGAGGGATGGATGATTCCTTTTCATACTTAAGATACTTGTCTTTTTCTCTATTTTCGTAGTGTGACAATGCCTGAAATTCATTGCCAGTTGAGTGAGACAAGTGGTGATCGTGTCACGGATGTCTAATATGTGTTCGTGGGATCGACGGTTCAAAGTAGGCAGAACGTCGAGTGATAACAAACCAATACAATCTCAGTCTTACAGAAGCTGGTCGAACATATTGAAACTAGAAACCGTGAAAATGGTACAACTTAAAAAAAAATACTGATTCTTATGCAGTAATAAATTAAATGAATCAGCGAGAAAAAGTTTTTAGTATGGATACATCCGAATAACAGCCTCAACCTCCTATATTATTAGTTATTGCAATCGGAAGTTTTAGATGAACTAACACCGGGTTCAGTAATGAATTCACATAGGTTAGAAGTATCCGGTAGATTTACTATGTAATACAAAACACTTGCTATTGTCACAATACGACAAGACTTCTAGTACTACAAAGGGACTAATTTACAGTATCATTGCCTAGGGCACCAGAAAGTGAACGTTGACCAATAAATGTAATAAGAATTATTCGTCAAGCCCTATCTAAGGGTTCTGTTATTCTGACCCTAAAGCCTCAAGAAGGTGGTCAAAAAGGGCAGCAAAGATAGATTGCTGATTTAGAGAAACTGAGAGTTTTTAGGGGTCATTGCTGATTTAGAGAAACTGAGAGTTTTTAGGGGTCATTGCTGATTTAGAGAAACTGAGATTTTTTACGAATGAAATCAATATAGGAATAAGATCAGTATGCAACTGCTTTTAGAATATGTAAGAAACATCCATAGATGATAACACTAAGCTGAGATATCGGAACAGAGGATGGGTTGAAGATTTTTCAAAACTTGATACCTCAAAAGAAAACAAAAGTAGACGAAATAAAAAGTGTGCCTAGTATAGAATCTATCCAGAGCTTGCATATGACATGCAATTTGTTTCAAGGAAACTTCAGGAACAGTGTGAAAGTATGAGACATCATTCTTTACTAGTGATCCATTTTGATTAGTTGGGAAGCTTGCCCAATTACAAAGCAGTTTGTTTACATTTGTTTTCATAACTTAGTATTGGTTCATGTTTCTTTAAAGAATTCACTAACCAAGTCTTCCTTTGATAGCTTTCTAACTAGCTGCCCTTTTTGACCAACTTCCTGAGGCTTTCGAGACAAAATAACAGTAAATCTAGATAAGGCTTGACGAGTACTTCCTATTACATCTATTGGTCACCGTTTGCCTGCTAAGGTCCTTGGCAATGGAACTGTGAATATACCCCTTTTGATTTTCTCCATTTTCTTGAAACCTATGATGAAATATGCATCCAGCCTCTCCTGTTTTTCATATCTGCGCCAATTAATAAATCGCATGTGTTTGAAAATGTAATAATTAAACAAACATATTAAATTCATGTAACCATTTGCTATATTTCATTAACCATACTATGTAATATCGTCTTGCCAGTATCATAATAAAAAGCATAGCCTATAAAGCATGCATATTTCAGTACCAGTTTCATATTAAGATACCCTAATTACATAACATTATCTTTCCTTTTACGTAAAATAATATTTACGAGGTGTGTTCAAAAAGTGTCGAACCTTTGCAATGAACCAATACATTTATTGATTTGTAAATCCGAAATACTAATTCCTTTCAAAGTAGTCTCCTTGGTAATGCACACACTTCTTCCAGCGTGCCCGTCATTGTTGGAAGCCCCTCTGGAACCCAATTTTTGGAATGGTGACCAATCGAGCCGTCGCATTTCGCATGATGTCCTCTCTTGACTCAAATTGGGTCCCTTTTAGTGGCCAAAAGTCACATGGTGCCATGTCGGCTGAGTAGGGAGCCTGACGACACACACAAATGTTGTGTTTGGCGATGAAAGCCTGAACCAAATTTCCCGGACACTCTCCTCATGCCCAAATTATCGTTCAAACTTGAAAGTATCCGTACGATTGAATAGTTTCCGCTTGAGTATTGCAAAGCTTTCTGTAAAATTTAAAGCAATATCGCTGCTCAAGTTTTTCTGTCACAAAAAAAAAAAAAAAAAAAAAAAACTGAAATTCGATGATTCCTCATTACACGTCTTCACTCGTTACCCGACTGCCAGTTACTGATGCTTTCTGCGGCCGAGAAAAATATTCACGACTGCGCATGAGTGGCCGATCTACACTGAAGCAAGTCTCCCGCACTTCATTGGTTTACACGGGGAAAAACTAACGTTCGATACTTTTTGAACAACACACCTCGAACTTTCTAGCAAACTACTAATGAGACCTTCCACTCAACGATATATATTTGTAGAAATAATAATTTATTAAATAACAGAATGACAGTTACCATGTTTTGTAGTGTTAGAATGGGATCTATCTCACTTGCACTACGGTAACTTAATTCCAACCACATCCATGAATATTGGCATATGAACGGTGTTAACAGCTGATGTATATTCTCTTACATTCACCAGAGTAATTGGTCCGCCTGAATTTTAAAATGTTGAAGAAAATTTAAAGAAAAGGGTGAAACTTTTAAAGAGGTTGACATTAATGAAAAACATATAACTACATGTTTTTTTTTAAATCATACTTTATAGCAATACTGTACTTTGTTGTACTAACTCCCTCGTAAAAAAAAATAGCATTTCTTTGTCAGACTTCTGGCACAAACTCACGTGGCTCCAATAATATGTTAATTTGTACGTGTATATCTTACGTAGGTTAGTAGTCTACTGTGAAGAAACCTTGAAAATGGAATCAAGCATAGAAAAGTAGTTCGTAAATACTTGATTAAGTAAACTTTCCTTCTTCCTAGATTTCGAATGAAAGTTCCATTTGTTTGAAACGTAAATGAATACCTACTAATCGATGTTATGCTCTTGGTACAAAAGTTTCAGAGTTAGCACATTTGATGTCAGATCAACATTTTGTTGAGCGAAGTGATGTTCGTGTATGACTCAGCGAAGCGTGACGCTGCATAACATCGAGGTATAAACGTATCGGCCAGGTTTAAACGTTACGGGTCATTACATGCAATATAAGGCGATTGGCTTGCAATAATTACATTTTGTCCCTTATACATGATTTTTCAAAAAGGCTTATTACTTGTTTTTAATATAATTATTAATTTGGGATAAGCCTAACATCCTACAATGAGTACTATTTTAAGTTTTTCATTTCTTTCTTCCCGATAATGTTCCAACAGTAATTAAATATCAGTTTACTGTAATAACAGGTTTGCAAAAACGAACCTGCATCCATTAAAAAAAAAATGCTTTTGGAAACAGAGAAGGTAAGATCTATCATGCATAATGGATGAAACGTAAATGTTTATAAAAATATACAAAAGATAGTCCTTAAAATAATTACAGTTGTCATTAGATGCTTCGAATAAAATTTTGGGTCCTTTTAGAATCAAGGCTATATGAAACTTAAACAAAAGAAATTTGAACCACCGCAATACATTCAAGGCTTTCCCACTGGAAATCGATCCCGGAACTCTGTACATCCCTAGGCAATTTGCTGCCCCCTTTCTCCAGAAAGAGCAAATCTTAAAAGCCACCATTTTAAGTATGCTACTCCATCATGAACAACGAAGGGGAGGGAAAGAACACTCGCACTCAGAAAGGCTTAAACACTACAAATACAATCTCGTTGTGTCTGCTTTCTCCTTTAAATAATAATATGTTGTGTTAGTGAAAGATAAAGCACACACATCTGCAGAGGAAAGACACTTGTTATAGAATTCAATATCGAGCTATTTGTTGCTATGGCCCTGCATAGCAGGAGAGGAGAAAGTGATTTGGCAATCTTCCGTGGTGTTTGAGGAACTTGCTTGATAGTGTTTCCTGAGGCGCTTGATGGTCCAGGTCGAGGTTCAGTTTTGCGAAGCAAGCAAGTTCTTGGCCTGTGGATGTATTGGTTGATGATGGGTGCACCATAACAACATTAGGTAGTGAGAAGGGTTTGTTGCATCATTATTACAAGGAGATGACCTTAAAGTGTCTTGAGGAACTTCAGGAAAATAATTCTCTGCAACATAAGCGTAATCTGAAATAGCATACCCATCTGCTAGCCACAGTTTAGTTGCTTTAAACGCACTCGAAGCAATTCCAACTGTATCATTAGTATTCCATGCTTTCGTGATCATTTCAGCAAATTGTAATTTAGTATATTCCCTGCTGTTATGAACTTGAAGATTATAGAATTTATATCATTCATGTTATTACAAATTATACTGTTACGGAATGTCTAATTTAGTTAACATCTGCAAAAGCTACTCACGTCCATTTCTCTCATTACTTTCAAAAAACTATGTGTGCCCATATTAAACTGAATTCGAAAGCTCATATTTCACTGACTGCTAATGTTATTTTAACGTGTTGTAGTTGGCAACTCTGTTTATAGGAAAGAAGTGAACAGAAAACTGGCGTTGTGTTCCTAGACAGAACTGACTATAAATCCAATGACAGATTAAATACATCGCAGATACCAAGTTTTAGCTTATTATCCATTATCCTGATTTAACTATAGCTCCACAAAGCTACATGTTTTTATCCTACGTACCCGTAAACTTGTCTTTTATTTCACAATAACTGCAGCTAACGAACTTGGGCGCCTCTCTGCAAATTCATGAAACTTCAAATAATGCTGCAAATTTCGTTGTTTTCCTCTTGCGCAAACTATATGTGCGCTGTGTGGGTTTGAGCTTCGTGCTGCTCATATTAAACTGACTTCCCCTATATCAATTTGCAATTCCAGTGCAACTAGCTCCTATATGTTTATTGTTTGATTTTGCTTTTACACTTGTAAAATTAAAAAAAAAAAAAAAAAAAAACTGGTTTCCGCCTTCAATGATAGGAAATTGTTCCTGACAAAGACAAGATTAGTTTTTATATCAAAACCGCTATAACTAACTAAATGGAACAGGTGTTTTCTACTGTTCGAGAATTGAGTTTTCGTATTTGAAAACAATCAAGTAATTCATGCTGAGATTTGTTTAACCAATTGCTATAGCATTGTCTATGTGACTTTAAACTAATGCGACCTAACCCTTTTCAGATCTTGGGTTTTTGGGATATTTTTTAGACTTTCAGTCAAGCAGCTACTGCATCGTCACTATTTATCCGAGTATCAAGGTTCATACATCATTCTCTTCAGAACAGAACAGGATTGCAAATAGAATAACTTATATGCCCATACCATAAAACAGGAGAGGGAAAAATGGAGGGAAAAAGTGAAATTTCGGGGATTTTTTTTTGTCACACTTTGAGCCCCTCTGGAGATCTTAAAAATCTGATAAATACTACTTAATGCGCTGAATGTGTGTACCAAATTCAAGCTTCCATCTTGAACAGTAAGGGCAGAAAAAAATATTAAGAATCTCCCAATGCCCCAGACTACCGCAAAAGACCCTGATCTCAGGTTTAAAAAAAAGCTCTGAGACATCCATATTCATCCTAGAATCATGGTTCGCCCATCATTCTCTTCAGAGTAGAACTGACTTTCAAGCGGTAAAATTCACATGTCCCCATCATGTACCCAAGGCGGGAAAATCATAAAGAAAGGGATTTTTGGGTTAAAATATCCCTTTTTTCAACTTTTTGCCCCTCTGTTTTAACGCAGATGTTTGAAAAAATCTGATAAATATTACTTGGTGGAATAAATGTTTGTGCAAAATTTCAATCTTCTGGGTGCAAAAGTAAGCCCGTCAAAAAATAATGAAAATAGGCCTAACAAAATAAAATATTTTTTAAAGTTATGATGTCGTCAGCTCCTATGTCTCGACGCAGGAAGTCGTGAAACCATGCGTAACGTGTACTACAATGCCTTTAGACTTGGAAAAAACAAAAACAAAACGAAAAAGCTCAAATAGGAGAGTTATAACGCAAAGTACCATAGAACAGCCGTATGGTATAAATTGTTCCAAAGATCTTAAAAGGGCTAAACACCATTTATGAATGTAGTATTCAAATAGGTCAGCTTATGAGCTATCATCATTATGAAGTCTGTTTCCAACAAGAGATATTTACTTTGAATAATATAGTAATGACAGATTTTGCCGCCCCTCCAAACTTGCAGCCCGCTGGGAAATGCACATGTTGCACACATGGTAGATCCGGCCCTGCGTCTGAGCTAACCATAAGGCAGTAGGATGGGTCTACTTTCTTTAGAGAACTGTAGTTTACGTAAATGGCAATTTACATCATACTCAGAAATATTTTAGCAGGAATCCTAAAACGCCTGATCATTGTGTCATATTTTAAGTAAGTAAACAAGATTTTGAATTAAGTTAACATAATCCGGTAGACGATAAAAATAAAATTTGGTAATTAATTTTGCATAGAATGTGATAACTCAAGAGTGAAACATTTTATAATCTATCTACTTACTTTGGGTATTGATTTTATTTATTTTCAAACACCCTACAGGATATTTTTCTCATAGCATGGAACAGTCGTCTTTTTATTTCATACCTTAAAAATCTTATTGTATTATAAGTTCATCACCGCAGAAAAACGTCCTCGTTATTGGATACTATAGTATTTGTGCTAACTCAATCCACTTAACGAGTATTTTTATTCAACTTCATAAATACATTATCTTCTTTTTAACCTACTCAATGGTATCTTTCCCCCACCCTTCATAGCTAGAACTCCTACTCGTACTTTTTATGCACAGGTAGCATTCTGTTCCTAAGTTATCTTTTATTATTATCCATACGATATTTTGTGACTTGTTGCTACTGTTGTAGCTACCGCAATGTTAGGTAACTTTTTACATTCCTCCCTTTGAGCAAATTATTATTATTGATATTATTATTATTATTATTATTATTAGTAGTAGTAGTAGTAGTAGTAGTAGTAGTAGTAGTAATACTAGTAGCATTACTTTCGTATCTTAATTTATGAAAAATCTGGGTTTTCTTTTTCCCAGTTCAAAAGAAAGTAACTCACTTTGATACAAGTTAAATTTGAAGGAATTCCTTCATTTTCATATCTTTAAAGCACCAGCCAGGTTTCTCACCATTGTGATTCTACCATAATCAAGCGAGTAGTGGTCGTGTTATTTGGATTTGTGTGATACGAATTATAGTTACCATTCCGAACATTGTGAAAATTTCATTTGATTACAAAGTTTAGGCCAGCCTGTATATAGTAATATCCCATGTGGTACTCTATACAAACAGTACTTTACACTTGTGTTTACAAACACCACCTCATGATTTTACGTCACGATACTACCCAACACGTGGATTTACTAGAAGCAGCAGATGACGGATCTCTGGCTCCTCCTACGAAGCACACGACGGCATCTGAGCAACAGCGCCACCGCCGCCAGGACGCCTATATAATGGGACGCAGCCGGCAGTTCTGCACCAGTTCACTGGTGCTCCTCGTACAGTTTGCCACGGAACATTAAGAGGAACCCAACCCCAAGCATCTAGTCTACCACGGGACTCTTCGCTATTGCTTTTTTTTTTTTTTTTTTTTTGTCTTAACCTGCTACGAAGCTCTGTTGGGAATCCTACCTTGCTTACGTAGCCTGTGACTACTAACCTTCTCACTGCTTGCCACGGAGCTTTGAGGATTCCTTCGCCACTTTGCTTAGCCTGCCACGGGGCTCTGTAGAAATTCTATCCTCGGCCTCACATCAAGGACTAACTAATTTCTAACCCAATATTTTGTAGAAGAACTTTGTAGTATTTCTGAAAATACTGTTATATAGTGAGTTCTATAATAAAAGCCGGTAGTGGGAGTCGATTCCGGACACTCATTTTGTTTACCTTGCTCTACCTACAACCTGTATATAGGACATAATTTTACAATATATAATATCAGACATGTACAGACATGTCCAAAATTATTGTCGCATATCTATCTGTCTTCTTGTAAGAATATAATTTGATAATGATTGTGCAGGGTTCTTCTAATACTGATACTATGTGTATAATCGGAAAAGGTGTATTTGTGGTAAATTGCATAGGAAAAGTATTTTAAATACGAAAATTAGAGTGAGTAAAACAAAATGTTGCTAAATGGACAAGAAAGTTATATTTTTGTTTTATTGTTGTTATTTACTGCTCTTTTGACATGAAAATTACCACATACATGTCTTTGCTGATTATACACATACTAACATTATAGGAAATACAGGACGAATTCGGTATCAAATTATGTTCCTACAACATGTTTATATACATGCGACAATAATTTTGGACATGAGTGTACTTGTGAAAGAGAACCATAATAAATTTTAAAGAAATTCAAAATTAATCATGCACGAGAAACTGGACAAAGTCGATAGAATTACCTTTTTTTATCGTACCAATATGGGTGTGTCATTAATGTCCATGCGAGTGTTAAAAAATTCTACTCGAACGGTTTCTTTATAGTTGGAATCATTTAATTTAACCTACTACACGTGCTTATTTTTTATCTTCTATTTATCTGTTTACACCTGGACTTATTTCATCCCTATATTAATAATACTTACAGTTATGTATCCAAAACGTCCATATGTGAAACTATTATCCCTGCACAGCTTGATAAGCCTCCATGTCATCATTCTCATCCGCTTTAGCAGCTGTAGCGTCACAAGCGAGAAGGCTTTAAGCACAATTTTTGAAAGAGTATCATTGTCCACGTATAGCTTTTACCTGATGTGTGGCTTGATGATACCCCACAGGACATTTTATGATGCCATAAGCTCCGGACATCGAGCGGGCAAGGATAAGGGATTGGGGAATTCAGGGAGCATCCAAGGGGAATTTGTGAACAAGGGGTATCAAAAACACTTCCCAGACGAAAAATTTTATTCTCTCACGAGATCGAAGTCTGACGACTTGGTAGCTTTTTATCGAACCATTTGTCAAACCTACCCATTATCTGCGGCATATTTTCGTTGTTGTGCTTCCGTTCATGGACCCAGACACGTGCCACTGAGCTTTCATCCAAAGTTCCTAGTATTTGGCATTGTTGTTTACCAAACACGGAAAGCTGAGACAATGAAATGGACAACGCACAAACTTCATGCTTCTCCCTCCTCGGGAAGTCACATGACAGTTACGCAGTAATCACATTGCAATTCTCGTGAGGAACACTGTTGCCATGTCAATGATCTGGATGAGAAGTTCAGATTTTAAATATCTTAAGATCTTACATTGTTACCCGCGTTTAGTTTGGGTACAGGGTTTTCTGGCCACCTTGTACATCTCAAACCCATGTTACCAATTACACTAAGGAAGTATCACAACTAAAAACGCCTGCATGTAAAGGCTTCATTACCAATTTCCTGTTCATATGAATACACAAGTAGCGACTATCAGGAACATGTCATTTTGAGCTTAGTTTATCGCGATTACGTGGTATTCAATTATCGAAAGTGTAGCACTCACAATGATACAATACATTCGGATAAGTAGATTGGATTAGCCTCCCTGTCAACAGAGAGGATATATGAGACGTGGACCTACATTTTAAAATGGAATTAGAACCACATGAGCTCCAGTCGGGAATTGAACCTAGGTCTCACGTGCCTAAGAAGTGTAAACCAACGATGATCACCGTTTGGACACCTCTGGTGCTTGGGGTCCCGGGTTCTATCCCAGCCCCCGCCAAGTGAACTTTGTGGTGGACAAACACCGTGTGCGTGGGTTTTCTAGAGGTTCTCCCGTTTCCTCCCACTTTCTTCATTCCAACATTTCATTCATTACTCATCATCACCGTCTCCTTTAGCCTACCCGGCATAACCATGGGACGTTAAACTCAAAGATTTCATTTCATTTCATTTTTCACCTTATGGAGAAATTTGAAACCAATCTCTCTGTAAAACAAATCGGTTTTGTAGAAAAGCGAAACCGTTTTCGGTGATAAACCGAACTGGATTTTGAGAAAATCGAAATGTTTTCTAGGAACTGGTTTCAGGTTCTTATAAAAACCGACTTTTGTCATCCCTAATATAGATATCTGGAGTCTGAGTGTTGCAGTTACCACCACGTAACAGCGGTGACTTTGTTTTCGTCCGCGCTCCATCAATTTGGCGCAGAGTCGAGAAGGAACCAACACAAACTGTCTCAAGTGCATGCGAATAGACACGTGTCATTTGTTTTCATAGAAGTGGTCGTTTCCACAGAAAGAAAAATGTGCAATTCCTTTAGTGTGGTTTTATTCGTAAAAGAAGATACTCTTGGCACTGTTCCTACATGTTGTGTATCTAAATCTCCAAAAAAATGAAGTTTGTCGCTGGCCGGGAAGACTACCACAAGAAATTTCAACGTCTAGTAGTTTACCACCAAGAACTGTGTATATTTCAACGGATTCCTGTCGTCATCCTCGGTAATTGTCCCTGAATAAATTTTTCGTTGTTTGGTGGACTCACAACTAAACCGACTTAGCATTTAGATTTCGGGGCTTTCGGCAGTTATGGCCATTAACCCGTTACGTATGAGGGATAAACTCCCTCGGCGAACACACTATCCGGGAAAAGGGAAGGAAGGAAGCGAAATGGGACCTATAAGAAGGTAACACCTCGGCATTTGGCTGGTATGAATGAGGAAAACCTAGGAAAACTTTCAGGATGGCTGGACTGGAAAAGATTTCTACACTTTTTCGCCCCACTGTACAACAAAACTGAACGTCGTTAAAACAAACACCACCTTGAAATCAGTATAATAGTATCTACTTGAAGGATTAGTATACTCAAGAACAATCCACAGTGAATGGACTCATATTCACACGAATTATAAATATATTTTATTTAGTGCGGATATTAATGATTTCTTTACAGACAATCATCGAGGATGATGAAAAATATTCGTTGAAACGCACATGATCAAGTTAAAAATATGGGCGCTTAAGTGAATTTAACAATGGTTTATTTGATTATTAAGTACGCATTTCATTAATTAACAAAGTAATTACATTATTAAATATATATATATGTACACTAATTAACAAAGTATTCACATTATTATATATATATATATATATATGTACACTAATGCATTACAAGACAGTAATGTCTTTTAAGTTCGGTAAAAACCCTGTGTCATTAAGCAATTCAAATGAAGAAAAACACTACAAACAAAATACATAAATTATTACATTAAATGTTTAAATAGAACACAAATAATGTCCCGAACCGACTAACAACTACGACACTAAACGTTAGTGTAATTTGAGGCGTGGATTTTCAACTTCCGGCACTAAATACAAATAGAGAAATCCGGCGGTAACTGATATAACGATGGTAAACTTTAATCCTGAAGTTCATTTTGGGTTTCTTGAAATATGCGTAGTTTTACTGCAGTTTATTTCTGTTTAGAAGTTTTTTTTTTTTTAATGGAGTACTTTGAATATCCGTAATTCCTTTTCATTCAAAATGTTCGATTTATGTACAATAAATAATTTTTCTTAGTTATTTACATATAATAACAATTTCTTGAAGATTCTTCTTCAGCCTCCTTGTATCTGCCAACAAAGAAATGAAGTCAATTAACATTTAATGTAGCCTACAATATGCAATAAACAAATTGGTAACAAGACAAAGCTTAGAAAGCGCAAAATTAAACTTGCACCGAGAATTATACGACAGAAACAGCCCTATTATGACATTTTATCTTTATCATTACATTAACCATATGGTTCTGGACGTAACCAGGATAATCTAGTACCAGAATGACACATGTCAATACGCACCGCAACACGAATTTATTACAATTTAATTTTATTATATTTTACTTATTTACTTTACTTAACATTAAAGCTATTAGAAACCCAGAGAAGTTCTGTCGCACTTTCACGTTCGTCAATGATGCTATAATATCAAAGATATGCCTTTACATCAAAATCATATTGGCCTACATCACGCTTGGCCTCGCTTATTCGCGCTAAGTTAGTTTGCTCAACCTATAATTGAAATCCTATACGTCAAAACTAAAAATTACAAAATTTGCGTATTATTTCTTACAAATAAAACAAACAAGACACATTACAAAATGTGTATTTGGATACCGTATTATTATTATTATTATGAAAGAGTTTGAAATAATTAAAAATAGAACACAAAAAAAGATTAATACTTCTTAAATATTCAAAAACGAAATATATTTGCTTTAAGAAAATGCTTCAGGCTTTCAATTGTATACAAAGTCAGCTTTTGTGTTCAAAAAAAAAAAAAAAAAAAAAAAAAAAAAAAAAAAACCAGACCGAAAGGCATTGCTAGCATTCTTGCCAAACAAACTGATTATATTTTTTGGAAAATATTTACCGCTGCAGATGTTCATGGTTCTGTATGAAGGATTCACTAGATATATGAGTAATTGGTTTGCTAAATGTAGCTCGAAATGTTTCAGTAATGTAGTTCTCATAATATAAAATGTAAAACATGTTAACTTGTATTAACGCTGTCCTTCTTTTCTACATACCAGTGGATTTGAGTGGTAGGGAAACAGTTGTGGGAGGTTAAATTTAATGAGATTAACAGTAAAAGAGTCCGGCATTTCTACATTTCTACTTACATAACACACTTCGAACCCTATGTCATGATTATGCCTTAGAAAAATATGAATAAAAAGTGATTTTAAGATAATGAAACGTGCACATATCATAAGATGCAGTATAAAACCATGAATCATAAGTCATGTTTGAAATGACGAATTTGCTTTATTTTCTTTAAAGGCAATAATTGAGTCATTTCTAACCCTATGGTATCTGATATAATCATTTTCTCCTCCCATTCACAGTAAATAACACGAACAGCCGTAAGGAGCAGGGCAAGTAATGTGGCGTCGAGTAAGCAATGGTGACTGGCAAACTTGAACATTGATGGCGGAAACGAACTTTGCAATTATATTACTCACGGACCTCTGACTACCTTCACAAAACTAATAGTTTTATATAGTTATCTTTCTGTCCTGGCCTAGATGAGTATTATTGCTTTTTTTTTTTTTTTTTTTTTTTTGGAGACACTGCGGGGTATGGTGCCTCAGTGGAAGCGCGCTAATCTCTAGTGCATGAGGTCCTTGGTTTGATCCTGATAGAGGTATTGTAAGTAAATTGTTTCTTATAGTTGCTGTTTCAGGTTTTCTAAAGAGGAATTTGCAAGGTTTAAATTCAGGTAGAGTATCAATTGTCTCAAACTCATGGTCCAATGTCAAGAATCTATGGCTTATTCCGAATTAAAACTAAATAATCATGCTTAGTAACCACTAGAATATCCACCATAGCGAATTATCCGTGCATCGATAATCTTATGGTAAATTCCACTATATTTCGTTAGTATTATTATACAATATTCTTGAAATTGCACCTAATAATTGTAAAATTGATTTGGACTTTGCTTCATTTATTAAGTTCAAAGTAAAATAATAATAAGAATTTTATTAAAATTAACATTATGATTGTGGAAGTAATTTTCTTAACTGGCATTAGCATTTCAGTTTTTTTTTCAGTCATTTTCCTTTAATGAACATTTTCGTGTTTGACATCAACACTGTCGTGGATACATTGCGAGTACGCGTACCTCCCTCTCAATATAACCTCTTAACCCTTAAAATATTAATTCCAAATAACAATAACGGAATTACAGTTTTGTAAGTAGATCGAGCCATGCGCATGATGAATGGCCTCACTATGATGAGTCACTTACCCATCACCGAAAGGCACCGACTCTGGGGATGCTCCGCTGCTTGAGAACCTCTCAGAAATTTTGTGGAAGTACTCAGCACCCACACGAAAGGGAGAAAAGAAATTGAAAAGAGAAAAGAAAAAATGAAACAAGAAGATATAAAGAAAAAGTAGGGAAAAAGTAATATTTTGACACATTTTTTATATGTATGGAGAGACAAACATTTTCATAAATTGGCGAAGAGGGGATATAAAGTTTGAAGATTCTTTACTAAGAGTGGAAACATTTGAAATTCCGGAATTGTGTTGCTGAGGTAAACGAGCGTGTCTCCGTGCTAGTTTTAGTTTAACGTTTTTACATATCTCACTTCACAAATAGTTTGTGAACAAAATGGGCTGACAAGAAACTCTTATGCAAGATTCGGGAGCTCATGTGGTTCGGATTCCACGTTAATCAGTAGGTCCATGTCCCATATAGCCACGCTGATGAACGGGACGTGAAACTCTAGTCAACTTCAACTTTTCATTCAAGATTGCATATTTTGAATAGAAAAGAAAAAATGCAATTTCCATTCAAAAATACCTAATTAGGAAGGTCAATTTTCAAAATTTTCCGGATAAGACCCCCGGATCCCGCTTAATCATATTTCATGCTCCGAGATTGACCGCTTGCGTATCATGAGAGCAGTCTCACTGATTTTCACAACTCGGTGCCCTTGCCGATCACTCGTCCAAGGTAACGCCTTTCACACTCTGGTTACGTGCAAAGCTGAACCTACAGCTCCACGCTCGTTCTTCCTGTTGGTGATAGTAGATTGATTAGATCGGCTACGTTTCCTGATGGAAGAGGGTTGAACGGATTACAATGGTTCAGATCACATTTTAAACTAATGGTCGCAAAACTTAGGAAGTTTCTGAGCTACCGTACAGTTTTAAAATCCTACTGTGAGCCATCTGCCAAAAGAACTGCCGACTCCTTTTTTTTAATCCTACGTTTGTTTATTGCGTATAAAGTTACATTTCAAGATTAACTAACCGGATCGTTAACGCGATCTACAAAAAATGTCCCCGCGAGTTACTTGTAGCTCGCGATCGATGGTTTGGCAATTACTGCTTTAAACTGAATGTGTAGGTCTCATATAGCCTAGGTTCTGAAAAGAGGAGCTAAAATTAAACATGGTTGACAACGAAAGTACACTTGGAGTGGCTTTATTTAAATATATATATACACAAATAGGGTTTTCAATAATGGAATTAAAATTTATCACTTATTGAAACTTCAGTTGGTTTTAACGACTCTTTGTGAAGTTAAATTATATTTTTTTTTTCTATTCAACTCCCTTCCTTTTTTCTTTTTCATTTTTCGTTTTGAAAGTACGCTTGTTGATTGTGGCAAATTTTCTTACTATGTAATTGACTTTTTATAATTAAACAAAGAAATAGTAAAAATCATATACGCCATATGCATTTTCATACCGGTATATTTACTATGCCGCTTTCATTGAATAAGTGTTGTATCGGTCTCAAATATAGAAATAGAAGGATAGAAAATAGAACAAGTAACTAGTTTTCGATACCTGGATAGTATTATTGCTGACATGGGCGCTCGCAGGGGAGGGCATTTGCCCCCCTCGGAGTTTCCGAACCTAAATGTGATTTTTGACATGTCTGGATCAAACAATATCTGTCAGTGAAGAGCGACATGATTAATTTATTAGTTGAGTTTGCTTTCTTGGACACATTTAAGGACTTTTTTTTTTTTTTTTTTTTTTTAATATACCAAAGTTAGTTAATCGACTTCTTTGAATTTCCTATATAAACTTGCACGAAGGGTGCGTCAACCGGTAGTAGCTAAGGTTATTTTCTTTGAATTTTGTTTCATTTATTGTCATTTTACAAACAGATAATATGTCTGGATTTCAATGTTGAGTTTTTTCTAGTTATGCTCTAAAGGCAGTGCTATATGGAAGAATTATAACTACATTGTAAGATGGAAACATTCTCAAATGAACGTGTTTGCATTCTTATCTGATCATGTAAAATACATTTGTTATCTGATTTCCTGACTTTATTGGTCTTTAGAGACTACACACGTTCAGTTAATAGGCACCTGTGAGAACCAATACGATACACTACTAACAGAGTTCAAACTAATGTTATATATACTAATACTATGTTTGCAGTAAAGATTGGGTTTAGTTCCGTACAAGCCATCCACTAAATATAACCCTAGCAAATATGAGAGTACTGTGAAACACCACATAAACCTTTGCCCTCCCTTGAGAAATTTTCTACGGGCGCCCATAATTAGCGATGATATGAAGTGCAAACATGAAATAAAATCAAGGACAAGAATGGTGAAAAAAGCCTTTAAGAGGAATAAAAATCTATTTTGTAGTTGAGTTGATTTTGAGTTTAAGGTCCCTTCCAGCAGCGAGGCTATAGGAGACGGGACCTACTGATTAACGTGGAATGCGAACTACATGAGCTACTGCTGGAATCGAACCCGTGTCTTCCGCGCCAAAGGCGCGTACGCTAACCGCTTGCCCACGAAAGAGCTCAATCTATTTTGTAGGACTTTCAGAAACACTCATAAAATGCTTCGTGCGGAGTATTGTGCAGTATGAGGCAGAAACATGGGCATTGTGCAAAAACATTAGAATCTTTCAAATTTGGATGTGGGGAAAAATGGAAAGAATAAGTTGGGTCTAGCGGAAAACGAATGTGAGAGTGTTAGAGAAATATTATATTATTAAGAAGAGGAAACGAAACTGATTGGGACATTGGCTGAGAATGAACTGTATCATGAGTGACGTGCAAAAGGGTACGGTGCAGGAGAGGGAGGGGGCGAAGGAGACTACAATTGATGAACGATATCAGAACATAAAAATCGTACGTAAAGATGGAGAGGTTAGCTGAAGACTTTGTAGCACGGAATCTTCCTAGTTGCGGCAAGTGACGTGTTAATAATGAGAGAATACCTAAGATGATTCATTGAATAAAGTGTATCCTCATACTATATGAAGAAATCAAGTAGTTTATCCGAGAGTGTTTGGTACAGTATATATGTATATATTCATTTGCAGGGCGCAACTCAACGTGGGGCTCGGCTTGTCCGTCCCAAGAGCCACCTATTCTTTCTTAGAAATAAAATTAGTAGCAATAATTGGTTTCATATATTACAGTGACCTCAATAACTCGTGAATCCAGGGCTCTGTACCAATCACAGAACTGTTTTTCTTCACTTGTAACACATCGGAAGATTTTGGTAGATTCGTGGAGCTGTCTTCTGAACACATACTTCAAACGTCAAACATCAGAAATGCATCAACAATTTTGCCAAATTTTGAACGACATGGTGAACGAGTAAAAAAAAAAAAAGGCACTAAAGAGCTACAATACAAATAGTAACAATTATTCGAATTAAAGGGTAATAAAAGTAATTGCAAAAATATATCCCGCAACAACAGTAACCAAAATAAATAAAACGGAACTTATAGGTAGTCGGACATTTTGCCCTCAGATGCTCCGTAATGTGTGAAGAGTTAAGTGCCCTTAAAACTTGCCGGGCCAAGCACATGCGTTAAGTGAAAGAAACCTAACCTGACTTAACCTAAGAGATACCGCTGAGCAGAAATAGTGTTTTGTTAAATGCTTTTGCATAGTGCGTGTTCAAAACTGCTGCACTACTTTTAATACTTTAAAGTGTTGGTGGGGCTATTCTGGCACACGTGGAGATCTTATACCATTGTGTTATATGTATTATTGGTATCTTTTTATGAAATAGTGTTAACAGGATACGTTGGTAACCAAAAATATATTGTGTTAACCCCTTCCACTGGATAAGAAAGAAACATGAATACACATAATACAAAGATATGTAATCTCCACACATGCAGAAATTAACACTGGAAATGCATATACACACCTACCGTCGCTTACGCGCCTGCTTCTTACGGACGCACCTCAGTGCTAACAGACCGATCCCCAGCTACGCCCATTCTTGAACCGGTTTATGCAAAACAAGTCGGATGTGACTACCTCGGACAAGTTGACTCAGTGGTAATCGTAAAATCCTTTTAAGCAATAAAAATAATGTTGCAGCTGGTAAATAGTATTTTGGCATATTATAAGGAAAATTATTGTGATTGCATTTCACAGGAGTCGAAACTAATCTAACCTAACTCCTATTCTACCCTAGCTTACTGTACTGTAAGGCATTTATTACGAAGCTGGTCGTCCACCTAGTTTTTTGGCTAAAAGCGTAATAATTGGTTCCATCGTGTACCAAAGTTTAATTCAAATGCTATTGCCTAGCTAGCATCAGCGAGTGAAGGCGGGTTAGAGCCCCGCAGGGCACGTTGTTTTCTGTCTTTATTACAATTAAATGGGAAGAAGGGCCTGTATTCTAGAACCTTGCCGTCATGCTTGTTATATTACCGGTACATTGACAAGTATAACGTTTTCCACGTTTCTTTACAGTTATTTACTTCTGCATTTTCTATAACCTATTTTTAGATTTATTACGCCACGAGTTTTACTTTTAATATATTTTCCAAATTATCACCAGCCATATTCAGAAAACAAATGCTCATTACATTCCCATAATCCTACTATGAAGTAATCTTGCGTCAAACAGTTCCACCCGCGTACCAAATAGTTCCATGTTTAGAACCGTTTATATAAGAAAATAAATACAACTTTCGCTCTCCTTATGCATTATCAAGCACACAAACAAGCAAAGTAGGCATATTCATTTCTTCCTGGTAAATTCTTAAAATTTTGCGAGAAACGGATGACCAACTTTGGAACTTAACCCTACCGTAACTTAACACTACTCTACTCTATTCTAGCCTAACCTAAACTAGTCTTACCCTACACTAAGCATTACAGTGCTTAACTTGCCTCACATTTTAGGTGGATATAGTCTACTGACGTCTAGAAGGAAATTGTGTAATCTCGTTTGTGGAGGAAAATGTTTCCTCCCACTTTCTCATTCCACCAATTCTGAAATCATTTACTTGCTTTAATCATTGTCTCACTTAGCCTAACAGGCATAGGCATGGGACGTTAACTCAAATATTCCAATACACTGATAATCAATCAGTGGCCACATATACATATGGCAAGGTTACTCCACGTAATTAATGTTATTACACTTTGAAAGATTATTTTCACAAAGTTAGAATATCATGTTTCACAACACGTCCAACTGTTAATATTTAATAATTCAATGAAAAGTAATTAATCCCTTATAGTTTCCTGTACATAACAATGAACTACTTAACAGTTTAAGTGTTCCGCCATACTAGAGAAATTTATATTCCGTTACATGCGCGCGCGTATATCCACTACAGTGTAAACAATCAAGATGGCCCCCATCGGTCAAATGGAAGATCTCAAGTAATTTTTAAATGGAATTTATAAGTAATATACAATCTTCGTTACTGGAAATATGAAACTATATTCCAAAAAGTGCACATCTTCCTACTCGGGAAGTACCACACCAGATAAATAATACATTAATCTAACCTAACTTAAACCAAACAAACCTAACTTAAATTAGCTTACCCTAAACTAATTTAACCCAACTGAACCTAGTCATAAGTAATTATTCTGTCGAGAATATACGTCGAAAAAAAGGATGTTAATCAGTATCTGATATTTTTATAGTTACATATAAAGTATGGAAATACTTACCATGACTAAAGTAGATTAGCATATGGAAGAAGATCATTAATACAATTCTGCAGCAAATGTTCATGAGAAACTTCTAGCTTCGCAATCAGACGCTCGACTTCCTCCAACTGGAAGAAATTTCTCAAAAGTTTCTGCAGCAATCGCCTGCGTCTATGGTTGTTCACTTCCCTGCTATACAAATGCAGAATTCTCATTGCATTTCTCACTTTTCGCAGCTTTAATGTCTCTACTGATACTTTCACTAAAGCTAGTCTTTTCAGCTTTCTTTCGTGTAATTGAAATTTGTACCTAATTATCTCTGTAAGAGCATCCATACTGGACATTTTCTCTTTTACTAAACTTTTAATATTGCAATTAAGCTTTCCAACGTTATATTAAGTAGATGTCAAAATATATTTTAAGACACAGAATATAAGCTGAGTATATGCAAAAAATCAGAATTTCCCCCAATCAAGTCTAAGATTAATTAATGTATAAAGCCGATTTCTTTCATTGTATATTTTCTAAAGTTTATACAAGTGTACGAAACATCACTTCATAAATTCTGTGTTTACACAACTTAAGAATTTGTTAAACCAATGTTTTAATATAATCAGGCGCGCAAGCAGAAATTTTTGTTGGGGTGTCCAAGCTTTGCAAAGGGGCAATACTACAAGACATTATGTCTATGTATTAATCAACGGGTATTTTTGTGTACACGATAAAGAGATTAGTAATTGTAAAGTATTTACGCCTATATTTTCAGAAGAAAAAATGACAGAATGAGAATATTTCTGTAAGAAAGAATACAGATGAGGTGTAAAATCAAATTTCCATGATTCATCAATCACTTTACTGTTAAACAATTATAGTTTTACTGAGAATATGCACAAATGTATTTTGAGTCATGAAGTTTCGGGGTGTTCGGACCAGGTCCGTAATCACGGGGGGATAGGGTGCCCGGCCCTCTCCTAAATTTTCAAGGTAGACTTGCAAATGAACTATAAAATGGTGATGAACTATAGTAGGGTTGGATTGGGACCCCCCTAACTTCAACCGGACTCCCTAAATGTTGGAGCTTGCTACGAGTCTGATTCGGCGGGACCCGATGAACCCTCCCATATGTGCGCCTCTGAATATAATCTACAATTTCTAGACTAAAGCCGATAAAACTGCGAAGCTCGCTTAATTTTTTTGATTACACGTTTTATTGTTACTACGAGCTTATTACTCTAAGCTACTTAGTTCATCAATGTAGAAATTGCGGTGCAGATTTATTAAACGGATTCATACATAAATTCATTACATAAATATTTCTTTCTCACTAAATCGACTTGCTGTATCTTCAACAACCATTTTTAGGATATGAACTTGCATTCTTCTACACAGATTCACTTTAGAGGGCTTCAGAGGACATACACAATAAGTATTGTGCAAAAGGCGCAGATATTTCGTACAGCTCCATACATAAATTCATTGCATACATAAGATATATTTCTTTGTCCGTAAATCGATTTTTTTAACATTCTTGCATTCGTCTGTACAGATTCACTTTAGAGGGCTTCGGGGCACGTACACGAAAAGAACTATTGTGCAAGATATACTTATCAACTTGTGCTAGGTGGCCACCATAAAGCAGGAATACTATCTGACCGAGTCACGGCAGGAAAGTAACAAGGGACCCGAGCGTTAGCGATGGAGTGCGTTGTTAGTGAGCAGGTGCGTCAGCGAAGTTGGGCATATGCATATACGTGTATGACAATATACGACTAAATACATGCAAACTAATGTGCCCTGAAAATGATTATGTGCTATCGTATCCTATTACATGCAAAGATGCCAACACGAAATGCACTGCCAATACCTTAAAAATGGTTGCCTTCAGGAAAAGTTGCATTAATAGGTGCAGATTTCAAGCAATTCCACCAAAATCCAGTAAATATATCGTTACCTTCTGTTTCAAAAAAAAAAAAAAAAAAAAAAAAAAACTTTAATGGCCAAACGGTCAGTGATTTGTAGTTGTGCCTATTGAGACTTTTTTCAGGACAGTTTCAGTTAATTTCATCAAAGTCCAGAATATCAATATCTTCGCCTGCTTTCAAATAAGTGGCCTCGTAATAGCCAAACAAATAGTGATTCGTAATTATGCTCATTAAGAACTTTCTACAAGATATCACGGTTTTAGTCATTTTTACCGAAATCCAGAATGTTAGCTTCAACTGTCTTTTTTTTTTTTTTTTTTTTTTTTTGTCTATCTGTAGTGACCAAATAGTCAGTGATTTTTGCTTTTGTCCATTGAAACATTTTCTTAGAAACACAATATCTACAACATATCACGTTTTCAAGCAATTTCACGGAAATCCCATTTCCGTAAGGATTGGCGTAGTCGTTGGCCATTTCGAAGTGGTCATTGCCCATTACAACCCTTTTCAAAAGCGACAAAACCCGTACTTCCTACCATGAAGTCATCTTTGCATCGACAGAGTTTCGTTTCTTTAATGTGGCCCCATTAATCAAGGGGACCCTTTTTCAAAAGGGGCCCTTTGGCCTCCTTATCCTATTTTCTGAAAGAAACAAAAAAAAATGCGTGTCGATTTATTTTCGGTCTAGTATATATGTGCCAAGTTTGAAGAAAATCGTATGACGAGAAACCCTAGTGAAGCTATCTCCTTTACACTTTTACTTTTTCGACTTGACGGGTTTTTTGTCCCAAAGTCTTCAATTGTACAAAAAACACATACTTGTGCTAGATAGCTACTAAAAGCGAGAATATTATCTAACGAGTCAAATCAGGAGCGTAGCAGAGTCGACCCACATAGTAGCGCGTCCGCAGAGAGCAGGTGTCATATTTACTGATTCCAAACGTTTCAGTGTACGAGTTTAATATTCTGTAGTCGTATTGCAGAGCTTGACTTCAGAATCAGAACTACTCCTGAATCATGAGCTACCGGCGAATGTGTTTTAGTTTCCTCTTATCTGTTAAACGTTTGTGATGTCTTTCATTGTTTATGCGTTTGGAAACGACTTGTCATTTGTGAAATGTATTAGTGATTTCTCGTTCTCAGTATATGTGTAAAGCAGAATTCGTTCAGATCAAGTTTAAGTACACCACTTGAAATAATTATTGATAAATGATTATTTCTCATTCCTTCCTATTTCATTCTAAAAGATTTGTGTTGTGTGACATGACAATACCGCGCCTAGCATAGATGGTGTTGGGCACGGTCATCTGAAGTAGGCCCTACTTGTTGAAAAGTAATATTTCATTCACAATTTGCATCCAAATCAAGGGCGTCATTTCAGACTTCGCTTGAGGGTGCACAAGAACACCACCGACATAAGACTTTCACGTTTTCTACTAGGTATGTGTATATGTAAATGAATTCGTAAACCTTTGGGGGCAATTGCCTCCTCCTGCCCCCTAAATGACGCCCTTGATCCAAATACGGAGACGTGACGTATGCCATTAAAAGTAAAGTGCAGAAACACAAATTAATATGTGATATTTGGGCAGTTAGATCCAGCGCATCAGCGACGGCGGGTATACGTGTATAAACAAGGGTACTGGGAACACTGGGGTTTTCGCAGTGATATGAATTCATATAGCTGTTTTAATTTTTCAAACTAGTAATGCTACACTTGTAATCATAAAATACAGCTTTTGTATACATTATGCTGCGCCAGAGTAAAGTAGTATCTCATACAGTCATCTTTCATATGCACTTAATTATTTTGAAATGAAATTTTTAAGTTTTACGTCTCGTGATTATGCCGGTCAGGCCAAAGGAGACAGTGATGAAAAGAAACGAATAAAACGGTGGAATAAAGAAAGTGGGAGGAAACGGGAGAACCTCGAGAAAACCCACGAGCACGGTTTTTGTCCACCACAAAATCCACACGGCGCGAGCTGGGAACGAACCAGGGACCCCAAGCACCGGAGGTGAACGCTCTATCACTGAGCAACCGTACCCCCTTACTTATTGTGACTGTCGTATAGGATTCATAATCATTTTACACTAGTAAACGTGAAGTATAACTATAGTATTTACTATTTAATTCTGTTACCTACACAAATTTAATTCTTAAAATGTATCTTACCATGCAGAGTATTGAACTCAGTAAGTACGCCAGAAATTTTTTACTTGGGGTGGTGTTCAAAATAAAAGGGAGGGTGTGCTCTCAGAATAGTGATATAATTTTTAAACAAATTCAAACAAGAAAGCACTATATTTTGTTACGCAACCATTGCAGTATTACTACTACTACTACTACTAGTAATAATAATAATAATAATAATAATAATAATAATAATAATAATAATAATAATAATAATAATAATAATAACCAGCTCTTCGCAGTAGTAGGTTCAATAAAGTAATTTCACACATTTGAGCATTTATTATTATTATTATTAAACTAAGTAGTACAGTGAAACCTCTCAAAACGGACATCGATGGAACCGATTATTTGTCCATAAATGAGAGGTGTCCCTAAAAGGAAACGTTCTCTCTCATAACACTACACCACACGTATTTATGGAATGGAAGAATAAGGAAGTTTTTCCTCTTATGAAGATGGCCACTATTGAGAGATGCCCGTTAAGAGAGGTTTCACTGTAGGAATTATCCTCCACTATTTTACCCAGTAATTATATGTGAATTGATTACATACGAATTATTGCAATTATTTTGCAAAATTCTGCTATTATTTCAATTTATTCACTCCTAGCAAGTTTTAGTGGGTTATTTTTTTTCCAAAATATTAATTGGGAAAAAAATCACTCGTCCCATGCTGAAATCACATTCGTTTAGTAATTAATACTGTACATAGTTCCAATTTCGTTATTTTAATATTCTAACCCTGTTGTTAACGTTAATTGTTGTAATATTATTTGACCTCTTAATCTCCGTTCCTGCCACTTTTTGGCTACGTTTTCGCTCTGAATATCTTTCATAAGAAAATTATTAATTGATTTAGTAGTTTTCCAGAAATCCAGTTTTTCAATTTACAAATATTTTGTATCTTTCTGTTTTGTCTTCTTTAATATACCCTAATTTTAATAATCCCAGGGCTCATAGTGGTCTGGTCTCCTGTAAATAGTTGAAAAGTGAGAAAAAAATGGAATAAAGCACACGAAAAAGTGACCAAAATCTCATCATGACCCTTTTTTCCTTTGTCAATTGCTCCATCACCTCTCTCTTTGTTTGTTGTTTTGTTTCTTCTTTACTTCTTTTTGAGCTTCCTCCTTTCTTAGGTTTTCAAAGTACCAGTATGCTTTGTAGTTACGGTAAGCAGACTTAGCAGATGTAAAAAGCTTCTGAGTAAGTGGAACCAATTCTGGCCTATTTCCGAATTTCTTCATCCCAGACATTATATTTAACTTCGCATTAAGAGTTCTCAAAAACGTGTAATATTCAAACTCATCACTTACTCTTAAGAAGAACATACAAGAAGCATAACACAAGACGAACATGATGAACCACACAGACACACACACACAACGTTCAACGGAGCGTTAACTATTACGCGAGAAAACTAAAAGATTATCATGATGGAAGAAAGAATAGACACAGAAGGGTTCTCAACCCCACATTGAGAGCTTAAGCATCCACAAACCGTCCACTGTGCTTTAGAAAGAATAAAAGCTGAAGTGAGAATAAAGCTGACTGTTTCACATGTGGCAGCAAGTACTGAAGCTTTCAGAAGAGTAATGAGTAACAAGTTTCTGCCTTTTTCCATTTGTTTTTATATTTTTCTTAGAAAACTGCCAATGCAAAACATAAATCACACGAAAAAGTCACTTTACCTCTCAAAAAAGTAACTTTTAGTGAAAAACTTGAAAAAAAGTAAATTTTAGAGACCAACTTGAAAAAAAAGTAAATTTTAGTTTTTAAAAAAGTGACTCGCTATGAGCCCTGTTCCACTCAATGAATTTACGTAAATAAGAATATACTTTACAAAGCATTAAGCTAGCGCCAAATGGGTTCCTGCATAACACTAGACTCAGTCTAAAATATATATAATTCTTAATTCGGCCGATCTCTTCATTTCTAAACACGTTTTGACTACACCCTTCTAACGTCCGTCCGTTGATACACCACTTGCAGAGCAGGCTCGAAACCAGCCACACAGCTTTGGGGGGCCATGAATATGTTAGGAGGGACCAAGTCATTAAAAATTATCTTACAGATATCTAAATTGTGCATTTTGTATTGAGGTCTGGAGGGGACATGAAAAATTTAGGGAGTGCCAGGCCCTCCCTAGCCCCTCTCTGGTTGCGAGCTGCTGCAGAGTAGCACTTACCAACTGAATCTGGTGTAGGCTTATTACTATGTTGTCACATTTTTCCTTATTGAGGAGGAGGTAGGTGAATGACCCCTCAAGACATTGCCAATTTCAGTCATCTGCATCTGTCCATCAATCTCTTTTCTCGGAAATGACCGCGGAGCCCAGGAGGGTAGGTATGAGCAGGTCTATTTTGTCAATTGTTTTGATGGAAACACCGCCCGAAACAATGAGGTCATGTGGTTCTCGAAGCCGTACATGAGAACGAGGTCGCTTCGCACTATTTTGAAGTGAAATAAAATAAATAAGAATATTATCTTCTTTCCTAAACGCTAAACCTTTTTTAACTTGATGTAATAAATAAGATACGTGATACTGATTGATACAATTGGATTTGCGGGAGCATTTCTTTTCCATCCAGGGGTGTGTGTAAAGACATTTGGAGGGTATGTTGGGGGGGGGGGTGTAGATTACTCCCTGATTGAACTTTACCTGGAAATTCTGCAAAAATGTAGTGCTCCTAAACATAGAACTGTACCAGTTTGTTTTCCTTATGTAATACCAGCTGAATATACCCATTTTTTCCACATGGGGGCTGTATTTGACAGTCAGCGTCTGCGGGAGTACCACCATTCATTTCAGCGACCGTGAAAACTGTGGATTTGACACTAATGTCGGTCATTTTGGGCTATTTTTTCATGTCTCTGTATCCCCCCCCTCCCGCTGAACCCCGACCTGCATACAATGGTAGCTGAATTTGCAAATCATCGTTAATGGAAGTGTCACCATTGATCTCAGCGACCGTGAAAACCATGAATTCGATACTAATATATGTAATTTGATTACTTTTACATGTCTCGGTATCCCCCACGGTGACCCCCGGCCCGCAGCCGAATAGAGTGAATTTGGAAGTTAATACGATCTTAGTTTAACCATTGACCTCAGCGACCGCAAAAACTATGAATTCGACACTAATATCGGTCATTTTGTACTGCTTTTACATGTTCCGGTAAACCCACCCGCTGAGACTCCCCTGGTTAGAATTAAAAAAAAAAAAAAAAAACACTTCGTCTTGATCTGGGACCTGGACCAAGGTACCCGTGACTAAAATTTGGTAACTCTTGGTCTACTCGTCTGGTCTTCAGGCCGCACACAGGCAGACAGACAAAGACACAAACAAACTCTTTATTTTATTTATATTAGATTAGACTACATGATAAATATCAGACACTTGGTATTTCACATTACACGTCGTTAGAGTTAAGGTACCAATATATATTTTTTTTATTTCGACATTCATCTTTTGAAATACACATTTCTTGTGCGATCTTACAAATCTGTGGTCCCAAATTCTTACTCAACACCGACAATTTGTGTCAAGAAATAGCACAATAGTGCAGTTACATCAGTGTATGGAGGTAAACGCATTCTTTATATATGCATATGTAATAAAAAGAAATGTCGCTTAGAGTCCTTTCTAAAGAAGTAAAAATTGTATTAGTGTAGAAATAATATAGGTACTTCTAGAGACGAAGAAAATTAATTTCGTGGCACCAATGTCACTTCTACTGACTGGAGTCATTTTTAAGTGTGAACTCTTACTTCAAGGCGAAAATGAAATTTATTACTGATTGTACGATTTGGTATTGGTACCATATACGTTCATTTTTACTTCATGTATCTTACTTTATTTTAATCTTATTTACTTTAAGGGTCCTGCATATTTTTTCGTGTTATTTACTTTCTTTTAGTTTACTTTAGGAGCTCTGTCTAGTACATTATGATTGTATTTGTTGAAATATGGGAGGGGTATATAAATCGCCTTCTCCATCTTGCGAAGAAATTGACTTCTTGATACCGCCATAGAAGGAAAATGTGGAAGGAAAGCGAGGAATGGGAAGAAGAAGAACATAAGTGATCGATGCTTTGAAAAATAGAAGAAAATATTGAGAATTAAAAGAGAAAGCCGAAAATCGAGAAACGTTTCCAGACCCAAACTGAAAACTAAGAAGAGGGAGGAAAACCTCATTAATCCCAGGACCTGCCAAGAGGCGAAATACTTAATATAAATTTTCTATGAATAAGTACCAGCCCTATATATGTTGTATTATGTTTACACTAAGCCAGCTTTGATGTATCGTCGAATTGTGTTTGTTGAAATATGAGAGGGTGTAAATTCCCTAGGCAATAAGTACCTCCTAGAGTTTTCTTTCTTTCTTTCTTTCTTTTTTTTCTTTTTTTTGTATTATATTAACATTTTTGGTTTTGACTTTTCTCAGATAATGGATGATGAATATGCATGTATTTCAGCATAATTATTGAACGCCTTGTTCAATTTTAACCAAACTTAGTGTACGTATAATTTATAGTCTGGAAAATTACTCAATGGATAATATACTCCGAGCATCTCACTACGGGTGGAAAGAGGGTGACATAGAAATTATCAAAAACAAGCGATATTAGTGCCGAATCCATAGTTTTCGTAGTCACCAAGTTGATTGGTGACAATTTCGATTAAATTTAAACATTAGTCCATGCGGTAAAAAGTCTCTATCGCACCTAGGGGTGTATTTGGGAAGTTATGAAATGTGAAACTAATCGGAAACAACTGATATTAGTGTCAATTCCATAGCTTTCGAGTGACGTTCCCAATACTTGCAAGTCAAAGGCAACTCTATCGCCATGATGGGTGAGAAAGAGTGAAAATAAAATGTCAAAAATAACCAAGTTTAGTATTGAAGCCACAGTTTTCGGACTCGGAAAATCAACTGATTCGTTTGAAATGACTTTTGGAACCTGTTTATTAGCCATATCCTTGCTGGGTGTTTAGCATGACACTTTGATCAAAAAGCGTATTCTAAGGGGTTGGATTCTTCAAAGTTTGTGCCGAAAGATGAGTATTTTGTGGATTTTTATCATTACTGTTTCATTGAAATTCGTTCCCTAACAAGGAGAGGGACTCGAACATTTTCAATAAGTCTATTCTTTCCGTGCGAGGGATGGGCGTTTCAGCTCTATTTAGTAAAAGTAAAACATTTACTGAAATAAACTATTCTAATATATCAATTTGTGATGATATTGTAAATCTGTACGGCGTAGGTTGGCGTGAACAAAGAAAATAAATAGAAGTATGCATTTGAAAATAATTTGCTACAAGAAACTAGATATTATAATATTTCATCTAGTGGCCCACATATTCTAAATCTACAAGGGGGGAAATGGCGGTTCCATGTACCATCTCTTATCCTGTGCTACAGTAAATACGTTGCGAGGTTCCTTTTTTTTAGATACCTAGTCTCAATATTGTGAAAGTAACAACCTCTTCAAGAAAATATAAACGTGAGCTTGTAACATTTCCATGAATAGTGGTTTCTACAAGGACATAATCTTGCGGAATCTAAATTTGAGTTTTAATTAACAATATTCGATATCACAAACTGAGTTTGTGATATGATGTCAATGATGCAAATTTTGAGTATACGATGTTGCGTGTGATAGTTTATCACACTTTATTTTTGGATATATATATATAAAAAAGAAAGATAAATCATGTTATCCTAGAGGTTATGTTAAACTTCCGAACACTCGGCATATGCAACGCCTCTAGAGGATAACTTTGGTACTACTGAGTTTTGAATGAGCTGCTGGTATCCTGAGCGGCCATTCGGAACGAAATGTAGAACTGGGCACATCGAATTTATACCGGTTCTATTTCTTATATTTAAAATTATCGGAATACAGTTATTGTTCTTATAGTTCAAGTGATCTAATTGGTGAATTAGTTGAATGTGTAAAAGTTCTCATGAAGTTAATCCAGTGTTATATAATATTATTACATATATAAATTTTTGGTGTGTAATAGTTTTCTGGAAATTCAGAGGCAATATCGTGAAATAGTCTCCTGGCTGGTATTTAAAGGGAAAAATTGTGCCATTGTCTAATGGTGAGTGTTATACTTTTTCATTTAAATAACTAGTAATATATTCAAATTATATCACATATTGAGATATATTAAATTGTTCTAAAATCTATATGAATTAGAGGAATTCAGAAAATAGTAAGTTATCAACGATTTATAATAATATTGAAGTAATTAAGTAGTGTCAGTTAATGTACCGTCATGACCTACTTGAACACGTGTTGTGTTGTATAAAAGGAGAATATACTCAAAGATATTTCATAACTGTTAATATTTATAAATTGTTTCAATATTTATTCTGAATTATTGATACACTTTTTGATAATTGATATTTGTTTTTTTTTAATAAAATAGGAAAGATATATTGCTGATTTTCCGTTATAAAAGAACCTGCTATTGAACAATCTATTAAAATCAATAAGACTAAGGTACTTCGTAAGAGCATTTTTAATATATTTGAATTTTGTGCTTAATTATTGCTCCAAAATCTTTAGTTCTAGAACTGTGATAATATATCAGTATTATTTCATTCCAAAGATAATATATATCCAACAACTCTAACCCCTTAAATTCTTTATATAGTTATCCTGGATCTTAAATCCAGTGGCCCAGAACGGCGCCCAACAAGGCACGTTACAACGATCTTCTTGCATATTGTACAGTATATTGATAAAAAAAATGGTTTACAATGGGAAACGAGGCAATTTTTCTCAAAGGTTAACCACCACAACAAACATATATTTTGATGGTGTTATGCTCCGAAACATTTAAGTAGATTGTTCAGGATGAGGTTCCAAACTTAACTCTTTTAACGCATTTAGCTATTTGGACTGCTCAACGGAGCATTCCTTGGAGTATAACAACAAAGAAAATAGTAGTGCTATAGTATGGAATGTATAACGTCGTTGACTTCCCGCGAAAAGTTGTAGTGACGTTTATGAGGAGTGGCCAGCTTGGTTACTCGTGGCTCGCTGACCGCAGTAGAAAGTTGTTGGTGATTGGCTACCCTCTTACCAAACGCCCAATGACGAGTAGATCCAAGCGCGGGAAGCCAACAACGTTATACCTTCTGGACTATAGTCGTGTTTGATGTCTGACGAACATTTCTCTGCTCTAAAGTGGCTGCTACCTGCAATTTCAATCGTTAATGACAAATATCACTAGAAAATAACGGAGCCAACGCTTTCATGAGAAGAGTCCACTAGACTAATTATCTTGCCATAATTCTACAAAAATTTTCAGTAGAATAATGATAATAAGGTATTTAGCTGAGCTGAAGTTTAGAGGGAGGTAGGCACCAAAAGTAATTAGTTCACAATCTCCATATACTTTTGCTAGTATTTGCATTGAATGATGTAGCAATAATCCACTTAAAATGAGCAAAATCCAAGAGGCCCACTAAAGCTTATTTTGAAAGCTAGAATTCTTTAATGAACTATACCTCCTTCTGCTCTTGAAAAATATTTGCAAGTAACGATATGTAAATACCCCACTTGACACAAGTGAGTTTAAGAGGCCACCAAAATTATTTCACAATTATTAACATTATTTCAATAATATTTAAATAGCATGGGAATTTTTACATTCTCCCATTTTGTCATTTTAAAATATTATATATAAGCTTCATCCTCCAGGAACAGATTGTTACCAAAATTATCTTGTTACCTTAATTAGGGGCGAGCTATTGAGGTTTAAATTAAGTGACATTAAGGGGTAACCAGAATATGGATATTTCACAGCATGAGACGGCTCAATGGTCGTAACTCTGTAACAATGAGTTTCCCTGAAATGTTGTGTATCTTTTTGTTACACCCCGTATAGGATATAGGGTGGCCCATTTTAATATTTCCACGGAAATATCTTGAAAACGGCTGAACATAAATGGACTAAACAAAAACTCGAACAGGACATACCATCGGCGAAATCGAACGGTGATGTCGCCGTGCCTCCCAGAGCCGCTCTTCAAGGAGGCACGGGGCCCAGCTTTAAAATTTTAAATGTAAACATGGATCAAATAACACCTTGTTCGATAGATCTTTAAAATTATAAAATGATGTGGTAAAAGACTTTTCACATTGGTCACCGTATTCAAAATGACCGCCAAAATATGTCACCTGTAGATATCAGATGAACGTCCAGTAACGTCTAGCAAGATAGCTCCCCTCTTTAGAAAATTGAAACAATGGCTAGGTCATTCGTTTTTTCTACGTTTGTACCGAAAATATTTTCGTTTGTACCATTTTCCTTATAGGGTTACTTGAGAGGTCAACTGGGGGCTATCTTGACGCCAAGATAGTCCCAACGTATCACAGAACAAAAAATGGAAATACACAATTCGAAAGCAAATCGTTTGTACCGAAAAAAGTTTTGTTTGTACCCTGATAGTTTTCGAGAAGCAGGGGATAACATTTGGGGGGCTATCTTGGCGCCATATCACAGCACCAAAAATTGAAATACACCATTCGAAAGCAAATAGTTTGTACCGAAAAAAAAAGTTTTGTTTGTACTCTGATAGTTTTCGAGAAACAGGGGATGACATTTTGGGTGCTAGTCCACAAAACGCATTTTGAGATATTTGAAGAAAGAACTTTCGTTTGTTAATGCCACAAATGTACAGTCGACATAATAGCATTCTCTTATAACGTGCGAGGTCTTGCAAATTGTACTGCTCTTTATTACAACTTGTAGTGTTATTTTTGCCTTTCACCTATATCGGTCACCGTGTTTAAAATGGCCGGCATGATATGCTATTTGTATCAGATCCAGAGTTGGCGTGGGTCAATGAAAACTTGACCCACGACCCACTGACACACCACCCACCGTGATCACGACCCACTGACACACCACCCAACGTAACCCACTCTGACCCACCACCCACCATGAACCACTCTCATCCACTGTGACCTACTCTGACTCACTAAAATCCGTCATCAACTTTGAACACGATCCACGGTCTCTTCTGTACTGATTAAAGAGTTTACACTTGTAATAAAACAAGACTATGAAATTGTCACTAATCGCAGTTTGAATTTCTAGTCAATCGCTCAAGCACCACTCTGTTACAATAATGGTGGATCTAACCTTTACAATATCAAATGGTAAAGTGTTTATCAGTGAGGAAATTGAAGCACTTCGAGGTGGGGGAAATTAGTGTGTGCCTAAAGTATACTTGTACTAAGAGAGTATTCTTGCAAGTGTTAATTTCTGAACGCATTCCAAAAGAAACTTCTATTCACAGGAAAATACCCCTGTGCAATATGGAAAAAGTTATGGTTTCTCAGTTCAAAGCATTTTTCTCACAAAAGACTTGAAAATCAGTTTTTCATAGTGAGTAAAGGTGCTCGAGTACCCTCTGTGAGAGCATCTCCATAAAGTATGCTCATAATTGTATTTTGTGTAATCACTAAAACACCACGTTAAATTTAAGTTACAAATATGCATAATTGCCATTATTATAAATGTTTATTCAAAGTAGTTTACCTAAAGCAAAGAAGAGACTTATTAAAAATTAGGTACAAAGTTGAATAACACAAATAGTCCATTAGTAATACAAGTATACAATTTCCATAATTCGTAATTTGCCACCTTAAAACAAATTTGAAATCGGGTGTATTTCCTGTTGGCCTCCAGAACTTTTTCGTGGTAAATCATCCGCAGCGGAATGATGTCCATCCTTCAGCCAAGACATACAGTAAGTAGCTCGTCTACTTTGAGCTTTTCTAGCGGTGAGGCATTAACATTGATGAACAACAAGTTAGACAATGTTTGAGCACTTGGTCTATTTCTAATACCAGTCATCTGTAAATTCATAAGGGGAAATCCCCGTTCGCACTCTGTCGTGAAAATTGATACTACTTCTACCCGATTCTGCAACTCCTCATCGACAGTCTGCTTGTTAGGCTAAGTCTGATAACGATTTTGCTCGGTCAGTTTTGAAATACTCAGCAAGAAGTATCATCTCTCTATCACCATACAACATCTTTTCCATATCGACCACGTCAGTTGGCAATGTCGACTCATGGAGAACAGAAACGTCATCTACCACGCCTTCGGTAGAGAATCTTTTGAATAAATTACCAATTAAAGCCTGATAAACTTATGATTTCTTGTTTGTCTACAAATTTAATTTTTGTAATTACACATGAAGGTTTGATGCCCTTACCAAGTTTCCTCCTCCCTCTTGCAAGCGAAAGGGAACGAGGTTCCTGGAAGTGTTCAGAAGTGAATGGGAATTTCCCTCTTTCTTCCCCTTCAATTACCACACTGCTGTTTGCCATGGGCCAAATAACTATGAATTTCAATTAAATTATCATAGTATAATTATTTCCTTGATGAATTATCGATACTTTTCAGTGGAAAAAATAATGAAATTTGAAAGTCCTAAACCAAGGAAAGTGGACCAACGAAAAGGAAAAAAAGAAAAGAGTAAAATTTTCCATATAATTATGCGTATAATCCTAACATAAAATTTCCGTGTAATTAAGCTTACAGTACAAATTTTATGTCTATTTTTCTCACAACTTTATGGGTTGATTGTCTGTGCTGTAAGCGCTCCATATAATAAACAAGCTTCAACAATTATTATAGTAGAAAGCAATGGATATATGAAGCAAAGCACTGTATTTTTTGTTTCTGATTTTTTTTCTTAACTAATATCGATCGTTTTCGATTATTTTTAGAAACCAACTCACTACCAATTTTCCATATATAGAAAGTGCCCCCCTCTACAAAGGAGAATTTTAAAAAATGCTAGGACACATTCTGTTTATTTCCAATAAAGAGTTAACACACTGAATTTCAGCTCCGTAAGTTTAACGGCTTACGAGATACTCCTTTTTTTCTCAAAAATTTGGATCCCCTCTACCTCCTTAGGATATTAGTATTATAATGAAAGTAATATAACATCCCAGTTTGGATATAGGCCTAATCATAAACCAAAAGTAATTTCATTTGACTTTGCAATTTGACCGTGATGATTAGGCATACATATTTACATTTAATTTTTATATAATCATTTATATATTACAGTGATTCAAAAATGTATTTTTTCAAGTAGTTAGCTCCTCTAAAATCTCACAGGTCTCGAAAGCCAAGTAGTAGTATAAGCCCTATTGCTATTATTACAATTACAAATATCAATATCCAAAAGTGCCTGAAGTTCCTTTTACACTTGGTTAGATAAACTCACTTAAGGTGAGTAGACAAAAACAAATGGAAAAGGAAGGGAAATGAAGGTCTTGAAAGTAAAACGAAGACAAATTTACCAGTCTTCAGAAGATACTGTCTACAACGCAGTGAGCAGAATGGGTCGGTAGATCAGACTGAGTCGGTGGGTCGCAGTTTGTCATAGTGGGTGGTGGGTTACAGTGGGTCACATGCTGTTGACCCACGATCCACTGACCCACTCAGAATACTTGACCCACTGACCCCCTCCATCTCTGATCAGAACCCGTTACCTCTAAAGGTAACATCCGTTATTATCTTCAACCGTTTTCATATGAGTGGTACTGGACGTTTTATCTGATACAGGCACCATGTCTTGGCGGCCATTTTGAAATCAGTGACCCGTATGAACAATATTTTGCCACAACGCTGGTTAGTGTATGAAGATCTATCGAACGAAGTATCACTTGACCCATATTTTCGTTTAAAATTTCTAAGTAGGGCCTCGGCCCCCATGAAAGGCGGCTCTGGTGAACACCGCGACATCATTCCATTTGTACCATGGCTTTCCTATTTGAGTTTTTGCTTGGTTCATTTATGATCAACCGTTTTCATATTAGTGCTACTGGCTTTTATCTGAAACAGGTAACATATCTCGGCGGCCATTTTAGACACGGTGACCTATATGAAAAATATTTTACCACATCGCTTTTTAGTTTTTAAAGATCTATGAAATGAGATGTTACTCGACCCATATTTCCATTTAAGCTTTCAAAGTTGGGCTCGGGCCCCCTTGAAGATCAGCCCTGGGGGGCACAGTGACATTACCATTTAATTTACCCCATGATATCTCCTATTTGAGTTTTTGTTTAGTTCATTTATATTCAACCGTTTTCGAGATATTTCCGTGGAAAAATTAAAGTGGGCCACCCTCTATATATACAGTATGGCGCTAAATTCGCTGTACAAAAGCAGGGGAGTGATTCCTGAGAGTAAAACAAACAAGAAAGTTCCAATAAACATAGGGCGAAAACCCTATCGTTTACGTGTTATAGGCTGCCAAAAACATGAAAGAATGAAATTTAAAGGTTCATAGCTCCAAAACTATGGGACCTACCGTAGTCGGGTCAAGACTTCACTTAGGTAATAGTACGTGCCATATCCAAAAACGCGTGTTTCAGAATCCTGAGGTGTTTCCACAACAATTTTTATAGAGGGAGTTTGACTACGAGCCTGCGATATAAAGTACTCTCCAACTACCTCCATAAAATTTGTTGCGTGAGTACCTCAGAATTCTAAAACATGTATTTTTGGATAGGGCACATACTAGTTCCTAAGTGAAGTCTTTACCCGATTACAGTAAATCCCATAGTTTTGGAGCTATGGACCTTTAGAATTCATTTCTTCATGTTTTCGGCAGCCTATAACACGTAAACGATGGGGGTTTTGCTCTATGTTTATTAGAAATTTTTTGTTTGTTTTACTCTCAGGAATCACTCCTCTGCTTTTGTACGAATTTAGTGCCATACTATATATATATATATATATATATGTAGTGTTAGAAAAAGGTAGGGCAAAATTTCAGGGGTGAATTCAAAAATATACTATAAATCCCAAAAGGTTTAAATTGGCATTTTCTCGGACATGTTTCAGGATATTAGAATTGGAATTTTAATATCGTTATTTTAGTATATCACCAAAAAATAACAACAAATCGATACTACGGTATTTTACTTTTTCTAGAAAAATATTAACTAACTAACTAACTAACTCTATGGCCTATGGAACCCGGGGTTCAGTGCCGCGTTCACAAAAGCTCTCCACTGACTTCTATCCTTAGCTAACGGCATCCAGTATCTACTTTGTATTCCAATCTCTGCGAGATCCATCCTAATATTGTCCTCCCATCTGCGCCTAGGTCTTCCTAATGGTCGTTTTCCAGTCAAGTCTTTGAAAGCGTTTCTACTTTCTTCCATTCTAGCTACATGACCCGCCCACCTAAGCCTCCTAGACTTGACGACCCTAACAATGTTGGGTAAACCATATAAATTATGTAGTTCCTCGTTATGAAGTTTCCGCCATTCTCCATTCCCGTTCCTCTTGGGTCCGAATATTCGTCTCAGGATCTTGTTCCCAAATACTTTCAGTCTATATTCTTCCCTCAGAGTAAGTGACCATGTTTTGCAGCCATACAAAACAACAGGCATGATTACCGTTTTGTTTATTTTAAGCTTCAAATTCCTCGACAGAATTAGCGACGACAAGAGATTTTGAACCGAATAGTAACACGAATTCCCTGCTTTTAGTAGACATTTAATTTCTTCGTGAATATGATTTTCCTCTGTTAATATTGAACCTAGATATTTGAAACTATCCACTTTATCAAAAGTATGATTTAATATTTTAACGCATCCGTAATTTGCTGTATTCCGGTCCCGACGCACTTCCATGTATTTAGTTTTATCTGCATTTACTTCTAAACCCATGTCCCTGCAAGCGTTTAATAAGATCTCTGCATTTCTTTCTATTGTTCTCCTATCATTCCCTATTAAATTTACATCATCAGCATATGCCATAACCTGGTGAATACCGTTCAACTCTAGGCCCTGGTTGCTATCTTTGATTTTCCTTATAGCGTATTCCAGAACGAAGTTAAATAATAATGGCGACAAGGCATCTCCTTGTTTCAGGCCATTTTCGACGTGAAAGCTCATGGACAAAAAATTTCCTACCCGAACTTTACTTTGGGATTCATTTAAACATATCTTAATTAATCTAATTAGCTTTCTCGGTATTCCAAGTTCTGTAAGAACGTTGTATAATGTTTTTCTCCTAACCTAGTCGTACGCCCTTCTAAAATCAATAAATAGTTGATGTACCGGGGTATTGTTTTCCCACTTTTTTTCGAGTATTTGGCGAATGGTAAAAATTTGGTCGATAGTTGATCGATTCCGTCTAAATCCGCATTGATAATCTCCAATAATTTCATCTGCGTATTGGGTCAGTCTTGCTAATAGAATATTTGAAAGGATTTTATACGATGTTGACAGAAGAGAAATGCCTCGATAATTATTACAGTCACTTTTGTCGCCTTTCTTGTGAATTGGAACAATGATTGACTCTTTCCACTCTTGTGGCAATTCTTCCTTGTTCCAGATAAGGAGAATGAGTTTGTGTATCTTGTTCCACAATTTTTTGCCTCCAGCTAAAATTAACTCAGCCGGAATTTCATCTACACCCGGAGATTTGTGTTTCTTTAATTTCTTTATAGCAGTTTCTACTTCTATTCGGTTGGGTTCTGGAATATACGGTTCTGCGGTGTGTATCTCCTTTTCTCTACGCACATTAGTTTTTGGCTGCGTGTTCAGCAAATCGTCAAAGAAATCTTTCCATCTATTTAAGATGCTATCCATGTCAGTGAGAACTGTACCGTCAGATTTATTTAATATACAGTATAAGCACGAGGTTGATAGGCTTTCTTAAATTCGTTGATTCCCTTGTACATGTCCCGGATGTTTTTATTTCTACTATTATCTAGAAAAATATAAGACGCATAATTCATTGTTGGATGATTTCTTTTCGATTTTTTGAGAAACGACTCTGGTGATGTTCATATTTCAGAAATAAGTATTTCATTAGTCAAACTCATTTGTACTGAAAACAATACGAGGATATTTTATTCTTGGGGTGTTGTTTTATCAAACGAGTTTCTCAGAAAGGACTCTCGCGATTTTCTTCATATTTCTGAAACAAATATTTCACTAATAGCCTGACAATATGGCATAACTCGTTTGGCATGAACAAATTCATGTATGTTAGTTTATGTATGGGAATAAGTCTTTTCGAACGATTTTCTAGGAAATGGCTCTAACGATTCTCTTTAAATTCAAATATCAATATTTCATTAATAACTGCGAGGGCCGTTCGGAAAGTAATATCCGATTGGTTAGAAACGAAACATCATCATCTGAAAACTACTTCTCTCCTGTATTTTTTTTCACATAGTTTCCATTAACATTCAAGCACTTCTCATATCTCTGCATTAGCTTAAAGGTTCCATCAGCATACAAATCACCCGGCTGTACTACCATGAGCAAAATAAATGACGCGTCTCTTTATTTTGAAGTTTTTGGAAAATATCTCCGTTTTCTTTATATGTTCGAAATTTCGGAAGGTTTCCCCAGCAGGACAGGTTAACAACAAACCCGTTTTTAATATTTGTGTTAGATATTAGCTTAAAATAAAGAAATTAGAAGCAAAAAACATTAAATCGACGGAAATCTCGAGAATTACCAACTCTGCTAAAGTGGGAAATTTTCAAGAACGCGAGGGAATTCTGCAGTTCAACACGAAGCAGCGACATCTATGTCATTAAGAGAAGCGTGGATTAGATCTACAAACGAAAATTTTAACGAAATATTTCTAGTATGTCTTATTATATGCATTATCAGTGAACTCCAAATATATGAATCTATGCTAAGTATTAACGTATAGATAGTGCAAATAGCGGAAATTACCTATGGAAAAAGACGAATTGTTAGCCCAATCGTAATGAAAAATCGTCTTTACTGTAGAACAGGTTCAGCTTACGTGAGAGAGCAAATAGCTCAGTTAGGTAAAGCAACGAGTTTGTATACCGAAGGTAGACGGTTCGAATCCCGTGGAAGTACTGTTGTCATTTTTATCACTAAGGTTATTTTATTTATTTTTTATTTGGAAAAGAATCAAATTGTAACATATGTGTAAAACTCATGACGATACCAAAAAAAAAAGTAGAAAATATCGTCGCATTTGCATTAGTGTCTCTAATTTTTGTTTGCAAACAGATTCGTAATTATTTCCCCTGTGCTCACTGATGCATAACGAATGTTTTCCAGTAAATGTTAATTCTAATTTGGAGAATTTTATAGTTTCACTATGTTTCCCACTACATAGTCTTCTATCTACGTGTTTGGATATTTTGATAACAGATTTCCCTATTAAATGTTTAATTTTCTCTATAAATATTTGTCTTAAATTGAAATTGTTTTGAATTTACTACATAAGCAAAGTTGCCCGAAGGAGGGGAGCTCAAGTAATAGATATTCTACGTAAAAGCAACCTATTGTAGAATGATGATGCTTCTTACCTTCAGCACATAATCTTAACGTTAGAGAGTCAGAGAGAGAAAAATCCTGGTTTTTCCTCCTCTATGACCACCCATCTTAAACCTCTACATATCATTGTTCGTCTCACATAATTTCGGCTCTCCAAAGACATTCATATTTATTATTATTATTATTATTATTATTATTATTATTATTATTATTATTATTATTATTATTATTATTATTATTATTATTATTATTATTATTATTAATGAATATGCCACCCTTACATAATGTTGTAACTTTACACATCTTAGTTTAAAGTGCTTTCTTTAGTAATAATTTGAGCAACCACGTCACAAAATTTAAAATGTATGAGGGGGCACGACGTTTTATTTCCCCTCCTCTCTTTTCAGCACCCTCCAACAGAAGGTATATAATTTCTGAGAAGCAGGGCAGACAAAATGAATAAGAAATATATTTAGAGCATCCTTTCCTCCTTCGTGAATGTAATATCACGTAGCATTTTTTATTCTACTGAAGACGACCCTAGGCCGTTATGGTTAGGTAACAAAAGAAATACCTAATATATTTATAGCGCCCCTTATCTGTAATATTACCTCTTCTTTATTTGTTCGAGGCTTCCTTACACAAACAAGGGTGACAAAAAGAATAGGAAAAGTGTCTAAAGATTACAAAAGACTTTATATTTTGTCAGAAACAAGGCAGTATATACACAACATTGCTTTCGTTAACAAGTGTTTCACCCTTGAGTCGCTTATAAAATTATGCAGAATAACTTTTGCCGATCATTGTTCTAGAGGGATTTGTCCAGGATAGTTTGGTGTCGAGCTAATAACGATAAGTATATTTATTTACATCACTGTTAAAGAAATAGCAAACTTTCTGAAAGGAACTTACTTAGGAAACAGATCTTCCTTCTACTTAGCCAGAGCCCACTCTGAAAAATTGCATCTGGCATTCTGAGTGAAAGTTCTATGGGACTATTAGAAAAATATATTCCCGTTTTCACGCTGATGGTAGAATTTCTTAAACAGTTATTGAATTACGTTCGAAGGGTAGGCGTAAATAGCGTCCCCGCAACAATGTGGCGTGGGGACCGCACAAGCTGCAAGGCCAAAAAATATACAGAAAGTACGCAGGGGCGGAGCAGGCCAAATTTTCACACGGGCAAAGTGACTTTTTGGTGCCCTTCCCCTAGTAGTAGCCTATATTTTACATTTTATCATAGTGTTTTTAATAGTTTAAACCAGGAGCGTCATTTCAGATTTTGCTTTGGGGGGGGGGGGCAAGACCTCTTGATATAAGTAAAATTTCGCGTTTTTCACTGATTTACTACTATTCTAATGATAAAATCTATATACATCTCAAACTCACGGGGGGCAAATGCCCCTCCCTGCCCTCCCTAAGTGACGCCCCTGTTTTAAACCCATTTTCAAAAAGAAATCCATTACATAGAAAAAGTTCACAAAGAATATGGCCCGCTATAAACAATACCAACTCCACCCCCCCTGGTCTAGTGGCTAGCACGCCTGCCTTCTGTGGTACCGGGTCCAATTCCCGGTGGATTGCTGTTGAACGATAAAAGTGGTTCGGATTCCACTATAATTAGTATCCACATCTCCCTTGCCCATTAAGGCATAACCGTGGAACGCTAAACTCAAGCAAACAAACAAACAATACTTAATTCCCGGCACTCTTTATTCTACATGCCATCTCTCAATTTTTCGATACAGCCCCCTTAGTACTATGAAACTCTCTTCTTCCATAGTGAAATGGAAAAAGATCATATAATTGCCACTACTTTACAAGAATATAAACCAAAAACGTCAGTAGAAAGCACATTATAAAATTTACTTTTTGAGGCTCGTTTTGGTGCCCCTCTTTCTCTGGCGCCCCGGGCAGTCGCCCGGCCCTTAGTCCGCCCTTGAAAGTACGGACGCATAACTAAGGACTGCGGAGGAGAGGTTAACCTTCATGTTATGCCACTGGTTTGACGTGTTTGAAATGTTCAGTAAGTGATCAGTTGGTGAAATAATTTCGACGGTTACTGATGTTTAAAGTTTAGCTAAGACAAAGCTACCTAATCAAATACATTTGATATCGCGATTGTCACAATTTGATTTTTCCTCACATAAAAAAGATAAAAACAATAGTAATAAAAACCCTTACTCGTACTGGGCTCCTAACTAACTAACAACCTAATTCTTACAGACTAGTTGCTCTGACCAACTGAGTTTCGATTTCTTACGCGAAAGAAGTCTGTTATATTAAGAGGCATGCTTTTCATTATCAAAACTGTTCGAAGTAATACAAACATGGCTTAAGAACAGGGACGGAACTGAATTACCACTCGATTGACCTTGAGGGCAAATCACCAAAAGCGTAGCTATAAACGTAAGTTCAGCATGCATTTCTCTGGAGTTGTGTACAGTATTCCTATCTGCCAGTCATGCTTGTTCGTAGGAGTAATATGTTACAAACCTAACCTTTCGATAGAGCACAATGACAGAGAATCAAAATTAATGAATTCTTGCCCTTGTGAACTTGGGATACCACCATGTGCAATAAAACTGTCGCGTCTTCTGAAGTGATATTTTATCGAAAATAACTCGTTTTCCTTTATATATCCGAAGTTTTTGAGGGTTTCAAAATGAGGAAACGTTACTGACAAACAGGGACGCATTTAGGGGTGGGTCCAGGTGGTCCGGACTCCCCTCTGAAATCCCAACTTCTCTGTAAATTTAGCCTAAATTTAAGGATTATCTTTTAAATTTTATTATAATTTATCCTAATATTGAAGTCGGACTTCTCCCAAAATAAATTACTGCATACGTGCCTGCTGACAAATTTCAATATATTCCTTAAATAAGTAAAATAACTAAATTAGAAGCAAAAAGCTTCAACACGGGCTAACTTTTGTCCACTGCCAATATTGTTAGAAGGGATATTAATAGCAAAAACTGCTAGGCAATGCTGAACCTTGGAACTTCACTCCGAACAGCAAGCTTATTATTGAGAACTACATATGAAACATTTTATCAAAACTTATCTAGCTTTTACCAGGCATGAAATTATTATATACACCAAAATGCACTATCCTAAAATGTGTATCTAAACATTGCTCTACGTATCTACGAAGCAATGAAAATTATTTATCGAATTATGTGAGCAGGGAATTCTAACAGCCAGCCATTTTATTTAAATCGTAGTAAACCCTGTAACCGTGCGTTAACGTGAAGACAAAGCTTGGTCCATTGGTAAAGTGTTGGAAGAATATAAACTCAATGTTCGTAGGTTCGAATCTATCCACTCACCATAACATTTTGTTCTTATGTGTAACGATGAAATAAGAAAGAAAAAATATATAACCGTTAAGACAAAACTTCAACCAAGTCTGAAGAGAACAATACTAAAATAGTAATACAATGACGTCAACCAAAAATTATTTCATGTAGCGTTTGGACGAAATTACAGCTGTTAACAATTGCAGAAATAAAAACAGGCTGTAATGCAGTCTAGACTTCTGAATGCATTTACTTCCTGAAAACTTCCGTCTCGTCATTGGTATGCCGTTAATCATTGTAAAACCTTTCAATTGGAAGTGAAATGACACAAACTAAAACAGTTTTAAATCAATAAATGTCTATGTGTAAAAGTAGGTGTCTTTTATCTGTAGTTCTGAGTTCCTTTTACTTTGAAGTGACAAATGAGAGAAGAAAGTATGGTGTTCGAAAAAAATATCAAATATGAGATTTCAACGAATTTACACGTATTATAGCCCCTAACACCGAAAAAGTTATTTTTCGATACATGTCCATCAGTTCGTCCGTCCGTTCGCTACACTTTTCTGTGCACTCGCCTAGGAGCCATACCTGAAGCCATACCTCGCCTAGAAGCCATACTTGAACATATCGTAAATTAGTTGAAAAATTTACGGTATGTTCAACTTATCTGCACCAAATTTTAGTTTAAGATTTTCATAGTATTTCCTATAGTTTTTTTTATTTCCCTCCTACTCCCAAAACAAGGGTAGTTTCCTGTACGATGAAAATAAAAAAAAAGATATTTTCTCATAACTGGCTCTAACGATCTTGTTTTCTTTCTTTTTTTATAAATCAATATTTAATTAGCAACCCTATTTTGTGGTATAAGGCATTTATCTGAGAAAAATCTACAAGGGGTAGTTTATACTAAGGGGGTGAGTTTTTTCTCAGTGATTTTCTCAAAATGGACTCAAATGTTTTCGTTCATATTTCATAAATAAAGATTTCATTAATAACTTATCAATATGGCATAACTCGTTTGTCCTAAAAAAAATGCGAGGGGCAGTTTATTCTTGGTGGAGTGTTGTCTGGGCGATTTTCTCAAAAACGACTCAAAAGAGTTTATTCATATTTCAAAAATAAATATTTCGTTAATAACCGAACAATACGGCAAAACTCGTTTGTCCTGAAAAAATATGCGAGGGGTAGTTTACTTTGGGGGTGTTCTTCCTCCACGGTTTTCTCAAAAATGAGTCAAGCAATTTTGTTCGTACTCAGAAATAAATATTTCATTAAAAACCTAGTAATATGGAATAACTCGCTTACCCTGAAAGAATCCTCAAGAGATAGTTTATTCGGGGAGTTATTTTTCCCTCACGATTTTCTCAAACTATGGTTTTAACAATTTTGTTTATTTTTCATTAATCAATATTTAATTAACAACCCTATATTGCAGTATCAGATATTTCTCTTAGAAAAATTTACGAGGGGTAGTTTATTCTTGGAGGTGACTTTTTCTCGACGATTTTCTCAGAAAAGACCCTGGCGAATTTTGTACACACTTCGTAAATAAATATTTGACCTTACAACATGGTATAAGTCAATTGACCTGAAAAATATATGAGTAGTAGTTTATTCTTGGACTTGAATTTATTCCCAGTGAGTTTCTCAAACACGACCAGTTGGCAACCCTGTATCTCGACAACGAAGCTGAATTCGAAAACTGCAAGAGGACCATTTGTCTCCTTCTGATGTCACGAATCACCTCCCGAAGTTTGTGGACATCTTTCAGGTTCACCCTTAATGAACCTTCTTTTCGAAAAGTTAACTATTAACTTTAGGCATTGTTTATCTTTTTTTAAATCACAAATGTCGTTATTAATTTTAAGGCAGAGAACTACTTCTGAGAGAATAGACCTTGAAAAATAATTTTAAAACTTAGACTTTTGTTTTCGAGACATTCCAGACAAGACGAGACATTTTACAAGCTATCTCGTGTCCAAAACATTTGCCTCGTATTATCTTGGATGTCACAAAGCGCGTCTTGTCTCTTTCTCGAGACATGTCTTATCTCGTGCGCATTCGTTAACACTTGGGAAGGATTATCTTTCTACTCAAAGCATTGTTTTTATAATGGTTGCATATTTATGATAATTGCTGTCCACATAAATTACAGTCCTTTGAGTTGAATTAATTTTTATTATTATTATTATTGAAATTGCAATATCTAGTTTAACGTTGGACGATTATGCACCTACGCTAAGGGAGAATGATGATGAATGAAATGGTGAAATGAAGAAAGTGGGAGGAAAATGGAAAATTTCAAGAAAACACATACCCATGCACACGGTATTTGTCCACCTCAAATTTCACTTGGCACGAAGTGGAATCGAGCCACGGACCCCCTGCACCAAAGGTCCCTGCAATGCTTTATTATTATTATTATTATTATTATTATTATTATTATTATTATTAATAATAATAATAATAATAATAATAATAATAATAATAATAATAATAATAATAATAATAATAATAATAATAATAATAATTGAAGCGAGCTTAACGAGTTTCAACCGTACGACTCAACCAACGTTTGGGTGCCTGTTCGTTCGTCTGCTCCTCCCATAAAAGATATTTCATTTTAATGAAACTAGTAAGTGCCTTCTTTTAGCTCTGCGAAGTAACTATTGCTTGGAATATGAATCTGCAAAACATAAGAGGTAAAATTAACCAAATGGTGCAAGTTTCCACTTATATATACAAAACAATTTTGCAATATCAACTACGTGAATCTTGACCCATAAAGAAGCCGAAACCCCTACACCGAAGAGCCCTCCGAGATTTGATCATTGTCCACACGGACTGAAATTGTCATTTGAAGCCAAGACTTTAATATGAAGCCAATAATTTCTTTAAAATAGACGGAAAATTCGGAAGTTATAAGCATTTTCATATTTTTGCCTTTTCCCATAAGGGAGCCGTAGCCCCCTATACTGAAGACCCCCCCGGAGATTTGATCATTGTCCACTCGGACTGAGTTTGTCATTTGGAACCAACACTTTAATACGAAGCAAAATATTTCTTTAAAATAGACGAAAAATTCGAAAGTTATAAACATGTTAATAATTTTGCCTTTTCTCATAAGGGGGCCGTATTAGCCTACACTGAAGAGCCCCACGAGACTTGATCATTGACCACTTGGACTGAAATTCTCATTTGAAACCAAAACTTTAATATGAATCCAAAAATTAAACTTTTACATCAATTTAAACTGACTGGGTTCCAGTTCCCCCCACTATTGTTTAGTTTAGTTAACTGGTAATTTGTGACAGCTTCACATCATCAAAAGAATGTTTCACTTCCCCTCCCCTCCCCCAGGAGATCGTGCTGGATCCACCACTGGAATCAATAGACACTCTTCCTATTCTTTTTGTCACCCTTGATTGTGTAGGGGCTCCCTCGTACAAATAAAGAAGCGGTAATATTACAATCAAGGGGCGCTATATATTAGGTATTTTTTTAGTTACCTACCCCTAACCGCACAGGGCCATCTTTCGTAGAATAAAAAATATTACGTGATATTCCAATCATGAAAGGGGAGAGGATGCTGTAAATATATTTCTTATTCATTTTGTCTGTCCTGCTTATCAAAAATTACTTTCTTTTGGAAGGCTACTGAAATGAGAGGGGCAAAATAAAAAGCCGTACCCCCTCCTACATGGTTGCTCAAATAAGTACTAAAGAAAGCATTTTAAACTAAGATATTTAAGATTTAAACTAGGAAACTAAGATATCCTACATTATGTAAGGATGGCATATTCAGGATTATTATTATTATTATTATTATTATTATTATTATTATTATTATTATTATTATTATTATTATTTGAATGTTTTTGGAGCACCGAAATTTTGTGAGACGAACAATGATATGTAGAGGTTTAAGATGGGTGGTCATAGAGGAGGAAAAACCAGGATTTTTCTCTGTCTGACTCTCTAACGTAAAGATTATGTGCTGAAGGTAAGAAGCATCATCATTCTACAATAGGTTGCTTTTACGTAGAATATCAATTACTTGAGTTCTCCTCCTTCGGTCTACTTACCTTATGTAGTAAATTCAAAACAATTTCAATTCAATACAAATACATTGTAAAACTTTTCCGTAATTAAACATCTAGGGAAAATTAAACATTTAATAGGGAAATCTGTTATCAAAATATCCAAACACGTAGATAGAAGACTATCTAGTGAGAAATATTGTGAAACTTTATAAAATTCTCCAAATTAGAATTAACATTTACTGGGAAACATTCGTTATGCGCCAGCGAGCATATGGTGAGCAGTGAGCACAGGGGAAATAATTACGAAACTGTTTGCAAACAAAATTAGGGACGCTAATGCAAGTGCGACAACAGCATTTTTTCTTTTTTTGGTATCGTCATGAGTTTTACACATACGTTACAATTTGATTCTTTCCCAAATAAAAAAATAAAAAATAACCGTAGTGTAGTGATAAAAATGATAACGGCACTTCCCCGGGATCGAACCCACTACCTTCAGCATACAGACTCGTTGCTTTAACTAACTGAGCTATTTGTTTCTTTACGTGAACTGAGCCTGTTCCGGTAAAGACGATATTTCATTACGTTCGTCCTACCAATTCGTCCTTTTCCATAGATAATTTCCACTATTTGCTCTATCTTTATTTTAATACTTAGCATATATTCATATATTTGGAGTTTGCAGATAATGCATATAATAAGACATACTAGAAATATTCGTTAAAAGTTTAGTTTGTAGATTTAATCCACATTCCTCTCAATGACATAGATGTCGCTGCTTCGTGTTGAAATGCAGAATTCCCTCGTGTTCTTGAAAATTTCCCACTTTAGCAGAGTTGGTAATTCTCGAGATTTCTGTCGATTTAATGTTTTTTGCTTCTAATTTCTTTATTTTAAGCTAATATCTAACACAAATATTAAAAACGGGTTTGTTATTAACCTGTCCTGCTGGGGAAACCTTCCGAAATTTCGAACATATAAAGAAAACGGAGATATTTTCCAAAAACTTCAAAATAAAGAGACGCGTCATTTATTTTGCTCATGGTAGTACCTTCAACCAGCCTGTGAACGCATCTTTCAGCCTGTCATTACGTCATATAACACATTCCTGGTAATTTGTGGAAATTCATTGGAAAACTTTTATATTGTGAAACGTTAATTTTCACGAATTTTTCCAACAATTTTCTGTACGAGTTGATCAGTGACCACTGATGGCCTGCCATTCCTCTCTTCGCCATGAATCTTCGTTTGTCCACATTTAAATGGACGAACCCACTCACGAACAACTCCTTCACTCATCACACTTGGTCCATACACATCACAAAGTTCCCGATGAATAGCTGCTGCATGCCGAATATTGTTCTCTCGTAATGAAACGTATAACAGCGCGAACTTCGTACTTGACAGTATTTTCTCTTGCAGCACACAGTTTGGGACTAGTGATTAGACGACCTTCACTTTAACCCGGTTAGATGCAGACTCGTCTACCACACATGTCTGCAAGGATGGTAGCGCTGCCCATATTACTTCTCGTACAGTGACCAATCGGAGGATACTTTCTGAACGCGCCTTGTTTATAATGTTTGATAAACTTCCTTTCAAGAAATAATCTAGAAGGGGTAGTTTACACTTGGTCATTTAAGCTCTCTCGTGGCTAAGCGGTTAGCGTAGGAGCTTTAGCATGGGGAGACCAAGGTTCCATTCCGGGCTCATGTGGTTTGAATCCCACATTAAGATGAGATGTCCACGTCTCATATACCCTCGTTACTGAAAGGGACGCTAAACTCAAACTGAAGTTAAATGAACTCTCGGGGATATAATATCGAGTGCACTGGAGCAATGTGGCAATATTTTAGGAAATGGTAGTAAGAAAGATTCTAATCTTAATAGTTCATATAAACATGGATCCGATTTTAAACGATAACAGAAAGATGAACATAAATAAGAACGACGTATGGTTGACACAGTGGCGCAGCAGAAAGATAATCTGGTGCGTGGGATCCCTAGTTCCCCCCCCCAGCCAAATAAATTTGTGGTGAACATCGTGTCCGTAGTTTATCTGGGGCACTTCCACATTCTCATTCCACCATTCTTTCATTATTGACTTGTCTCAATCACCCGTCTCCTTTAGTCTAGAGAGCATAATCTTGAGACGTTAAACTGAAATGTCAAAGAATGAAGTATAAACAAGTAAACAAACATGGGAACATAAGGGTATTTGTGTAAGTTAATATTAGAAAATGTATGCTGATACTAATTATTATTCATTAATTTGTGGTGCAGTACTAACAGGCAACGGCGTCGATTTCTCTGTAACTTTGTGGGCAACATTCATAAAAAATACATACAACAATACATATATCAATAATAAATACATATTCATAAAAATACATGGGGCCCACATGAGCTTTGGGGCGCCTGGGCACCCCCAGGATCGGCGCCCTTGGTAACAGGTACAATATAATTAAGTAATTTGGGGAAGTAATTAATGGAGAGAAATACGTCGTTAAACAAGTGTTGGTCAGTGTTGACATGAACGATTTTAAGGAGGTGACAAGGCTGCATAGCAGATCACAGTAATTTCCCAAACATTTCGCAACCAACATCAATACACTTCTCAGCACGTCGGAGGAAATATTGTGTTACACTACGAAACTCCCGACTATGTTCGCGGATTAACTAAGCAGCACTCATACTTCGAACTTACAGCTCATCTCTTCTAGCCACTCTCTCCTGGTGGACCTCTCATTTCGCATCCACCCCCCGTAAGAAGAAAGCATGATAGGTGAGGTCAGAAGAACAAGGTGTCCAAGTAAGCAGGCTACCATGATCAATCTGTCGATTATGGTAGGTTTCATTCAGATGTTCAAATAATCAACTGGTTGGCATGACTCAGTGCTCCGCCACACCTCAAGATGAAGTGCCGAATTGTGTAAAGAGGAGCGTCTCCTAACTGATTCATCAAATCATTTCTAACATAAGGAAGGTACTGTTATGAAGAATAAGGGGGCCAACAAAATATCGCAAACTGTACCACATGACACGTTAAGGAAAATCTGTGTTGGTACCTGTGACAAGGGTTGCGTTAGGGTTTTCGATAGACCAAGTGTATCTATAATGGATATTATTGGCGGAAGTACGAATAAAGATCGACTCATCGGTGTATAAAATTTTTGACCCTTATACTGCACTGGTAGTAACCAATGACAAATTTGATGGCCGGTAGCGTAATAGCAGGATGTAAATGCTGCATTAGTGTCCACCACACATGTATTCGTGGAATATCCAGACGCATCTACATTCGTCTGGTATTTGGGGTAAGACTTCTTTTGCATGAGGACAATTATTTACTCATGCTCTTCCACAAATTATTTGGTTCCAAGTTTGGAAGTCACTTTGGCACTGGGAACTGTTTCACGCTCTCTCATTGCACGAAATGTATTAGCAAACACTGCCTTATTTGGTGGAATACATAACGGAAACTGCCTGCTAATTCTTAAACAGCCATATGAGCATTTCCGTTAGAAAATCAATACACAAACAGCATGTCTGCATACCACCCATTTGGGTATGTAGGTACCATTTTACGCAATTGTGCGCGAAATGCGTAAATGCTTTGGAAACAACTCATATATCAACAATTAACAAATTTGCACATATTATAGCACTGTACATGTGACGCTGGGATGAGAAAATCTCACATTCCATCCCACTTGTTGCCAAACTGTGAATTCGGTATGATACATTCCTAATCGACAATCATTTCCACAGGTATGACTCTCGCAACGACTATTTAGTAATTGTCAGGTAAGGCGATGTTTTATCTGCTAGATACTACCAACTTCAATAAATTATTATTTATTATCAAAACATGAAGTGCATTGATTTTGGTTGCGGCATTTTTATTTTTAGTCATACTTATTTTCTTATTTTTATTTTTATTCACTCATATCTCAGTAATCGTTCAAAATCGGACCCATGTTCAATGAACTTTCTCGCTTGGAATCATTTATACTACAACTTTCCAAATCATTTACACTTCCTCCCGAAACACCATGAGTCAATATATAATTATTAACTCTAATATGTGATATAAGTCATTCCTTATGAAAAAAAAATCACAATGAATAAGGCTCAGTTTACTTTTAGGGGTGAGTTGTCTGAAACTATTTTATATTTTTGTTGGTATTTCAGAAGAAAATATTTCATTAGTAACTGCAACACTACATGATTTAGTTTAAGGAATTGGAGTGAGGAAATTTAGTGCCGTGGCTCGTACCTTTTATTCTCTTTTGAAAAGTTCTACCCTCGCTCAAAGAAATTTGGGAACCAATAGAATATATATATATATTTATTTGATTTCTAATTGAAAAAATAAGTTGATTCAGTTGTATAGGCATCTTAAGATAGATATGTTTAAGTTCTGCTTACTATCAATAGCCGAACATACACAGAATTTAAACCCCGATATTCATTTAGGAATATATATCGGGTGTTCTTAAAATGACGCCCACGGACTGTAGAGCACTATTCTACAAGTCAAAATAAAACGAAAAATATATATAATGGTATACATTTCAAGTCTTTATTTGGAGGCGCGATTTGCACTATGTGGCAACGTCGCAAATAAATAACCACAGACTAAATATACTAATCCATAGAATAATTACATCGATTCTTTCCAGATGGCAGTTAAAGTCGAGAGACGTTGACACTAGCATCACCTATTAGTGTAACAATCGATACAACTGCCTTATTGAGTTGTAGAGCAATCCTAGTAGTTCCAAGTTAATCTACGATGTTGCGACATATAGTGATATTTTTGAATCCCTATTGTGGTTGAAGGAGGCTCCGAGAGTATGCCTTTATATAATATTTTCGCTTTGTTTTGAGGTGTAGAATAGCGCTCTGCTTTCAGTAGAGGCCAGTTTTAGAACATCCAATACACCCCCAGATATATACGTATATAAGCAAATGTTAATATGAATGGTATATATTCCAAACTATTTCGTGTTGGCATTTCCTCTTCTTGCACAAGAAAAAACTCATTTATAGACTTTAAAATTGAATAATACCTCATTTTTGCCAAAAAAGTGACTGGCCCTTTTAGACCCAAGCCACACACACACACACACACACACACATATATATATATATATATATATATATATATATATATATATATATATATATATATATATATATATATATATATATATATAATATGTGTGTGTGTGTGTATCAATCAAGATTTTCAATCCACTTCTGAATGAACATCTCTCCAATCACCCAAAACCATCTTTCTTGGTCAATTCTTTTCCATGTCAGTCCATAATGCTTCTTGTTTTCGACACATTACCTTGTATGAGGACGTTTCGTAGGTCATTTGAATTGTGTTAAGATGCGCACATTAATTAACGTTAATTTTCCAGAATAAACTTAGATCAGTAATTTCTTTGGCATCTATCTGGTATTGAATCTAGGAAGGACAGGCTATTTAAAATATCAAGTATGTGTATTATGCTCCGTTCTATTTTAGATATATTTCCATTTATCAGCGTCTCTATCTGTTACTATGAGTACAAAAAATTAATTTATAAATATTTCAATTTATTATTTTCATCAAAATATATACAATTTTCATGACTACTTTGTACAATAAAGGCAATCGATTCTTAGTACCTAAATTATGTAAATTCTACCATTACATTGTAGCTACAAAGCAATGTTATTCTACTTCATTATTTACAACAAAATAAGTCAATTTAATCTACAAAATAATTAATACCTATTTACAGATATCGAAATATGAAACTTATAATCCGAAAGCAAATGTAAAACTTCTGGAAAATTTTATCGCAACGTACTATTAATATTACACAAAATTACAGATATTTTTAAACCTTATTAATGTATTCATTTTCAGAATACTCTTTAATCGTATCTATATTCCTTTCAGAGCTATTCTTTATCATGGAAAGTACTGAGTTGATTGAAGCTATTTTTTAAAGAAATAGACAAACTAATGGGAGTGCAATCTTTACTTGCTTAAATAATAGCAATTTTACTATACTATACATTATTGAAGTAAAAATATATACATATGGTACGTTAAATGGGGCTACTATGAACTTCTTTGAACAATACTGGGGAACTGCTTCAATCAAAATTTTCATGTCCTGAAAAGTCAATTGCGGCTTATTTTAATATTGCAAGTAGTCGTTTGGAATGTTCTGAATTCAACCATAACAAATCTGTAAGCTTTACTAACAATCATATATGCGAAAAAAAAAACATATATTAAGCGATGTATTTATTTTTTTAAAATTTTTTCATCGAACAGAAAATTCTCTCTAGAACTCGAGTTCAAAGCATTAACTACTTAAATCAGTATTACTAAAACATCTCATCCATTATCTACAGATTCCAGTAGGTTCTATTAATGTCTAACCTATATTCCAATTTTGGTGAATTTTTCAAAATCACATGTCGTTTTTTGTAGCAAATGGAGCTACTATGAACAGCTGATTTTGGTGGGTCTAAATATCAATTCGTGGGTAATACTACGGTATATTCTAAAGAAAGGTAAAAGGCATTATGTTGGGCAAGTCACAGACAAAGAGAGCTGCGATTGGAAAGTCAAGTTTACGCGCATTAATAAAACAGGTACCAGCATGACATTCTATTGGCTCGAAAATGTAGACAGCGATGTTATTTGTACAGAACACATTGTTCCGATGTACCAGAGCCCATTCTTACTAATCGAGGGCTTCTTAAGTTTGGTGGCATCTCTTTTGAAGGTCTCAATTTGCAATAATGTCAAACATGTTCCATTTGTATATAGTGTAAATAATGGTTTTCCGTGTACCAAAAGAACATTTGCGTTTAAAAAAAAAACTCTGTTAGATTCATATGAACATATGTACCTCTTGCTACAAGAGGGACAATTTCAGTTTTTAAATATTAAAGTTGCAATAGTACTATGATTGACATCAACCTTTAAAAAATATTGGGTAAGTACATTTTAAAAATATTTTCTGTAGCCCGTTAGGAAAATTGCACAACCATACAATATCTACCAAAATGTTCATAGAACTCACTTCTTTTCAACTCAATATCAAAGAATACCTACAGCTCATAGGTAGAATTTTATAACAAGTAACACTATGTTCATAGTAACTCCATTTATGGGGCTACTTTAAACACCTGTATTTTATTTTTTTTCTAGCTGAAGACATTATCTGACAACAATGGTTATCATACATCGTGATAGTATTCTTTTGTGCCATGGTTTTAAAGATATAACATTGGGCTTACAGTATGTTGTTCACACAAAAAAGTGCTTTTTTCGTATCAAAGTAGCCCCATTTGACGGTAGAATTACTATAATAAGCGTCGTTTTTGTATGATTTCTGATGATTTTTTTTTGTTTCACCTGTTTGTATTGTTTACAGCTGATTATCTTTTAAAACTGTTGAATATTGTTAATCTTCTTTTATAACGTCTACAGAAAAAAATAATGAAATTTATTATTTCCTTTTCTGAAGTAGTGATTAGTTTCGTTTCTATGCATAATGGGGCCCTATGCCGTAAAGAAAACAACTGTAACAAACTTTCTGAGGGGAAAAGGGTATTGATATACTGTCAGGAGCAGGAAACAATCTCGACTTAAACCCTACAGGTCATATGTGGACTCTTGTTAAGAAAAAGTTTAGACAGAAAGGATATCGCAAAGGTTAATTACATTACTCATCAGAAAGACATCTTGCTGAGTAGATGGAAATTAATTGTGTAAAGTTATTGAAAAAAATATATCTAAGCTTGTAGAAATGATCGTAAAATGCAAAGAGATGCATATAAAATAATATGTTGAAGCACACCTACAATAAATTACTTGTTGAAGATTGTAATTAATTTCCATTAGTTTCTTTTATATTTAGTTCAATAATTTGCACGCATCTGCATATAAAGAATTTAAGCAAATCATCTTTAACATTCTACTCAACTCTTTGTGTAGAATTTAAGACACATTGTGTGATTATATATATGTTAGTATCATTACAGTTCCTATTTACTCTACTAATAAGATACGACCATCGTTGAAGTGATATGTATTTAAAGCTAAAGTTAAAACTAGAATTGCATACACATAATGAGCTTAAAAGTGCTCTGGATTCTAATTCTATATGACACATTCTAAACTACTTTCTTAGAAAAATAATTGTAATTTAATAATTAGTCATTTACAGTTTTAGAGACACATTAATAGGTTCTTCCTTTCCTTTTTCATTAAAGTTCAAGTCCGAAGAGACCTAACCTATCCTTACACTAAAATTCACTTGATCGGAGTCCTGTTTATATAAAACTTTCTCTTACACTTGACCACATGCGTATTATTATTTTCCTTATTAATTCTAATTTATATCGTACAATTGTTCTTGAAATTGGATTGTAGAATCTATGTACAGTCACTTAAATCCGTCTCTGCAACAATTTGCAGTGTTTACTCTTTCCTTCTTCTTGAGCTGCCATAAAATGCTAAAAATAAAGTAAAATATATATATATAATTTACTAAATGTTCTACACGAATTATCTTAAAATTAATTATTAAAACAATATATCTTGTTATTTATGTGATTTCTTCAAACCACGAGAATGATATCATAGGGATATTTCTACGGGGATGCAGCAATCTTAAAACTTTTAGTATTTTAAAGAATTTGGTATAGCAAGCATAAGCATTAGATATTTACCGAAGTTTGAGGAATTAAAGTAACCAAGTTTTACTTTTTACAGTAAGACTAAAATGAGTCCAAAGTATAATTGCATCGTTTCGTTTCATATATAAAATTTCAGAAAAAAAAAAGAAGTCGTTTAACAAGTAACCAAGATGATCGACCAAACGCTTTTTTTTTTTTTTTTTTTTTTTTTTTTTGATTTGACGTTTCATACGTAAAGCAACTTTTGTATGCAAGTATTTTGAGGTACTCTAATCGTATACATTCAACGACAACTGTTACTAATTTCATTAAATACAAACAACCAATACTCCCCGTATGACCAACGTTTATTTTACAGTGCGTCCCACTAGCTTTCGAACCCAAAAGAAACGTTATAATTTCCGAACAATGGTACATAAGAAAATGAAATTCACAATACACGTACATTGTTTCATGCTAAACACGAGAAAGGGTTGAACAGAAGCGCACACGTCAAAACAAAGACGATAGGTGGCGCCAGGGGAAGTGCTGCTTGGCGTGGTGAGCGTGCGTTAGTGTGACTCGAGTCGCTGCATCGCGAGGATGGTTCTGTACACCGTACAGGAACTCGTGTTCATTGTTAAAAAATATTGGATATCGGGATTGTATCAGGCCGTTCAACGTGAATTTTGCCGTGAATTTGGATGCCGTAAAGGACCATCGAAATTATCAATACATCACTTGGTGAACAAGTTCGAAACAACAGGAATGTTACTTATGGGACATGGAGGCGCGCGTCCACGGATGTCCGAGGAGGCAGTACAGAATGTGCGGCAACGTCTTTTGCAGTCCCCTAAGAAGAGCCTGCGTCGATTATCACAAGAGGTAGGGATGTCAAAGTCCACTGTGCAAAGAGCTGCCAAAAGAGCCAAGCTGTTTCCATATCGCGTTACAGTCGTCCAGGAGTTGAAAAAACTACGGATTGGGAAAAGCGCGTGATGCACTGTCGTTGGTTGCAAGCTTTGTTGCATGACAATCCAGGAATGCTAGACTATACTCGGTTCACAGATGAAGCTTGGTTCCATCTCTCCGGTTATGTGAACTCTCGGAATACTCGGGTGTGGGCCTCCGAAAATCAGTATGTGTACCACGAGATTCCACTTCATCCCTTGAAGGTGGGAGTTTGATGTGCAATTTCCCGACAGCGTATCATTGGACCCACATTCTTTGAAGATACAGTAAAAACACAAGTTTACTGACACATCTTCAGTGAATTTGTGAATCAGCTGGACGATCAAGAACTGCGTCGCGGTTATTTTCAACAAGACGGAGCAACATGCCATACTTTCAACGTTGCCATGGCACAAATTGAGTCCTTTTTTGGTGACAGGATAATCTCCAAAGGATTGTGGCCGCCGGATCTCCGGATTTGCCACCACCTGATTTCTTCTTATGGGGTCTACAGAAACAACCCACGATCACTGCAAGAGTTGTGAAACAACATTGAGAATGCGATTCATTAGATCACACCGGAGATTCTACATCGGACTTTTCACAATATGGAACGCCGTGTACGAACATGTATTGACGTCCAGGGAGGACACTTTCAGCACCTGCTGTGACGGTCGTGTATTCAGCATGAAACAAGGTACGTGTATTGTGAATTTCATTTTCCTATGTATATTTGTTCGGAAATTATAACGTTTTTTTCGGGTACGAAAGCTAGTGGAACGCACTGTAGATAGTTATGCTGAAAATTGATTGTCAATTTCGTTGCTTTTCATATAAAAATTGGTTAGTTAAAAACCAGTGCGATAAAGCTGATATCATCAAAACACGATCCAGAAGTGATGATTACAAAAAATAAATAAATAAAATAATCAACCGTTGGCCTATACTCATTTTTTTATTTGAGTGTTTTCGAATTTCTCGGAAATTACACATGAACTTTTGCACTCATCTATCTGTTTCTTCAGTTAAATAAATTCTATTAATTTGTGTAAGTCTTGCGTTTGTTCATTTTGCCATATTAAACTATATTTCGGTATGCCTGCTCTCTTTGAAAATGAATAACCCAAAGCAAAAGTAGTGAATGATAGACTTTGGTCTTTGTAAATTCCTTACTTAGTTGTGTATTTAGTTCGAATAAAGTAATCACGAAGTGGTAGTAAAACGTGAATTACCCAACAGAAAATAATGAAAACAATTACAGTATATGGGCAAATAAACAGACCAATGTAAGCACTTCGTTAACTGCTTCATCAGGTGAAAAGTTGGAATTCGTGTTTGTGTGGTTTTGGATGTAATATGAATATCATTATTGGATTGCTACAATTTACGTAATAAGAAAAATCAGCACAATCCTAGAAAAAAATGCGTATCCAACCGCAAACTTCTTCGAAAACAGGTATTATAATTTACAATATTTGTAGTGCACATCTATTTTTTCCATAAATCCAGTAGAAACCCTACGAATTCACTTCTATGACGCACTTTCTGGAATTTAAATCAATCCAGAAAACAAACACACACACACATAAAATCACATGAACACACTTTTGCAGATTGCAATACAAATATGTTGTGCCTAACACCTGTATGTCATATTTAACACAGCAATGTATTTAGGGGTAAGGTTGAGTATGTTGTAATAGTGACCCTCTAGTAGCAGTATCATATAATTTGTACATATAAATACTCGATACTTCATGTAAAAATAGTACAAAATCCTACTACTGCTACTTGTAGTATTAGTAACTTTTCTACTTGTTGAAAAGTTGTAAGAAGGCTGTAAATATGGAAAGCTGTGAAGTTGGTGATGAAATACTACAAATGAGAAGCCTGAAACCGGGAAAACATGTAGAATTTCGTTCAGTCTTGGTATAAATTTTAAAACAATCTGCTCCAATGTGTCGTACTCTTTCTTACCACACAATCATGTGAGGATGTCCGTGAAATTGGCAGCAGTAACAGTGACCTACCCAGAAAAGCACTAACAACTTTCATGACATGTTTAGGGCAGACAGACGAATCACCATAAGCATATTGAAACGTGTGTTGTGGACATTTATTGTATGATGGAATCACTAGCGGATCCAGAAGGATCGTTTGGGAGGGGCGGTTTTCTTTCTCGAAGATGAGCGTAGCTTCAAGGTGACCAGTTTTAATTTGCAAGAATGGGACTCATATGAATCCGGGGCTGGAGGGGGGCGGGTGTAAACGAGATTCCCAGATTCCACTTTGGGACCTGAACTTTTTTTTCGGAAATTGAAGTATTTGTGTGAGGGAGTAGATTGAAATTAAGTACGTACTTTCGTTTCATGATTCACTTCGCACATAGTCACCACAACATATTAGATGTACTGTCTGGCACTGTACTTGCACAAAAGAAAATACTTTATTGACAATGGCATTCATTTCAACGAAAAAGTGTACTATTTGCTCTAATCATTTATATTTTGAATAACAATTGCGGAACAACAGTTAGAAAAAAGGCTCGGTTTACGCAAAAATAGATAACAAAAGTATATGTGCATTCAATAATAATACAAAATTAATCTATCTCTATATTTTTCTAATCTATCTCTTTATGGGGTCCACGAAACATAGTATAATTATAGCTATGCTTACAGCAACAATAAAATTATATTATACTAGCCTTCGTCTAGGTGGGGCTTCGTCCCCAGATCCCCAATCTGCTCGGCATACGGCCTTGCACAATATAGCAAATGCTCCTACGTGCTACTGCGGCACAATATTTCGCGTTCTTCCTTCTGTGTTTCATACAAAATTGGATTGAACTAAAACTGTCACGATATTCAAACACTTCGTAAGGCATTTTAATGAACCAACCCCCACCTTTCTTCCTTCTCTTCTACATTAAATGAAAAAAAAAACGCTCAAATACATGTTTAATCATTTTAAATGAAAAATCAACCTACCAACTTTCATGTTTCTAACTGCAAGGGATCCCGGGATATGGGCATCTTATAATAATAATAATAATAATAATAATAATAATAATAATAATAATAATAATAATCCCACCTCTTTCCTTCCCTTCTAGGTAAAATATCAGAAAACTCCTGAATGCGTATTGAATTATTTTAAGTGGAAAGTCCATATACTAAATTTCATGTTTCTAACCTTCAAAGATTCTTAGATATTGATATCTTATTACAATATTTCCAATCGCCGCCACATTTTTCTTTCCATCTTTTTTTTCTCCGTTTTACTAAAATATCAAAAAACGTTGAAACGCGTGTCAAATTATTTTAAATGAAAAATCAAAATGCCAAATTCCAAGTCTCTAGTCTTAACGGATTCGAAGAGATGGCCATATTAGTAAAATAATATCCACCGCATTCTCCCTTCCTTTCTTCGAATTAAAAAAATCCTGAGTGATACCCTACGTAACAAATCTTATCTACTGTCCTAATTTCAAGTTTCTAACTTAAGCGGTTTGACCTGTGTGAAGTTACTCACTCAGGGTTTCGTTTCTTAAGTATGAATTACAATAACAACTTATGTTATTTCTCAAGAGAAGATGAAATGCCATTAGAAGTCACAATAAATCCCCGGTCCCTTCCTAATGTTTCCGTGTTGAACCCCAAATGTCACGGCTCCCTTTGTTGATCTAGTAGCTAGCGAACGTACCTATGATCTTTGATGGATGAGGTTCTGTGGTTTAATACCCGGTAAGTGATCATTGAACGCACTGCAGTGGTTAAGATCCAACTTTAAAGTCTAGTTCTCGTTCTGTAAAACATCGCTTTTGATAAACGAATATTAATCAATCAACCAACCGAAAGGTCTCCTCTCAGATTCAGAGAGCTGTTCGGCAAGGAGCGCTGAAGATTCCATATTTTTCTTTATTAGAGGTAAAGGTAATTGAGGTTATAATCCGGAATTCCGAATTCCATTTCAAATCCTTTTCCTAGGATACAATAACACGTTTTTAGTTCAAAGAGTGAGCCGGCTTACCCTCCTTCCCACAGCTGTACGTCCAACGAACGAATCATATTCTCGCTCCTTTGGGGCTTATGGTGACCGCCCCAAGGAACCTGGGAGAGAAGTATTCACAATTCAAATATGTCTGTATTAATTACTATTAGGTACCACACATTTTGATTAGACTCTGCTATGCTTGTCACACAGATTGGATCGTTCGGGAAAAGACCATATTAGTATTTCCCAATGATAAATGCTGGAAGTTCAAAAAACTCTTTGGAGGGGGCGGTCGCCCCCTCCGCCCTCCCCGTGGATCCGCCAATGAATGGAATGCTTAATAAAATTGGTCAACCAAAACCCTGTTAATTAGAATTTAATCGAGTTAGCATTTTTCAGTGTGTTATTAGATAGGTATTCAGCAACATTCAAAAGCTTTTATCACTTTTTGACGGAGGTAAACAATTTAACTTAGAATTTAAACAAACGTTAATGAAGTGAAAACATTTTCTCTCTGCGCTCCTCCTTCATAGAAATTTAATGCTCAACTATGTCAATCAGAAAGCAACCGTATTTTCGAACGTCAAGGAAATTACTTACTTACAATATCTGAAACCTTAATTCATTAATGCTGGTCAGAACTATGCTGACGTAATGTTGAAAATAAAAATTACAATGAAAAGGAGAAGAAAGTATGCTGCAGCATTAGGAAAAGGCTACGAGATTGACTTTATGCTGTCAGCTTCGAAATAGTGTCTTACGGTTGTATTCATCCGACCTAAATCACACGGATTTTCATCTATCTTAAAACCGAAAAAAACTTTCGACACTCTACCTAATGACATACAATCACAAATATGATGTGTTTTGATATATGATTTCAAAAGCAAAAGAAAATCCCTAGCAACAGGAAATACAATGTCTGGAGATATGCATTCATTGGATGGAATTGCATTCAAAGTAAATTTAATGGAAAATAACATTTTTACTTTTGTTGCATTTCGTTTCCTTGAGAAATAGAAAAGCACACTGAATGTCTCTTTACCTCATCCATTTTTCCTTCTTTTTAAACTTCATTATAACTGAGCACATCTGAGATATTTAGCTTAAGAAAATTACTCTTTCCCTTAACCTTTCGAAGTTCTACAAAGATACTTTATACTACAGATTGCGGCAAAGTGATCCGATAGGTTTTATTATTAATAAGGCCCATATTAGGCAATACTTGTACACGTTAATTCATTCAACATCTTCGGGTACAAGTGGATTTAAGTGCATTATTGTTTTAAGTTAAAGTCTTATATGATGGAAGATGGTGTCATCCACGTAGTGTCCATTTCTTGAAAAGCATTCTTCAAGTCTCCTGTCGAAGCTCTCAAAAACAAGTCCCGACACTTGTTTTGGTATTGCAGCGATTTCCTAGCTTATGCCTCCTTTAGATTTGCCGAATGTGAGGTATATGTTTATGTAAAGTCTCGATTTAAGGAATCCCTACAAAAAATAGCCATAGAGGTGTTGGGAACGGACAGGCCAGTAATGTTACCATTACGAAAAATTAGACGACCAGGGAATCTTACCCATAAAAATTAATCGCAATATATGTTGTGTGAACAGTTGGTGCACCTCACTGGAACCTCCTTCAAGTGAGTTCGGATACCAGGAAATTTTCCTGCATCGACAAGTAATGCTTTGCAGTCACCGTAAATATTTTGCTTTGCATTTCCCCGAAAGATGTGTTCCCAACTACACAATTCCTCACCACATTGTAACCTTGTCACTGTGAAAGTGACGTTCATGCTTCCATCTGAACATGCCTGGAATTTAAACAGATCAATAGTGGAATTTCTGTTCGTTCACACAATCAGATAAATATCAGATGTTTGTCGCTCATCATGAGAACCATGTGACCAGTCGTCACCTCAACCATTTGTTGTGAAAATATTTCGCATTTTAGGTAAACTTGAAACGTTAGTTGCTGAACCATGGACATTTTATATAGGTGGCAGTGTAAATCATAAATAAATATTTAGAGTATGCTGCGATAGAGATTCATAGCAGGGGCTTGTTTAAGAGATGGCCGGTTCGGACTAGTCTTCACAGCTTGTCTTAAGCGCTCAATTTTTTCAAGTGTCCTGACTAACATTTGACGAACTGTTACTTCCGTTTTAGAGCTAAACAGGTTCTTTAGAAGTTTTTTTCACTCATATCAAAATTACGTGTTACGAGATAGAACATCTACCAATCGACCCATGTTGAAGTGTTGGGAGAATTTACCTTGAGTAGCATTTTAAGAGTAACTACTTCCTAAAAAATGTGTCCGCGGCAATACCATGGGGCTTACACGAACAAGGTCTATGGCTAATAAATTGATGGCGCACGTGCAGCAGCTAATCTAGTCTAGTTCCTTCCCCCGACTATGTTTTCGAATTCTCTCATGATTAAGCGATTAGTATAAGGACTTTTGGCATGGAAAACGCAAATTTAATTCCTAGTGGGAGCTCATGTGGTTCAGATCCCACGTCTCTTAATGACTCCCTGCTGAAAGGAAAGCTAAACTAAAATCAAATCCAAATGCAAATCATGACTACGTTTTCTAAGGTTGCCACGCACCGATGAAAAACAGCATTTCATTTTACTGCATGGTCAAAAATGACTCTACTTGGATGACGTCATCTTCAAAATCTTAGACTATGCTTTAACGATTTTTGATTAATGCCTGTTAAATGATATATGTACCTCAATATGTTTAATAAACATGTACAAATGTTGTGTAATGAGTGTATTATTACTACCGGTAATTAAAAACTATGAGATCTATTGTTATATAATCACCTATTCTACAGCATAAAGGAATACTTCGATCTGGTCTTTCGACTGTTAAGATGAAGACCAAATTCAGTTTGTTTGTCCTGAAAATATGTATTCCTTCCTAAAGTGCAATATTATATTGTGATTGTGAGAAGTCTACTGACACAGAAGTCAGTGGTGCCCACCCCCCTCATGTCCATGACGCACCCCCCCTCAATTGCCTATCCGTAGGTGTTCTTCCATGAAAAAAAACTTTTCGATTAATTTTTACACCCTCTCAAACATATTTATATAGATTTTTACCCCCCCAAATATTTCAATGACGCAGTTTGCGTCATAGCCTCCCCTTGTGGGCACCCCTGCAGAAGTAAGCTGGAATATTTCTTAATATATAGGACTGAAAGCTAATAGTTAAGTTCAAATTGCTCAATACATTATTATTTAATATTCAAATCACGACATCACAGTCATCATGATTGTTCTGATTAATTTCCTTTGCTAGTATAATTGTTAACAATGCAGCAGCTTTTACGGAAAATAATACAGAAAACAATGTAGAACACTAATTGCTGTCAATTTCAGTATCACTAACTGAAGCAAAACGAGCACACAAAATACAGCAAAATTCATAGTGTGAAGGATTTAGTTGGTTAGATTGGGTTATTTCAGACATGGATTTACAGTTCACAGTGGAGTCCGAACAACCGTATTCTGTTCAAATTTCAATACTCTTGAAATCGATGCACAAGGAACCGAAGCCAAGAACACGTGCGCAAAGACACATGATAGCCCCTAGACCAGCAGGGAGCTTTGCTAGACTCCTGGAGACATGGGTTCAGTTTTCAAAGATGGTCATCATTCATTTACAAGGCATACACATAGGAGAAAACCCGTAACGTTGCCAAAAATATTATTTTTAGGGTCAGTTTTTGAGTGGGAGACTGTGACCAGTAAATATATTGAGAACGGGCAAAGTAAACATCAATATGAACTGGTAACATGTCCTATCGAAGCAAAGTAACACACAACATGAACTCGTGATTTCAAAGCGAATCAAACAACCACATGATAGTCATAGCAAAGTAGAAGGTACATAGGCGAGTCTACTTCTTAGTTTTTCATTTTTTCTAACCTTTCGTGAACAAGGCCCTAGACAACAGACGAAAGTTTAGAAGTGCAAAAATTGTTCAAGAATAGCAGAAATATCTATTCCCTGCCACAGAAAAAATAACAAATGAATGTAAATTTAGAAATTTAAATATTATAGAAATTTCACCCTTGGCTCTTTAGTAGCAATATTTTTTAACAATACACGTTTTCGCTCATTTTTAATGAAGCGTTTACATACAGAGTTTTTCAAACAATTGAATCCTGACATTGGATGTATCCTGCATAAATAATGAAAAAAAAAAATCTTGCATATTATTATTGAAATTGCTTCCTTTTCCTTTTAAGACCGTATTTTTCAGAAACGATAAAACACATCTTGTGACCCTGAAAACAATGTATTCGACTGCAATAACTGTCTATTTCTATTGTTTTTACATGCCACCTCTCCCAGCCCCTCTACAGTAGTGTCTTAGCTCAACAGTGGCTTTTTTTTTCAGATTGTAAGTCATATGTGGATGAAAACTTTGTCTTCACCTTCATATATCGAAAGATCCTAAAAATAAGCTTACATGCCGATTTTTCTCATTAATATCAGGAACTAGAGAAATATTCTATTTTTTCGTTAGCTTTAAACCACCTCTTCCATTTGAATTCCCTTCTGACCCCTTAAGACAAGCATCAAGAAATACAAAACTTTCGGTCCCCACGATACCATTACTCAGATTAAACCATGTCAATCAACAGTGTGGATTTGTGCACCCGACAAATAAACAAATATATAAACACTCATTTTAATATATATATATATATATATATATATATATATATATATATATATATATATATAAGAAGATAGTATAGATTACAATTTGATGTGAAATAATTTCTTCACTGTTTCCACGGAACTTCCTTATACATGGTTATTTTTCCCTGTGAATTGTACGGTTGATTGTATCTTGCGATATGCGGCATTTGCTGGTCTCGGACGCTGTGTGTGGGATTTTCGGAGGTCGTCATACGCCGAACCATAAGCAAGATTTCCGTATAACGATTCACAGTGGCATGACCTATACGAAATTTGCGCCCTTGACACATGTTTACGATGAGTGACGCCGTATACTTGGCGTTGGCAATTCCGGAAAGAACCTCTTCCAGATTTTTTTTCCAGTTTCGTTAGCATCAGACTCTGCTCAACCACATTCCTCTAGTACGTGACTAACAAAAATATTATTCCTTGCCTCATGGCATCTTAGAGATGGGTTTCGCATGCGTGGTACACTTGCACATTGACTTTGGTTCAATATAAATGAATGAAGCTGTGTATACTTTTAGATGAGCTTTCGTGATATCTAAAGATTGGATCTTCACATACATTTTTCCTGCAATGGCTGATTATGTCCTTTAGGTTAAATGACAAGAATAATTCAGGAAGCTGAATCCTTATGAATTAATTAGTGAAATGAGAGTGCGGGAGTAAATTGGAAAACTCTAGAAAACACGGACATATGTAGTCCACAATAAACTCAAGTGGACGGAGATTAAACCAGAGGCAAATGCCTTGTGATTGGGTTCTCTCGGAATTCTCCCGTTTTCTCCCACTTTCTTAATTACATCATTTAATTCATTTCTCATCATCACCCTCTCCTATAGCCTAATCGTGGGACGTAAAACTTAGATTTCATTTTATTTCATTTTTAAAATCGTGGCTTTTAAGACGTGTTTTTACTGGAGAAAGGGGTCGGAAAATGATGTCATTGCACGTGACGGCAGATTGCGTAAAGGAGGCCCTGCATACGCTGAATTTCATCAGAGAAAGAATTCAAATAACTTAGTTTGACATCCTTTTAAAACAAACATTATTCTTTTGTATATATAGAAAATGGACCTATCATTATGATACACCCCTGTAACCTTTAAACTAATAAATAAAAAAGTAAACACTGAAATTTCGAGTCATGCTAACATCAACTTGATATACTCTGCAATACCACCAGATTGACAACGATGCCAACACAACATAAAGTTCATTTTCTTTTTCAAATCGCACTGTCAATTCATTGCATATTTCAAATCTACATGTCAAGCGAAAACTATAACATCATTACTTACTAGCTATTCAGCGTTACAAACTAAGTACGTTAGGGTATAACAAGTATAGAAAAATAGCCAAATTTCGGAAGATTTTACAACAGTTATGACACAAGTAAGATGGACGGGACAAGGTAGACTCATAGTACCTTAATGTTGAATACTATGAACATCGGGTGGACAAGATGGCGGCTGACAAGGTAGACATAGGTATCTCGTGCTGTCAGTTTCAGTGTTTTTACTTGACAATAAATGTGGCAAATGTACTCGTGTAGTGAAAAATGGAATTTTGTGCGATATCTGCGATAAATGGTATCATTTCTCTAAATGTTCTAATATAAATGAGGACAATATACCGGAAAATGTGTGGGTGTGTATGCTCTGTGTAAACAACAAAAAAATAGTGACAAAAGAAAGTGCACAATGTGAGGACCATGTCAAACAGAAGGAAGACTATGAGAATATTATTAAAAATCTCATGGAGGAATTGGAATCTGTGCGAACAATAAATCAAATTCTCCAAAAACAATTAGAGAGCAAAGGTGAAGAATCTCAGGACCATTACAGGTACAGTTTAGGTAAAGACTGGCCAAATCTACCGGACATGTCGAACAGTAATGAAAGCAACTCATGGACATCGGTCGTCAAGAACAAAAAGAAATCCAAGAGTCTTACGAAGGACAAGTCTTTCAACATCCAACTACGAAACAGTTTTGAGGTGCTTCAGCATGTCCCTGCTGAAAAAGAAGAAACAAATAGTTCGAAGTGCAAGGTGAATTCACATAACAGTAAGGGTTATTCCGGTGATAAGTCTTCGAGCAATAGAAGTCGCAAGGGGAAAATACGCTTGTACGCGGATAGCCAAGGAAGGAATATAGCTACGGAGCTCCATACTCAATTAAGTAATCAAATATGCAGTACGGTGAAACCTGGCGCAACTTTCAAGGTTGTTACAGCGGAAGTGCCTCAAGAAAATCAGCAACTCGGTGCAAGGGATCTTGTGGTTTTCTTAGCAGGAACAAATGATGTTGCTAGAAATGAAGCTAGTGAATTTCTTAGTAATCTGAGGAAACGATTACAACTTCTTTTGCATACCAATGTCCTTGTGTTTACAGTGCCTCATCGGTATGACCTCCTACCTTCATCATGTGTAAATAGGGAAATACATCGAGTAAATCAAGAAATATACAAACTCAGCAAACATCTCAAAAATGTCAGTGTCGTTGACATAAGTTCGATTGGAAGAAGATTTTATACAAGTCACGGACTTCACCTTAATAAGCTGGGTAAGAAATATGTCAGTCGCGAAATACAGATTGTAAGTAACAAAATATATGCAAGTATGTATAAAGGAATAATACCAATGAGCTGGCATCAACAGGGAAACTCTCTTGCGAACCTGACTCCATAAAAAACTCAGTACCGGTAACAATATGGAGCCAGGTTAAACAATCGAGTCTAACGAAGCCGCTTGAATGTAGTCTTTATAATGTAGTATGTTCTATTAATAATAATGATAATATGCAAACTCCACAACCAGAAAATACAACAAATTTACTATTTTTTCACATTAATCTACAATCGATTGGAAATAAATTACCAGAGTTAGAAATTTTTCTAAAAGAATTTCCCTGTCATGTTCTTTGTGTCGACGAACACTGGTTAGTTGATGACGAAATAGATATATATATCCCCTCAAATTATAAGTTAGCTAGTGTTTTCACCAGAAAGGTAATGAATCAGGGAGGCGTTGGTGTTTATGTACGGTTAGATATTAACACTGAGTATCAACCGTTGGATATGCATCACCTATGTATTGAAGGAGTGTTCGAAATAACTGGTATCGTATTTAACAGTTTAAAATTGGTGATTATTTCTTTTTATCGTGTTCCGAATTCGGATCCTAATATATTTATGTTACAATGGGAAAAACTTGCTTTATATATTGATAAGTACAAACGATTTGATGTAGTGCACATGGGGGATATAAATATAAATGTTCTAATTGATAACACTGTAAAAAAATCATTTTGTGATATTCTCAGGTCGTATGACTATTATTATGTTAATGATCAAGCAACCAGAATGAATTCTTGCATTGATAATGTGATCGCTAATGTAAACAGAAGTATGATATCATGTGGAACTATAGAACCCTGTTTATCAGACCATAGTGGTCTATGGCTTGACCTACCTATTTTAAATCATACCGTTCCTCCCACTACGACATTTAAGAGGTATAGATTGCTAAGCTTGTCACATATCAGCAGCTTAAGGGATAGCCTGTATCAAGTAAATTTTTATGATTTGTTAAGCACATGTAATAATTTGTCTACAGCATGGAATACATTTATAAACACTATCGTCAATATTTATAATGAGTGCTGTCCAATAAAATCTAAAACTGTTCACATAAATAATAAGAAACCTATAACACATTTAACATGGTTTACTCCAAAATTAGCTAACCTTCGAGCTATAATGGTCAATTTACACGCTAAAGCTAAAAATGGTGACAATATTGTTAAATTAAAGTACAATGTGATTAAGAAAAAATACAGAAAAGAAATAAAAATAGCCAAGCAAAAACTTCATGAAGAACACATAGCCAAAGCAAGTAATAAATGCAAAGCTGCCTGGTCAATAATAAAAAAAAGAAATTAAGACAGAACATGGAACAAAGTTGCCTAGCATTACACCTAACGAGTTTAATAGCTTCTTTGTAAATAATCAACATGTAACTAATATTTCTAAGAACAATGCTGACAACCTTAACAATGATCTTAATGTGTACCTTAATAGGCAGAGTTTACCACAACTTAACAACCTAAATTTTAAATGGACACAGGTTAGTGCAGATGAAGTTTTATATATTGTGTCAAAAATGAAAAATACGTAGAGTGAAGATTTTTATGGTCTATCTACCTTTTTTATAAAGCAAATAATTGATATAATTGCATTTCCTATCACGTACCTTATTAATTGGACACTAAACGACGGCTGTTTTCCTGATAGCCTAAAAGTAACAATAACAGTACCTATATATAAAAAGGGTGATAGAGGTAACCCTGGTAACTACCGCCCTATATCTCTTGTTCCAGTGTTTTCTAAAATAATAGAGTATTGCGTTAAAAAGCAATTATCTCCTTATTTTGAACAAAATTCACTTATTAATGTAGCCCATTTTGGTTTCAGATCAGGGTTATCTACTATTGATGCTGTCGAGACAGTCGTGGACGAAATACTAAATGGTTTTGAATCCGGCTCATATACGTGTACTACTCTTATTGATTTAAGTAAATCTTTTGACACAGTTGTACACGATATCTTACTTACAAAATTACGATTCTATGGAATAAATGACATTGAACTATCTCTTCTTAAGAGTTTCCTCACTAACAGACGGCAAATAGTAAAGTTTAACAATAAGACATCTGATGAGTTAGAAGTTTTGACTGGTGTTCCTCAGGGCTCGGTACTAGGCCCATTTTTATTCTTAGTGTACATGAACGACCTAACAAGTTGTTTACCGTATAAAACAACAATCTATGCTGATGACACTACTTTTATTACAAATGACCATAGCATACTCAATGTAAACATTAAAAATAAAGAAATGTTAAAGGCTTCTTCTCTATGGTTCCAAACAAATAGCTTGGTATTAAACACGACAAAAACAGAAACTCATTTCTTTTACCTAAATAAACCACCGTGTATCTTGAATAACCAGAACTATGTGAAGTTGTTAGGCATATATTTAGATACAAAATTAAACTGGGCAGTTCACACTCAGGAACTATGCAAAAAACTCGCTCGTGTTCTTTACGTATTGCGGAAATTAAAAAGGTCTGTAAGTAAGGAAATGATGATTTCAGTGTATTATGCTCTTTTTCACTCTCATTTATTGTATGGTAATTTACTATGGGGAAACTCTGCAAGTGCAAAGGACGTATTCAAATGGCAAAAGAAGGCATTAGGTTGTATTAAAGGTGTACCTGATACTGAGTCCTGTAGGAATATTTTCAAAGAATACCGAATCATGACAGTTCCCTCAATAAATATTTATTATAGTTTAATTTATATTAAGGAAAACCAAACTAGTTATAATTTGCGATCTAACGTGCACGATTATAATACAAGGTACAAAGATAATTTAGAAACGCTGTCTGTCAGATTATGCAAGACGCAGCAAAATTTTAAATATAATGCAATAAAACTGTTCAACTTGTTACCTTTACATGTACGTAATTTGGAAAACAAGCAGTATGTTAAACACATTAGTAATATATTAATAGAGTATTGTATATATAGTATTACGGAATTTGAGGAATGCATTTGTAATCAATAAAATGTAAATAGCTGGTAAAAATGTAAGGGTAAAGTTCCGTAGACGACATACTTCCTTAAAGGATTCAAACATGGTAGCAGTAATCAAGTAAACCTGCAATTACCTAATCTACTACTACTATCGCTACTGTTACCATTCCTATTGCTTCTACGGATCTTCACCCAAATTTGAAAGATGTAATTCAATAGAAGGCTTAACCCTAATAATGGTAATAATGGGCTTTTTGTTTATTGATATGTGGTAGTGCCAACAATGTAAATATGAAGTATATTTATTCTATGAAGTATATATGTAGTAATACTTCTATGAAGTAATTATGAAGTATATATGTAAATATGAAGTATGTAAATATGAAGAATGCAAATTGTGTTATAACTGTTAGTAATAGTTTCAATTAGTTATTAACTGTCAATTAGTAATAGGCATAGTTTCTTTTTTGTTACATTTCAATAATTTTTACAATTTAAATACTATTCTGGACGAAGTCTATTGCAACTATGTTGTCTAATGACTAATAAAGTATTCTATTCTATTCTATTCTATCATATGAAGTTTTTCGAACAAGTAGGAAAGAAGCTAAAACGGATTGAATGTTTGACTTATTTCAAAGAGCTTTATTCCAGAAAAGTGTTTATTTACGAGGAGTGATCAGAAAGTAAGGTTAAAAAACCTGCCGTAAAACGTGTATATATTATTTCATACAACTAATACAGCCAACAGATTGTACATACATTAGGCTATTTTTCGACATAGTCTCCATATTGGTTGAGGCACTTCTGACATCTTGGAATGAGTTTGAAGATTCCTCCCTGGTAAAAATCCTATTATTGTGTGTTTAGCTTTTTCATCACGACGTGTTTCACCTCTTCGTTTGAAGAGGAGCGATGGCCTCCTAGGTGATGCTTTAAGTGCGGAAACAGGTGAAAGTCGCTTGGAGTGAGGTTCGGGCTCAAGGGAGGGTGGTTGTGGTTGATGATGTCCCAGCAAAACTGCTTCAACGGCATGGTGGTTTTTCTGTGTTGGATACAGGCACGCGTAGTCGTGAAGGAAGATGACACTCTCGGTAAGAAATCGATGTTTCGCTCACAGAAATCGAATAACTGAGCGAACTTCCTGGCGAGACCAGTTTCCCAAACGAGTCGCCATATGTGTTTACCTAGAACTGGCGCCGTAAGTGGCTGAAACTCTGCACACTTCCAAACTCCATGAATTAAAATTACGTCATCCTCATTCCTCTATAACAGACGAAACTCCAGAAATATCGGCTATGTAACCTTAGGTTCTGTTCCTCCCATGTATAATATTTAAATTCTAAACGTAGGAAAATGGGAGCATATTTATTTAAAGAGAGGAGGCCATACGATCTCGTTGTGCATGATTTTGAAATTTCTGACGGTAACTTTAAGGTAAGGTAACCTATCCTAATCTAACCTTACAATATTTATTTATTTTTTGCAGGTTTGAAGCTAGAGAGACACTTCTAAGTTAAGGGAAAGGTAACATAATTTAACAATTGTTAATATTCTAAAAGTAATGTAACCTAATCTAATTATTTTTAATGTTTTAAGTGCATTTTTGTAGGTTTGAAACTGGAGAGGCACCAGGCCCGTAGCCATCCCGAAAATGAAGAGTTGGTGAAAGTTACGGGGGGGCGATCCGAAAATATAATAGTTCATCACCATATTATAGTTAATTTGCAAGCCTGTGAAAATTTTAGAGGGAGGGGGGCCCGCCGCCCTAGACCCTCCTGAATACGGGTGTGAGAGGCACCTCTAAAGTTAACAGCATGTAATATAAGAAATAATTGGTGCTCCAAGATTAGCAACGTAAAGTTATAAACGGTGATAACCTTTCTGGGTAATGCATGTTTTTTCTAGTTAAAATATACTCTACCGGATTTGGGTTAATTCTGTATACTGGGCGCCAAAACTGTGTTTATAGGAGAAACGGGTTGTTGTTGGAAGGGTAATTAGTGTGTGAGTAATTATGAAGTGATTAGAATAGTGAAGTGAAATGCAGTGTGTGTAAGGGAGGAAAACCAAATATTGCCGGGGGGGCAAAAGTGGTAAAAAGCAGAAGCCGTTGCCGATCTACACAAACCGCGAAGATAAGTACAAAGTTAAACTTCCCTTGAAACACTTAACGTAGCCTAACCTAACTAAAACTAACATAAATTAACCAAAATTAGACTATATTTAGCAAAAAGCATACATATAAAAGAAAAAAGTACTGCCCTCAAAAAGCAGAATTTACCCCCAGATTTTTTTTTTTTTTTTTTAGATTGACACCCGAAGTAACCAAAATGGTCTGGCCAACGTTGTTTTCTGGCTGAGTTGTATTGTTTTGCGTAAAACTACTTTGGAACACAATCATTTAATGGTTGCTAGTTTCGTTAAATTCACCCTACCAACATTTACCGTAAGACCAACGTTTATTTCTGTAGGTTAACCTCTTCAGGTTCTATGTGTTGTATACGACACACAAATATAACATATTTCAGTAAGCTGAAATGTATGACTGAAGTGTATGCTTGCAGAGCTAATGTGTAACATACGCCATACGGAAGTCTCAAGTTCTCTATTTTCAAAATTTCAACTTTTTAGTGAATTTTTAGTGCTAAATGATAATAATTAACTACATACAGAAGATTCGTAAAAGCTTCTGGGAGTGGACGTGAAGAGGTTAAGTTGAAAACTACTGTGGCATAGCAGACATTATCAAGCGTTAAAAGTTAGTGATCCCCATTAAAAATCAAGCGTTGGCCAACATTCATTTGATTCCTTGGGACATACCATATTCATATTTTGGAACTTAAAAATATATATATTGCAATATTCTTAAGAAAAAAAACATAATTAAATATTTTGTAATCATTCTTACCAATCACAACAGATTAATATAGGGTAGCATACGCTGTACATATTTCTCAACTAAAAAATTCTGATGCTCTTCAATTTTCTTAATTATTGATTCCAACTCTATGGTATATTTGTAATAGGCATACGTCTTTATTAATAAGTGCCTCTTTCTCGCAGCCTCCATCTCCATATTAAACTTATTCCATAATTGAATCTGGATGTTTACATATTTATTTTTCTTGTTATTAAGTTCGACTTTGAGTTTATTCAATTGCTTGTTCTTTTTATTGTGCTTCCTATACAAGTGTTTTATCATTCTCATAGCAAGTTTCATTATTGCAAAATTATCTTGCTGAAGAAACGTGTAAACTTCCACACAAAATACATAGCAGTGCGTCAATTAAACGGGAACCTATTTTCAGACACAATATTAACTAGAGCTTACGCTAAAATCTAACGCTGCTCGCTAATCAAACCTCGGAGCAAGTACGTGTAATTGTCTATTGACAAGTAGCTTTATAAGTTAGAGGCTAATCCTTTATTACATTATCATTACTTATTTTAATTTTGTACTCATGAAAAACATATTAACTAGACTTAGCGTATTGTTTAATATGGATTAAATGACATGACTTTTTGTGATTTATTATCGAAATCCTATTATTGAAGACAACAATTTTCCTCGGTCCAGATTAAGAATACTCAGCAAAGTTTTAAAAAGCCTTTTTTCTTTTTCTTTTCTGGCTTTAAATCGTTTTTTAAGACATTCTAGACTGTTATTACTCTGACGCATACACAAACAATTGCGTACAGTTTGATAATATGGATATAAACTGATGTGCTCTGAAAATGATTACGTGCAATTCTATTAAATAAAATTATTTCATCGTGAAATTCACTCGTAGCGTCTTATAAATTCTTTCTTAGGGTAGAAGTTGTATTCACGGGTGCACATTCACTTAAAGAGGACTCTACCTTACAGGTATAAATACGTGTCCGAGCATATGCCATTAAAACGATTATGCTAAAATCGCAAACCAACCTATGTTAGGTGTCTCTAAAAGCAAGAATGCTATCTTACCAAGTCAAGGTAGAAGTTCAGCTGCGGGTCGCAAGCACTGAATAGTGCGGGAGTTTGTTCGCAAGGAACAGGCGTATCAGTAAGGAAGGATATGTGCATAAACAAGAGTAGTGCAAAAAGTACTCGAAGTTGGATAGAATCTCATTGATTAGAGTACTTTAAATGGCTTCACACTCACAACTCTATACTTGTTAACAAAAATACAGGTTTTCTACATCGTGCAGAAATATTACTTTGGTGAACATTAGCATGATGCACTGCCGTCTTGTACCTAGATATATGAACTCATTCATTTTAAACGTAGTATGGGGCTCCTAATGCTTTTGTACTTGTAACATTACACTTGTTCATATAGGAATAAACATGTTCATAAGGAATAAATTTATGCTGGCAACACAAATAAATACAGGCGTATCTTAGGTTTACAAGTGTAGGCTTATTAGTGTAAAATCACTTGAAATGCTTTACGACGGATAAATTAAGTGAGTGGATATGAAAAATCGCTGCATTAGATACTAATTCTCACCGGCGCGACGGTATATTTCTGCACATTGTACAGAACATGTATTTTGTGTTTACAAGTGTAGCGTTACTAGTAGAAAACCATAACAAGTGCTATTGAAAACCTTATCATTTCCAAAAACCACTTCTCACTTGCACGCAATCCCAAATCGCTGACGCACCTGCTCCATTCGGATGTATCTTCCCACGGGACCAACAGCTTTACCAGTGGTGCCCACCTCCTCTCATGTCTATGACGCACCCCTATCAATTATCTATCCGTAGGTTTTCTTCCATGAAAAAATCTTTCCGATTAATTTTTACACTCCTCAAACATATTTATATAGATTTTAACCCCCCCGAAATATTTCAATGACGGAGTTTGCGTCATAGCTCCCCTTTGTGGGCACCCCTGGCTTTACAGTGGACTGGCTCGGTTAGATAGCATTTGTGTTTTAGTGGCCACCTAGCACTTGTTGGTTTGTGTTTTAACACTAGTTTTATGTGGTACATATCCGGAAGCCATATTCATGTGTTGGGCTTTTCTTAATCAATGCACTTTCCTAAAATCACCATACTTTCCTCATAAAATATTTCCATTACCAATACAGATTCCTTGTTTAGGTTAAGAATGCCACAGTAAGATTTTGGCAGATCTAGGGATTGCCACAAAGTTACGGTTCCGGCGGAATCAGTTTCACGAGAAATCGGTTCTTGGGGTCTAGTTTTCAAAACCGGTTCCAGACCTTGATCCGAAAACTCAGTTCCGGAACCGGATCTTCTTAGCATTTTCCGGCCATCCTTACTTAAGAAATTGTATTGTATTTATTTGCATCCTTTTGATTATACAGAGTATAATATAGGACTTGTCATGAAGATGGTACATTATATATATATATATATATATATATATATATATATATATATATATATATATATATATATATATATATATATATATATATATATATCACATATTCATTAAAGTAATTAGAAATTTGTTGAATACAAATTTTTCAGTAAAGTAAATAAATATTGAGTACTATACTTACGCCATATGCTACCTTGACATTGAATATGAAATTGTGGTATCTGCAGTTTGTAGAATCTAGCATAGTATGCTCAAGAAACTTGTATAAATTGATGTAACTATATAGTTTCCTTTCTTATTTTACTTTAATTCTTGTTTATTTATTTATTTATTTGCCATCAACACAACAGGAATAAGCCCAATTATAGTTTTGCTGTATTACATAATACATTTACAATTGTTTTCTTAAACATAGAGTCCATATTCCAGATGTCAATTTCTCTAAGTTTGATACATATTTTGTTTTTTGTAAGTAGAACACATTCTCCAAATTGGTGATTTCCATAATACGTTGGTCCTAGCTGTTTTGCAATAGAACATATCAGAGTTATTAGCACGAGTTTTAAGTGTCGGGACATGAAAATTTAATGTTGATATGAGATCCGTACAATTAAATTCGTTTTGTACTATTTTATGGAGAAAAATCATATCTGTCACATTTCGCCTTTGTTCAAGTGTAGGGATACAGAAGTTGTCTATTAATGTTAGATAATTTTCATAATATTGATAGATTACAGTTGTCTTGTACGTCAAGTATTTGATAAATTTAGATTGAACCTTTTCCAGTTGGTGTCTGTATTGCTGTTATGATGGGTTCCAAATCACAGCAGCATATTCCAGTTTTGATCGGACACAGGCATAATACATTTTTGTTGGTGGAGTACTATTGTTAAATTCCTTTCGAATTCTAATTATAAATCCTAACATCTTGAGAGATTCGTTAACTATGTTCTCTATATGGTTATTAAATGTCAATTTCGTATCAAATATAACTCCAAGATCTTAGACTGAATTTAATCTATTTAGTAAGATCTGGTTCATTGAGTAATCAAACTCTATTTGACTTTTGTTTCTGGTAAACGATAGAATGTTACATGTGTTTATGTTTGCATTAAGTTTGTTATGAGAACACCAATTAGCAATATTTTCCATGTCACGTTGTAAATCGAGACAGTCATGGATGGTCTTTATCCTACTGTATATTTTGAGGTCATCAGCAAAAAGCAATTTGCTACTTAATAATATATGATCAGGGAGATCGTTAATGAATAAAAGGAACAATAACGGACCTAGATTAGAGTCCTGGGGAATTCCAGAATATGCAATATAATCAGGTATTAGATATTCGTCTGTTGAATAAAAACAATGTTGCATAAGGTAATTGTAAAGTTGTTTCTTAAAATGTGTTTCTAGACTTATATTTTAAATTTCCCTTGGTAACTTGTTATACATAAGAATACCAGCATAATTAGAACCTTTCTCATAAATACATGTATTGTGGGCTATTAAGGAAAAATTTCCTCTGTTTCTGGTTTCGTACTCATGCTGATGGCTATGTCGAGAAAGAACATGGCTTATTTTTTTGTTTTTTTTTTTACAAATAACAGCAGATGGAAAATGTACAGACAAGATAACGGCAGTATATTGAGTTTTTTTTATTTAATATTGGTCTACAATGCTCATTATATTTCGATTTGGTAATTGTTCTTACAATCCGTTTTTGTAAAGTGAATATTGCATTACTTTTAGATGTGTTCCCTTAAAAAATAATTCCGTAACTCAATATCGATTAAAACAGACTAAAATAAATTACTCTAAGTGTAGAGAGGTTTGGTATGACAGAATGTAGCAAAGCAATCAGCAGAAGGTGAATTTTGTCAGAAAGGTTTTGCATTTCTTAGATATACATGTTTTTAATAGGTACATGTTTGTTTATGAAAATATCTTTTCGATGCACAAATACTGAGATTTAGTGCATTGTGGAAACAAAACAAATGGATATTTTTTTCTGTAGCTGTAATTTTGATTTGGATTGCAATGCATTTACAATTTGTAAGGAATTGAAATTGTCCATAGATACATTATTTTGGATTTTTTTCCTCGGAAGTACTTAAATACATACAGGAAAAGTAAGTTACTTGAGTAGTGAAAGCTGGAATGAGTGCGAACTATTTGTGTTCAGTAGTAAGTTTGTAGTACACAATTTCTTTCATAATTCGTTTGCGAAAAGTAAAGTCACCTGTAGCTTATGCGCAAACGTTCCTGTACGATAACGTTAACACGTTCATCTTTATAGGACGATATCGTACATAAATACAGAACCAGTTCCGAAACCGAGTCGTAGGAACCAATTCCACACCTGGATCCGAAAACCTGGTTTCGGAAGCGGATCCGTTCAGTGCTGAAAACCGGTTGCACCATGAAGCGGTTCCGGCAATCCCTAAATTAAACTGATATAATTAATGATTTTATGTTGTTTAAGTCAACTATAGATTTAAGCTGTATTAATAAAGCATAGACTGTAATGCGAATGATAACGGTCACTATAAAGGAAGGTTGAATTTAATGGCGTACGCCGAAGCTATACAAAAAAAGGATTAGAATTCATGTAATTTAAGGTGTTTTATACATACATGAACATCGTAAATATTTATTTTTATATAATGTCTTGGTAGAGGAATGGTTAAAACTTCAAGACCTCCTTATTAATAGACCCTAATAATATGGCCACTACATTCTTAAAAATACTTTTACAAGTATTTTTAGTCGAATAAATACCCTAATGCAATCTAGACTTATTTTTCATGCGCATGTACCAATGACTGCAAACATATTTATGAAATGATTGCAAACGAAAATGCCATAAAAACAATAATCATGACAAAAAATACGCACAAACATGTGCTAGGTGGTCGCTAAAAGCAATGATCAGTGCCTCCCCAGCAGATAAAAGGTCTGCCCTTCCAGTAGACAATTCTTAAATCCGCCAATGGTTCTGAGTCATTATAACTGCTATGTCGATTATCGCCTATTAAATTGCAAATCTTTCACCCTATTGACGACAGGGGCGGATCCAGGACTGAATACAGGTGGGACGGTGGATTGTCATACTGCTAATTTTAAGGACTCAAAACTTTGGGATGGGTTTTATTTATATATATTAAATAAGAAGGTTTTATCTTCTGGGTGGGGGCGATTGCCCCAGTCGCCCCCCCTGGATCCGCCACTGATTGACGCAAACCATTACGGAATTGTGTCCGTAAATCTCTCGCATCAGTGATAGGTCTTACATTCCTTTTGTGGTATAATTGGTGCAGGTTAAAATGTTCACTGACAACCGTAAGAATTAAGAAAATAACCTTAACTTAGTAAGCGTATATTCATTATTATTTTACTACATATTATTAGACTCTGCAAAGGTTAGATGGACAAGATATATATACATCAATGAAGTAGGCATTATTCTGGAAATCCATAAATATATTTCCCTTAAAATTGGTGTGTTTTTACATTTCTACTTTACCAGCAGCTTGTCTAAGTGCACGATACCTACTTCTGTATTTGTTAGCTCATTTGTTGTATGTGTAGTTGCAATTAATCGAATAATTTTGGAATGCGCCACTGAATTTCATGTGCAGGTTGAATTAATGTTTTAAGCACTTATTTAGAAATATTTTTATGAACTACAAGATAAATAAATTGATCCAAATGCAAGTAGCAGTGGGGATTTATAAGGAGGACGTACTATTAGACAGGCTCACACATAACAAGGCGTGCCAAACTTTGCTTATGGTTTTATTACTGGTTTTGTTTAGTAATTTTGAACATGTCTTTTTTTAAAGAGTATAATATGCGTTAGGATAAAATAAGTTGGATTTGTTTAGCTTTTCAAGCCATAGGCGGATATAGATGGAAACATTGCCCCCCAACTTTTTGACAAAAATTAAAATGCCACCTATAAGATTTGTATTTACCATGCCCCCCAGCAGACAAAAGGTCTGTCCCCCAGAAGACAATTCCTAACTCCGCCCATGTCTCAAGGTATGAACTTGGTGGACTCCTCCTAACATATAACACTTCACCAAACGTGAATAAAAATATGTGAATTTACCAACACAGTGTGGCTAGCTATGTCGTAGTTAATGGATGTTTTATATTGTTTCATTCTGTAGTGGATTGCGTTAACGGACTGTGAAATTTTCATTTCACTTTGTTATTCATATTTTGCAAACAACTATAATCATTTATTGTATTATTTGTGGTGATGTGCGGTCCGCAAATTTTACGAAGGCTATTACGGTATTAGGCCCATAGACTGTAATTTTACGTGGTGTACATTGTTATGGTACCAATAGTTTCTAATGTTTGCATTTAATGCCTATATGTACCCGTATCTAGAATTCATCCTCGCGTCTCTTTGGAATATTTTCCAATTTATTGTACCTATACCTGGATTCACACATTCCGTATAGGTTTGCGTCAACATAAAGCAAACGGCGTTTTGGTTAGCAATAATAAACTAGCAGTTACAATTGATTTTTGTATGCGCACGTTACTATTGATTTTATGTAACGCAATTTTTTCTGAGAGTGGTATGTAAATTGGGCCGTTTATTTTATTTATCTAGGCATTATTGCTCCAGGGGGCAGTTTTTTTTCTAAAATTCATACATAGTTGCTCAACACTGTGAAGAATTCCCCGCCGAGGGAAAACAGGTTATTATGAGACAGCGTTGCCAGCTTATACAACGCAAAGTTCTCAGCTTTTATAAGATATTGAATAACTCTATAAGTATTTGACTTTCCGATTTCACATAAACGCGACAATGTTCCTTGTGACGTACCGACTTGATATATACTTTAAAGCATAATGTAGGTAGTAGTAGCCTTTTTCGAGATTTTGCACAATTTCTAAACTCAACTATTACAGTTATATCAATACTAATATTGCTTCCCCCAAATTTCAACTTCATGGATATTATCATGTAGATCATAGGAGTTTTTAGCTAATAGGTGGAATCGTAATATTTTGATTTTGTTTTTGAGGAACTATTTCTAATGACACTCCTAAACTAAACCTACATATTAGAGTATGCAGTTTCAGAGTATGCGTAATATGGTATCTAGTTAACTGTGTAAAGCTCTTCACCCAGATGTAAGAAATATTGGGCCTTATGCAGAGTCGTTTTGACCCGTAATTAGTGCCATACTAAAGAGTTTGACTAACATATGTTTCCTGCAGCAGTCTGGCCTTTAGTATGAGGCTAATCATATTTCATAATGACTCTGCATAAGGCGGATTATGTGTATCCTTAACTGTTATAAAACTCTATTCTAATTCGTGGAGGTCAAGTTTTTGCACACCACGCGATATAATTGTTGAAAAATTATAATTCTTTCAGTAAATACTTACTTATTGTTCTCCAAACGATTTGCATAGCGCGACATATTTCAAAATTTAGAACAGAAAAAATCAAGAGAATCACCCGAAGTAATTGTTGAAACGATAAATTCTTTCATGATTTGTATATAAATACGGCGTCCGGATGTATGGCATAAAACTACAGTGGAAGAAATACTGGCTACTGAAAAACAAAAATGGTATTAAATCGAGTCAGAGCAGGGCGAAGCTTGTAGGCCTGTGCGATACGCGGGGTGTATGCTAAGGGAGCAGGTACGTTAGCGACAGAAATACACCGCAGATATAAAATAGTATCTAATACAAGTATCATTCATATGTACTCACTTATTTGATCCTTCGTAAAGTACTTGTAATGATTTAACACTTGTAAATCTAAAATACAGCTATATTACATTGCATTTAGTTCTGTCGCATGCAGAAATTTGTTACTTATGAATATACCTTCTTATTGTTACTTACAAATAATAATTTTACCTGCAAAGTTTTCCATAATGTGGTGTGTCGAAATTTGACCAAGACCTTCTAATGCATATTTTTAAAGTGTTCGTTGTTCGGTTTTCAAATTTATGTTCTACTTTAGCATCGTGTTGAAACACTTAAATGCTTTAAAATAATATCCAATTGTTATACGGAATCTATTCCTGTTTAGTTCGGTGCTATTCCTATACATCTGATTTGTAAGTAGTTAGTATTGAATAGTGTCCAGGAATATTAAATAAGATGTAAGTATGCTAAAAAAAAAGTATGATTGTACTTAATCAGGAAAATCAATATAAAACTTTTAATTAATTGTTGAAATTACTGAGTAGTTAATTTTGTTCGGCTGTATCCTTTTTAGGGGCACACCTACATTCATGAAATATTAATTTGTCTTAAGGCGAAATGCGCCTTACTGCCTTAGAAAGTGTTTCCTAAGAGAAAAAGATAACATTTCATGGTGCAGAGTGACTTTAGAAGGGTTAAGTACTGTAGCATACGCAGGAATTTATTTTGGTGTGTCCAAACTCAATATGAGGATATTTTATATTAAAATTCCTAAAATTTGGCTAAATGTACACAAAAGTTGAAATTTCGGAGGATCCAGAGCCCCAGGACCTACTCCCTGCGTACGTCCCTGGTTAAGTATATAACACGAATCATCTTAATAACATCAACCATCTTGGTAGGTGCCCACTAAAAAGCACCAATGCTTTCTAACCGAGTCAAAGCAGCAGCGTACCATAGAGACCCGCGTTAGTAGCGTACGCAGTAATTTATTTCGGGGGTCCAAACTCCATATGAGGGTATTTTATATTGAAATTCCTAAAATTCCCCTTAAAATTAGGCTAAATTTACACAAAAGTTGAAATTTCGGAGGGGAAGTCCAGACCCCTATTACCCACCCCTTGCGCATGTCTCTGGCCCGCTCTACTGCGCGGGGTAGGAAGCAGGCACGTCAACGACTATAGGTATACACATACACGAGGATAATTGAAAAGCACTTCATATGGTAAGAAAAAAATTGTAGCACATGTCTGAGGCAATTCTATGATTCTTTAACCCCTTTATTTCATGTCATGTTACATAGCACTTCACCTTGGTTACTTACATAATTCTATTCTGTAATCAAGTAACATCTTTCTTCTGTAAGTTTTACAAATGTATGTCCCCTTAAAATAGTATAGCACCTTTTGCTCGTCATAAATACTTTTTCCTGAAGGTGGACTTAGAGAAACCCAGAGCACCATTAAACAGTTGTATTTAATTAGAACATCGTGGCAGCTCAATTTGTAATAGTTACTAGTTCGCAAATTAATGTAAAATTGGCCTTCTTGCTTCTAATTTGTGATTTAGTGTAATTTTCTTCCCAAGTTATAAAAATCCACGTAAAACGTATCTCTACAACAAACATGATTTTGTTTTCATATTGGTTACAGTGTGATAACTTTGAGCAAAATCGAGAATTTGAAATATTACAAAATCCGAAAGTAATGAACGTAAACTTATTCATCTCATGTGACATAAATTGTTTATACTGTGAAGATACTTTTGCTGTTACGTTAAGACAAATATTGGATCACTAGTGTGTTTAGAACAATTGTTATAATTAAACAAGAGGTATATATCTATTTACACTAAAATGGAACGTTCTACAGAACAAAGTATTGTATGTAATCGTTATTTACGTCGTGGTTCGGAACAACTTTTATTTCTCATATACTTCCCCTTTCCTTAGTTGTATTTCCCAGTTACGCCATGACGTAAGCGATCACCGCCCATGCCCACAGTTTTCACTTGCGATGAATGGGAACATGGCAAATGAGAATGCAAGCAACGTAATATTCGTTGTTAAACTACACGTATAAGGAAAATTAAGCATTAAACATATAACAAATGATAAAATCACTTTTCGATAAAAGAAATATAATATTACTATATGAGCACAAATATTACATGTATTCACGTTTCCAATATATTCACCATTAACAATTTAGTACTAATAATACGATGGTGGTGTGGCTATGATATTAATTGATGTGGTGGCTTAAAATGTAAACTCATGTAAACTCACGTGTTTCTTCGGCTAGCCTGTTGAAGTTGCTCCCTCGTAGTCCCACGTTCGAGGATGTGCGCTGGTTCTGGAGTTGGAGTCCCAAGGTTAACTTTCCACTACTGTTTCTTCAATGAGGGTTCCAAATAGGAGCTACAAATATAGGTTCTGCTCCAGGAGGTCGTTGTCGCCGTATTGTCAAACAAGTACGCTTATGTAAAATTTGATGTGAGGAAATATGAACTGCCACCTTCACATATAGGTATAACACTTCATCACTTTTAATTTAACACAGAACGTTTACGTGTACCCAATCGTCTAGTAATACAATAATTACAGGCAGCCTGAATGCTGCTTTCGGAAATGCGCGTTCAGGGCGAACGAGCGTCGACGCGTTCTTCGTCTATTGGACGCAGAGCAACTGCCCGCTTTGTCCAGTCAGCTATTGTGTATATGTTCTCGGTGCTAGAGCGCCCAGATGATGACGTATACTACCAAGTTCACACTCTTTGGCTGAAGAAGTGCGGGCATTCTAAATAATCAAATCAGCGTTGAGCACTGACAAGAAGTAAAGTGCTTTTGCGACTTTCCCGTTTTTCCGGAGTTAGAGAACATTCACAAAGGAAATCACTGTCTCTGCAACGGATGTCCATATATGGTTACGAAATCTAACGGAAGTCCACCAACACAGATGAAAAGGCATTCCAAAGCGGTGACAAAGAGTTTCTCGAACATTTGGATTTATACGAGGGTTGGTTAATAAAGTTCAGAATAAATCTATTTTCTCAATGTTTCTTTTAAATCGCAAAAATGAGCTGCAGGACGGTGACATGTACCTGTATTAAATAAAGAGACTAGAAACAAAAGCATCACCGGTTATCAAAAAACGTAGAAAATAAAATTGTGATGAGTTATCTGTTGACTCAATGTTGATCGTGTTGTAGTATTTACAGTGATAATGATAAGGACGAAATCAAATGCGACTCATGGAAAGACTATGATGATTCGCTACAAAAAGTAAAAAATTGTTTTGAGAAAACCCTAATAAGCTTACTTGATTCAGACGAAACATTTTCGATCTGGTATAAAACTGGATAAGATGTATCCACGTGTACATATCTAGACATATCTCGATACCCAACAGATCATGATTTCATGGACCAGATTGCAGTATAAAGCATTTTGAAAAATTGAATGTTGGATCTACAAATTATTCTCTGCTGCATAATAATTTTCAATCTTCTAAAAGTCCTAAAGACAACGTGAGCGAAGAAGACTTTTTCATGCAAGAAAAAAATTGTAGTAAAGTGTTTGGTCGCAAGAGAGTCAGGGAACCTGAATTATAGGGAACAACATGTGAATTAAAGGAACTAAATAAGAAAAGGATTTTTGTGGATTCTGGTAAATTAAGTAACGACCGTGAAGAGTAGTTAAGAATAAGTGTTGAGTTCTTAACTAAAGTGAACTAACTGAAAAAAAAAGATTCGTTTAACTGGATTTGGTAGGAAAAAAACTGGATAATTAGAATCAAAGGTTGGATTGTCTTACTAACTAAATGAAGAAATAAAAGAAATAATTCCACGCAATTTTTAGGCTCAAGTGTAGTTCGTAATCATTATGTTCACAGATTAGCTTAGGTTTGCTTACTATTTTTTATGTGTTACTCTAGTGCAGCTGTTGTTTTACAAAAATTTGCACTTCAAGATGGAGTTGTCTCATGTTAACTGTTATGCATGATTTGTTAATAATTGCAGAGAAATTGTGTGGATTTAAAGTATATTGTCCATTTGACGTGATAGACTTCGGTTCGATTTCCAAAAGAGCTCATGTGGTTGGGGTTCACGTCTCATACATATAGCTTTGCTGCTGAGAGGGACGCCAAACTCGATATTAAAATCAGTTACAATATAGGGAATTAAAATTTATATATTGCAATTATAACATATTCTTAGATACCCCGATGTTTCCTATTAGCCACTTCATAAACCTGTGAATTGTAAATGCTATTAGTTCTAATATTTGTGTCTGAGCTTATGTAATTTTGCTATTTCTTAAAAAACTATAGTTTTGTTCAAATAATCTTTATGACTCACTTCTTTCTTTAAATGCGCTGCACTCATACTTGTAGTTGGAATTAAATCAAACAAATGTGTATTTTCTTTGCCGAACTATATTCATTTAGATCAAATATATTCGACTTTTGAAGTACGATTTTCAGAATATACGCTTCTGAATTAAGGTGGGTGGCCAAGAATTATTGAACAAAACTGTATGTATAAAACGTAGAAATGGTCTTAAAGTTAAAATAAAGTGTCCTAGAACGTCTTGATAGCTATCAATGTATAAGAAGTATACATTAATTGAAAGGTTTAGAAGTGGATTGAGCCTGTTCTGTTTCGTTACAACGGATAATTAAATAATAAAATTGCTCTAAATTTATATGCACACTGAGTTAAATATTTACATTTAATATACCGATCCTACCTCGCGCCATGTGGATTTTGTGGTGGACAAACACTGGGCTCGTGGGTTTTCTCGGGGTTCTTCCGTTTCCTCCCACTTTCTACATTGCACCATTTTATTCATTTCTCATAATCACGTCTCCTTTAGCGTAACCGACATAAAACTGAGAGATTAGACAAGCAAAAAGGTTTATATGATCATATGTCAAGAAATACATCGTTAGAGCTACGGACATTGAGCCGCCTGATGCTGCAAAATAGCCATATTCTGGTCGCTCCTTAATGCGACTCAATTTAAACATCAATAGCTCACCCCCTAATTAAGCTAGGAAGGTAATTTTCGTATGTTTCTGAATGATGAAGCTTTCGAGTGATACGTATTTCACGTATGTGGAGGGTATCACGGTGGACGGAGTAGAATAACTACGTGATACAAAAAAGAAAAAAAATAGTTTCCCTCCCCCGTACGCTGTGGTACCTCCTACATACGTGAAATACATATAGGCTGGAAAGCTTTATCCTTCAGGAACACATTGATACCAAAATTATATTTCTACCTCAATTAGGGGCTATGATATTGATGTTTAAATTGAGTTACATCAAGCGGCGACAAGAATGTGACTATTTCACAGCATCAGACGGCTCAATGGTCGTAACTCAGTAACGATGCATTTCCTGACATACGGTCATATGAACTTTTCTACTTGTCTACCCATAGGGAATACACCCCTGAAATTTTGCTGTACCTTTTTGTTTGTTTTAGGACAGTTTACAAATAATATCAGAACTTTGAAGTGAGTTAGGATGACAACCAAAATAGTGATATTGATTTCTTTGTAATGGAACATTACAATTTAATGTAATGATATTTTTGATGGGAAGGTCCTAGAAATTTTTGCACCGACTGTACTTTCTATTTAGCAAAAAATTTCTTTCGGTCCATATAAGTTATTTAATTATTCGTTATTTTATTCCAAATTAACATGGAAGACGGTAAAAAAATTCTTTAGGAATCATATTTTGGGGATTCATATCTTTATTTATATATTAATTAATTATAAATCTCATATATGCATATTTTAAATGGACGATTACAAATCTCACGGTGTCAGTGCTATTCGGAAATATAGGCCCACCATTGGATGGAAGTTTTAGAATAATTAACCAATCTAAATTTTGGCACAATATTTTAGACTCTCCTCACCCCTCTTTTGGTACCAATGTTCATCTAAAGATCCGGTTCAATCCAGATTTTAAATACTCCACCGCCAAAAGAGCTTTACTTTGATTGGTGCAGTTACCCACTCTACATATTAAGGCGCGATCGTCTTCACTCTACATCGCTCAACAGAGAAGAAAAGATCCGTATATACTCAAGCCAGCGGATATAGAGGATTTTGTAGCAGAATAGCCGAGTAAAACAGGTAAATTGTATCTCCAGGTCGAAACTACACTACCCGGAAGCACAGGAGCTAAAATTTAGTAAATCTCAATAGTGAAAACATACTAAATTTCACTGAAATGTAGCCGGAAACACAGGACGCCATGCTGGACGTAAACAATTAGTGTGGACAGGTTCGGCATTTAGGTGCATTAAATTTCGTGTGATAAACTTTTCATTTGCTTTGACTAAGAAATTTCAATACAGTGATTATCCTTTTTACCCCTCCCAATATCATATACAGTCAAGACCTGTCCGTGTAGCAATTTGTTGATATAGATAGTAAGTGATTTTTTTACTAACCCACATGGCGGTATTTTGAGTTTAGCAGTCTCTGTAACATTAGAATGATCGCTTAGGTTAACTTTAAGGGCTCCTGTTTTAATCCCGAATTGGGATAGCTTCCAGTAGGGATGGGTTAAATATTTAATTATCTAGGTTTACTTCCCTTTTAGGGAGGGAAACCTCTCAATTAATAGCTTTGGTATGTCCCCTTGGGACACGTTTTGACCAGTATCTTACAGAATATTATGAGTTAATCAGGACCAATTGGTTCAGTTTTCACTGTCCATTTCCTTCCTCTACATCAACTAGAGCCGATTTAACCAAAAAATGGTAAACTCTGATGAGTTTTATTTGTGTTAAATAGATAATAAAATTAATGGTAGTGATGATTAGTATGTATTAGCATGATATGTCTTGTAGTTTAAGTAGTATGTGTGTATTCGTAATGTAGTAAACATTTTCTTGTAGTAGTAATTGTGGTAGTGAGTGATTGGGTGTGTGAGATAATTAAATATGGACGGTGTGGTATTTACTATTCGATTGTCGTATTATGTCATTAAATGAACTTATAATCCATATCTGAAAGTGAACGTAATATGGTACAATAATTCAGTGTACAAGGTCACATTTCGTGGTTTACCGTTCGATCAAATAGTTACTAGCGCCCTTGTGTCGAAATTCAGTACTATCAGCCGTGCATATTTTACCGTTGAACCCAGTTAGTGATTTAGGTTCCACAAAATTGACCTTTATTTTCGAATTAAAACAGAGTAAACATAATTTCCGGCCCATATGAACAGATAGTTGGATAATGTGATTTGACACTTTAATATTCTGAAAACTGCGACATTCTGTGTAATCCAGTAATGAAAATATTTAAGTAAACAAACTATGCATAGATTCTTAACCAAAGTCAGCCAATGTGATGCTATTTCCGTTCTGAAATTATGATATGGAATTCCAATTCTTTTCTTGTAGTTGCAGAATAATTTTCATTGTTGCTGTCAGAATGTTATCACATTCAGCAATATTATCGCGCATATTTTATTTTTTGTGAATATATCTATATAGAGATTTGTTTTAAAACAGCTGCGAAGTAAGATATAGGATGGTTTGTGTGGCAAAGAAGTCTTGGGTTCGAGTAATGTTTCTTACGTGTTAGTCCGGACGCGATTTATAGATTTTCAAAGTATATGATGAAATGAATGTATAGTTCGGGCATAGATAGAAGAAACAGGGTGTCTAAAAAGAATACTGCGTTATCAGAAATTAATAAATATATGGATAAAATGGTCATATAAGTGAGAAATAAATGTAGTGTAGTAAAAGAGAATAGATGATAGGACACCCATATAGTGTATATGGGCCCAGTGTATTTTACATATATGTTGATATATATAGATGAAACGTAAATGCGTGGTGAGGATCGTTTCGAGTTCTGACTTCCACGCCGAGACATCACTCGACAAGGTAGGGGAGTTATATGTCAGAATATATTATTACTTCGTAGTTGAGTATGCTATAACAGTAGTATTTATTTATAACAATCTCGTCTGACAGCAGGGTAGGGATAGCATCATATAATGACTAACTAAATGTAATTGTTCATCGATCATGATACCAAATATTTGGCGTTTTGGGCTGTTGTGAATTATGTTTTCAGTCGGTTATGAAAGAGAAGATCCTATGACTCTGAGATTTTTTTTCTTCACATTATGCTACCATACAGTGTTTGTAGAGTGAATAGGACAGACGGGGCAAATCAAATTAATATCTAGGTCCATCGCGTACCCGGACGTCGACCCATGACCCTCTTAAGGATTTTCGTTTCTTTTCTTAGTTTAATTAGATGATGGAAATTAACGACGTCCCAGACTTTGGCATGTCTGCGCAGGGTAGCCATCGGTGATGTTTGGTCACTGAAATCACCGATCCAATATTCAGTTTATTTTTATTTTTTTTTATTTTGGCAAATCACTAGTTAGGGATATCTTAGCTATTACTTTCACTCTAGTTTCTTTACTGTCCTTGAACCTTCTTAGTTCTTCTGAGGGGTCGAATATTTTTTTCTTAGATATTTCAAAATTGGGGACGCAGTTACCTGGTCCCTTCCCCCTCTCCTTTTATCCTGCGGGTCTAGGCCGGATACGGGGCTCAGATTTCAATCTTACAAGCAAACTCTTGTGGGATTGGGATCTGATGGACACAGACTTGCTTCCTTGGCAGCAGGGTGCCCCCTAGGTTACGTAATTGAGTAAGCCGAACCCCTTTTGGCAGAAAAGAGAATATTTGGTTATGGTATGTTGTATACGCAAATTCGACCACTTATCTTTCGTAGTTGTAGTGTTCTGTCTCCTCTTTTCTACCTATTCTTTCTACTCCTTCTCTAAAGTTTTTTTTTAATTTTTCAACCTCCCCCCCCCCGATTTTTGAAAATATAATATATCAATGAATTAATGTATATTTTTTTTAACCGAAATGACCAGCTGAGACGTCTCGAGACACGATTCGTTTGATGAAATAGTTAGGGACTGGGTTTACATTATATTTAACCCATCGCCAAAGTGAGTAACGATTCGGTACACCGTAATTTCCACTTTCATTCCTTCACCATTGTCCGTCTGGGGTTCTTTTTTGATCCAGTGGTCAGTTTCCATTTATTTTATTTCCGTGAATGTTGTTGTAATATTGGGCCCAAAGTTAAGATAAAAATTGTTTTGTTTATACATGTTCATGTATTTAAGAATGTTGTGTGTTACGTGCCTGCCTCACAATTTTTTTTTCTTCTTTGATCTACTCTCCAATTGAATATGTGAGAATTTAAAATTAATGGACGTGCGGTATAAAGGAAAATAATGTTTTATTATGATATGTCGGAAGTTTTGTTTCTTGGTGTAATGTTGCAACCTTCTTCTTGGACAAATTATTGTTGGGGTTATGTAATTAAATGTGTGCGCGTGTACTAAATATATATATATATATAGTCGAAATGTAAATATGTATGAAATATAGAATATTAAAGTGAAATGTAAAATGTTAAATTTTTAATATGGATATATGTAAGAGCAAAGCATCTGCCCCATACGTTTATTGGTTGCCATGGGTTTTTAAGTAATGTTTTCCGACGAATGGAATGATGTAGCTTAATTTTCTTTTTAAGAATACCGCCGCGAACTTAAATAATTTTCTTTGTTCTGAATAAATGTAACTAGTGATCAGTAATGTAAACAGTTTCAATGGCATGCATTTCAAAATAACGGCAGGTCTAAAACGTAATCCAATTCCTCAACAAATATTATCCTTTAGTGATCAACCAGAAATTTCTTTTTTGGAAAGTGTACCTAGAATCCCCCCTGTTTCCAGTGTGTATCCTATGACTTAACCAGTGTTTGCCACGATATAAATCACCATAATCATCCCAACTATTAAAGATCTTTTCAAATATGAATACTATGAGTAACAGTTATACATAATTCACGAATAAAGTGTTATGATGTGTCCCAGTGATGAATGAGTAACGAGTAACCTGGAGTTATTAAATAATGAATTCAAAAATGGACTGAACCAAGAGGAGAATCCTCCTCTGACCAAATGTCGTTGAAATCCCTAGATGGGTGGAATTTTCAGTATGCAAATACAGCTACAAACTGGTAGTTCGTGTATACTTGACAAATGGTTATTATAAATCAATATATATGTGTATAAATATAAACTAAATTAAATCGAGCGAAATGTGTTGGACGCTACCTTTAGTGCATTAACAGTGGTCTTGAATGCTCGAGTTTGATATACGCTACAGGACGTATAAGGATACTTTTTTTTTAATGTCTCGACATGAGATAGAGACTCATAAAGATTTTCATTATATATAAAAGTTTTTTTTTTGCTTTCCTCTTTGTTCAATTTTTTTTAAGATAAACATGAATGTCTTCTTCGTTTATGTTGTGAAGTATAAATTTGATTTAGCGTGCCTAAAACGTGGTATATGTAATTATATTAACATTTTTTCTTTCGTCAATGTGATTAAATATATGAAGCTAAATTCCAAGAAATGCCATTCGATTGATTAGACTTATGAAGGTATAACTTTATGTATTCCGTTGACACATAACTAAGAAATTGTTCTTTCAATAACTTTTTTTTATTCTTTATTCTTTTCCTCCATTAATGTAATAAATATTATGTAAAATCGTAGCTAGATGGTTTTCTTTAACGATATATACACTGTCCTGTGTGAGTGAGCGTGTGAATGTATGATAGAATTTAGTTTAAGTTATACTGTCTTGTCGTATTAACGTTAATAACATATGTGTCATGATTTAATATGTGTGTTAAGGTAAATAACCGAGGTCATGAAAGACCGCTACTAACAAATTTAAAGTCGGCTCTAGGACTGAAACCAAAATAACGGGATGAGCCCGAAAACGACATTTTTCTTTCAGAGAAATTGAAACTCCTATTGATGCAATATATAAATATATTGAGATGATAACTTTGTTTTTTTTTCTTTCTTTTCTTCGGCTAATTCATATGTGAGGTCGATCTCAGATCATGGAGTTCAGATACTGGATAGTTATCAATTATTGTTTGAGATTAAATTACAAAGAATTAAATTCCATTTTTCTCCATACCTGGACTGGGTATGGGCAACCGATCGGAGCGGCTGCTTGGGTCCAGGTCGGGGTTGGGTCCTCAACCTTTCCTTTTCCTTTTCTTTTCTTTTCTTCTTCTTCCTACTTCCTTCCCCTCCTTTTCCTTCTCACTCTTTCTTGTCTTATTTCTAACAAAACTGAAAACGGGGTCGTGACGGAGTAGTCGCTAACAGCACGGTCGATAAATTTGTTTCGATAAGTTTCTTCGGAAGTCCGATGTGGGATAATTACCTCTAAAATGAATATATACAGAAAGACTAAGAATAATAATATAATTTATTCAAAATTTACTTTACTAGGAAATATTTATAGTTTCAAGTAGTAGTAGATATTTCATTATCACTCTTTTGCTAAATTCAGGCGATTCCTCCTTCAACCACGATGTTAGTTTTCACGCCCAAGCCGTTTTCATCTTTATTATTGTAGAAAATAAAAAAATGTATTCTGTTTCAAAGAGAACATCGTTCTAATGTCCTACTTTGTTTTGGACGGATGAATTAAGTGTGAAGGTCCAATTTACCAAAACTTTTGCGAACATGTCCCAGTAAATTGAAGCGTTTGGAGGATAAATGTGTTATGTTACATTTTTTTTGAAACGTTGCATTCTGGCGGTTCATGCACCTGTTATATGTTAATCATGCTACGTAACACATTATTTAGTGAGTCCTCATCTGGTTGCGATATTTAGAAACGAGAAAGGCGGTATGTTGACGGACAAAGTTGTGAAAGTCAATTTTTCCGACATACTCAATTAGTTACATAACACCTTTATCCTCCAAACGCTTCAATTCACGATGGTGTATTCATTGTTCCCTTTCCTTTCACGAGTTGTTCGTATACATTAAGTTTGATACAATCCCAGAAAATAATCAAAAAGAAAGGACGGGAGATTGCATGATATGGGCTGGCAATATCCATCACCATTTCTCGACAGAACGCGTACAAAAAATCTTTCGTACAAGAAGCCCAGAGTAAATTATTTCGCATACCAAAACAGAGTAGGACACTTAAACGACATTACCTTCAAAATATAATGGAATCGACACATTAGAAAATCTTAGTAAGAGAGTACCATTATTGTTTAAATTGCTAAAATCCTCGCTAAGCTCCTCTTCAACTAATCAATTGTGAGTTGAGATGTCTAGTACGACTTAAATGAATTCTATTAATAAATGTGTTTGACGTCCCATAATTATTAGTAGATCATATTTTATTTGTATTGTATAGTTCAACTGAAAACTCACTATTTATATATATGAATATATACCATTGGTAGCTATTCCTAATAAAAAAAAAAGTACGTAGTAATTCACAGTATTAGTAATACATACCTGACTAAAGCACCAAAAATGGTGTATTAATAATACTTGTATAGCAGTTTCGCCAATATAACATCGATGATGAAGGCAAACTGATTCTTGTATATATTTTCACAAGATGTTTACATAAGGTTAATAATTAAATATTTATTCAAGAAAGACGAAGAAAGTTACTCACCCTAATTGTAAATTGCCTCTAATGATTTTTTAGAACAAATAGATTACTCCATACTGTCCAGTTAATAGTTAATCATTGGTCTATAAAATATAAACAAAATCAACTCAGTTGTTTTTGAGAAAATAGTCCGAATAGAACTCACCTTAGGAGGAAACCTTTCTTCTTGTTTTTTTTTTTTTTTTTTCTGAGCAAGTGAGTTAGTGCGTATTGTCAGGTTAATGATAAAGCTGAAATTACTGAAATTTAGCAAAGATATCTGTGTTTCTTTTTATAAAATCACCACAATAGAACTTATTGAAGAGTACCCAAATTTTCCCTCAGAAATGACTTGTAACACAGGATGTGTAATGAAATATTGATGCATCAAATATGAACAAAATCATTAGAGCCATTGCCGAGAACATGTTATTCTAATTTTCATGCTTCAGTAAACAACCCTTACTTTTTGAGACAGGCGCGGTGGCTCAGTGGTAGAGCGTCATCTGTGTTGCATGGGGTCCTTGGTTCGATCCCAGCTCTCGCCAAGTGGACTTTGTGGTGGACAAGCACCATATGCGTGGGTTTTCTCGGGGTTCTCCCACTTTATTCACTCCACCATTTCATTCATTTCTCATCATCACCGTCTTCTTTAGCTTAAAGGGCATAAACGTGGAACGTAAAACTAAAAGATTTCATTTCGATTTTGGGATAGGATGAAAATTTGTAAAACATCTCAGGAGAATGTTACCAGAACCTTAAATTTAAAATTTGATGCTCGTACATTTAACAATATGGACTCTAGGCCAATGCACATTTTCACATCGAGACGAACAGACTGCTATATATTCAAAAAACATTTTTAGGGATTTTTAGAGGTCTTGAATTATTTAGAGCCGTTGAAATCTCAATTTTGTTTTCACGACCATTGTACTTTCTTATCTCCTGTCACTGCTCAGAAGATATTGCTATATTTGTAAGTCTAAAGAAATGTATTTGTTCTTATAACTTTTTTTTTATTTCGACATACACATGTACGCTATTTTTAATTAAGTTATAGCGGATTAGATATTACTGTAGTTGGCAGGGTTCCGACAGTGCCTTTCCCCGATGACATTTGTCGAAGTTATCCCTGATACCTGTTGGTTGGAGAGCTTTAAATATCTGTTTTATTTCCTCAGACTAGCTACTTTTATTGTCACATTTAGGTTCGGAAAGGCGTCTGTTTGAACTTAGTACTCAAGTTTAATCTTTGCAGGTTTCCCCAGTTTTTGTCCGCCCGCATGAGCCAAATAATATTACTAATCTTGTATCATTTGCTAGGTACGGTAAGAAACAAAAGTAGAGACACCTGTAAAGTTTAATTGCACCAGTTACTTTTCAACTTAGTAACTCATTCCAGAGGATGTTTCACCCCTACGTCATTACTCGAGAAGGATGAACTATGATGCAATGTAGGAATTACACAATCGCAAGTCAAAGTGACTTTTGACTAAATAGTGGCCCAAAACTAGCTATACATTTCCGTACTAATCGGTTCATGGAATTTTATGTCATTTACTTTTTTTTCTTTATCCATACATATTAACTTAGCTTCTTCATTATTTGTTCTTAATTTTTTTTCACTTATACCTTAAGCTCGCAAACAATCGTAGCAAATAAATTCATTAACTTAGTCAATACTTGATGGATGCAGGTCTGTATCCCTACTTTTGGGCCACTCTGTACTTACAAGAAGCACATGACACAAATCACTTTACATCATATGCTATATTTATTTCATCGTTCGATTGTACAAGAAGAAGCTTTTACATTCTTCGTATTATTGTTTTCAAGTCTAGCTTTGCCCCAGTAAGTACGCAACACGAGTGAACGATGGAACACAAATTATTTATTAAAATTTGAATATTGTTTACTTAATAAAAATTTCACAGTTCATTTTACTTGAAGTTAGTAGTATGTATTATTTTATTAGCACTTCACGTTTTAAGTGAAACAGTATGCTGATTATCAAAATTTTATTTTTTGTTAGGCTACACTTTGTCATAATTACAATTACTCTTCGCTTAACCAAGAATGACTCAATTTTGTCGAAGAATTGTTCAGTTGGTTGACGCGTTTTCTGCGTTACGAGTCACCGGTAGATCGTGCGATACTTCACTTCTGTGAAGTGCAGTTTTATGCATTGTATTACGTCCATTTGTTTATTTTCTTTTTACAGATTTTTAACATTACTAGCATCCATGTGCTACATGAGTCATCGGTGACGCATTCTGCTTTGGTATCATGTAGCCTCAGATTCTGTCAAGAGATGGCTGAAGTGTGAATTTGAAATATCGTGTCGTCATCTATGGAAACAAGATCGTAGTAAGATCTGTGCACGAGTCACTGCTGATTCGTAACTTAACGACGGACAAACCTTCAACGAGATACACGGTGACTCGTATAGCACTGAGAACAAAACTCAATTTTACACTACCGCAAAAGAACGTGTAAAGAGGAAACTTTCTCCAGATTTCCTCTTAACAAGCTTATAAAAAAAATCCCAAAACAACACGTGTAAATGAGGGTAATGATTTAACACTGTCTTACAGTGAAATAACATTTTTTCAGTATATCATCACTAACATTATTTCAACTTTTGCGTTAGAATTTTTTTTTTTTGGTACATTATGTGCGTTTAAGATTATAATTTTCCACTTCCGGTTTAGTAATGTTAACTATTTACTCGTATTTACTCACATACTCACAAGATTTAATAGTTTTGTTTTCCTTTGTACACCCTACACGGTACTACCTATACAAATTACAAATCATTCTTAGGTGTGGTACCAGATGTGAAGACAAGTGAAGAAATAACCAAAAAAGACGTAAATTTTACTATTTTTGTAAGTGTTGAAAAACTAAAGTGTTATATAGGCGGCAGTAAAGAATAAAAGCTTTTTTTTCTTTCTGACTTACGGAAAAATCTTCAAGAGCTGAGGCTATCTATTTTTCTAAAAGCATAAAGTTTGATGCAATTGTTAACCACTAGACACAAATCACTATATAAATTTTGGATAATGTACTGAAATTAACTTAGAGTTTAAATTTGATGTTCGGCGTCACCGTTTTACACAAAAATTTTCACTGAAAATGAATTTTAGAATGGATTTCTTAAACAAAAAGTTTTGAGACATATCCAAATTGATGGCCGAAAACGTCTTTCGTCAAGTACTTCATCTAATGAATCGTAATGTACTCTACAGTAAAAATGTCATTTCCCATCATAGAAAGGAATCTGTGTTGTTTCAAGAGTATTAGGGTCATATGTAAAATTATAATATTGAATAAAAATGTAGCACATGAATTCATATGATACTAGCAATACCTTAGGTACCATGTTTAATATAACTGAACAACTACATGATGCCTCAGAAGAACTACAAAGGTTACAATATAAGAATGGGGGATGTTGTTTAGTATTTATTTGAAAGAAATGTATAATTCATATGAGATCTAATGGTAGCAAGGGGGAATAAGGTAATTTCGATAGGTAGAGCATTTAAGCAATTTAAATTGGACAAGTCTCACTAATGGTAAAGTTCTTGTTTGCTCCTTCTCCCTTTCTCAATGTCGTAGAATCTTGTTTCTGCAGGCTGGTTGCCAAATGACCACGAGAGACCAGTCTGTCACAATTGGACACCAAATCCGAAAGACCAAGATCGTGCTCTCAATTGCTTTTGATCCGATTATTCTTCTGACGTCAAGTATGAACCGATGTGAGTGACTCCCACCGAATCTCATGAATACGGTTGATTACCTCAAAGGTGAAGTTGACAAACTCCAAGTTTTACACATCCTAGTTGACTCAATACAAAACAGCTTAATTTCTTCCTAAGCTTTGCAAACGTAGACGGGTACACGTACCAAGAGGTAACTCATCTGTATCAAAGTACTTACTTCCTGCTTGAGGCAATGGTTGACGGGTTGAAGAACGCTGCGGACAGTGTCTTAACGCGCCATGACTTGAGAGCCAATAATACCAAAAGAATGACAGAAACAAGACAACGTAAGTAAAAGAAAATGTGAAACGTCGTGTGAGAGACTGATGTAGGAATGAGTTAAAGGTGTCAGGGAAGACTACCACTGTCTATTACAAATATTTCTTGTGTATACAGACTTCCTTACAAACAGTAAAACAATGAATAATTAATTCCATGAAATTGATGTCAGCTGGCTCCGTAAAACAACAGGTGGATCTGAATAATCATCAAACAGTGAACTCTCGGAGGGCTGCTTGGCTTTCAATGATGTAAAATCGAATTCCAAAGATAAATAAATTTGTCCTTATAGGTCTTATGTTCATGTCCCGTTACATTATGAAATAACATCCATTCAAAAGTCATTCAAAAATGTTATGATGCTGGAAAAGCTCGAAATATGCGTAAATTTTATGTTGACATTTAAGTGGCCACTCCAATTAATTACCTGTATTTTTCAATAACAGTAAGAGACAGTTATTTACACTTCCGTCAGTTTTGGGATCATACCATTTATTTTACCAGACCATTAACATGATAGCTTATACTTGTTCATGTTCATATTTGGCTTTAAATTTGCTTTCCAACATTTTATAAGTGACAAAAGAAGGGCAATTGTTAACGTACCAGTGGTATGCAGGACTTGTAAGCAAGAATTTTGTAGTGTCTAGGTATTGGCTGCGCAGCAATACCTGATCTTTAAACTTGTTTATAAACGAAGTTGGTGTCAGTTCGTTTTCATGAATCGATAATTTTTCAAATCCCTAAGTGTTACCAAAAAAAAAAAAAATCTATTTACTTGAATATTTTTTCGTTTTATGATGAATGCAAAATGAACGAGATTTGAAATAATTCTTAGGCTAGTTTTATATGGAAGCATTTGTCGTAGCATTACTTGTAGCAAAAATCGTATCATCGATATCTTACAGTGTAAATTAGCAAATGCTATAAAGTTTCCCATGCCATGGCATAACTTATGGCATTTCTTGTCGATAAAACCTGCTCTATTTCGTAGTATCATTCACAGTATTTCTGGTCCGATTGCAATGCCGTGGTGTGTTAACAGGAAGCGAAAGATTTTTTGCCAAATAGCCATGGTCTTTGTTTTGTGTGGGAAATTGAATCGTATTAAAGAAAAATGAGTTGGAGTAGGGATGTTATTCTTACGCTTTTGCATTCGGTTGGAATGCTGTCGTCGCCGTTTTGAAGAAAGAAAAGACACAACAATCTTTATTTGGGAAATATAGCTCACTGGTAGATTTGAGAAGACGGCGAGCGTCTTTAGTTTATAGGGCATGTGGGTAGAAATAAATAAGAACAATTATTTAAAAATAGAGAGTCGAGGGTCTTGGTTTAGGAAGAAAGAAAAGGAAGATTGTTGGGCGTTTAGTACTTTGGGTGCGTGTTCCGTACCTCAGATCCTGGACGTCGACTGGCTGTCTCCATGTCTTAGCCTCTATACCAAATTGGCGTGGAAGTTGGAATAGATCTCTCCCGGTGTTGCTCACACTCGCTCGTCGTGTACTTCTCTGCTTCTCGTGTGCTTCTCTCATCTTCCGGGTCATGGAACCTTTTTATGCCAACCAAAGAAGGAAGATGGTTGTCGAAATTTCGGAAAACATCCAAAGTACGCACGTATAAGGATTCAGGAAAGTGCAATGTAAATTTAATTCTCGACAATTTGTCAACAGTTACAGAACAATTCTGTTACATCAGGTTTCAAAAATTACATAAATTTACCAAGAATGAAGAGTGAGGAATCGTCTGCTGAAGAGAATTTTGAAATGTTTGCTGACTGTCTTATTATTCCAAGTTATGAATGTTTCTCATCATCCAAAGAAAGCAAAGAGAAAAAAAATAAAAAATATAAAAACAAAATCGTTACTAAATCTTGATTTGTTTGTATACTGAATACTAATAACATGAGGGATATCCAATATCTCTACATTCCCGTCACTAAATCTTACTGAACGACGAGAAAAGGAACGCTGTCGTTTCAGGTCCAATTACTTATTGAACGCATCGTACATTTTGTACTATATCAACTTTATGTATGTTATATATATAAAAATAATAATTAATGACACATCACTAAAATACACTTAAATCACTGACGTTAACAGATAATAAAATGTAGCACTGTACCAATAAATCAATCAATATTTCACCAATAGTAAACATAGACGAAGAATAATCACACAAGAAAGAGTTAATTTATCAATATGTATGTATATGTACCTTGAAAGCATCTTCTTTCAATGTCTTGGGAAGTTCCTGTCTTTTCTTACGTATAAATTATTGACGTAATATTTAAGATACATAGCAAAATAAACTAAGGCACATGGTCTTGTTTATAACATTGAACTTGAAACTGTAGAATGCTTAATAAGCTCAGCTTCAGCTGCGAGATAATCTAGGCCAACCTGGTGGTTGACCATATGCAAAGGACGTAGTGGAGTTGAAATAACTGCCACCAGATGGCAGATGTTATCGGCTAAGCTTCATCCATGTCGCTGGGCGTGACAGAATACATCAACTGTGAACTGCTTGAAGATGTGTGATTATTTTTTGTTGCTGTTTTTTGGTGAAGAAAAAAGGGTGTTATTTTATAGTAACGTTTGACGTGTTATAAGGTGAGTATTATGTCATAAAAATATAAGAGTATGAGTAATGGAGAAATAACGTTCAGCAACGTATCATTCCTTGCGTCGGTTGGTGGACAAATGGTCGTGAGGTCCAAATTTGATTGCTGATGTCCCGATGTCCATAGATCCTCTTCTTCTTAGCCGTGGTGTGCTGCATTTTGGTACGGAAAGGAGTTGTGAGGAGAAAACAAAAAAAAAAAAAAAATGGGAGGAAGGGAATACTTTTTGAGGTTATCAGAAACATGTGACTCTGTATATTTGTATCTAGGATGAAGATTAAGAGAGGGTGTGTAACAGAAGGGGCAAAAGGTGAAAAATATGGATGTTATAATATAAAGAAATAAAAATTTTAGCGAAAATTTGGCAAAGGAACCGTGGGAAAATGTAAACATGAAAATTTCCGAGATGGCTGACAGGATGCTATGAGGGAGAGATGGGAGTTTTCGCAAAGACTGTGGGTATAGTAATGGCCGATATTTGTTTATAAACAGAAGGATGAAGGCAAAACGAATGACAAGTTATAATAGCTGTTTGGGAGGGGAACAGAAGAGTTCAAAAAAGGATAATGATATTGGGAGAGTAACATTTAACTAAAATAACTGTTATTAGGCTTTTGAAAAGGGTTTTCAAAGTCAAGGCATCTAAATGTGGATGTATCATGCGTGGATCCTGTGGCATGTTGGGAGGTTGGTTGGAAAAAATAGTGGAAATGAGGAAAAGAATGGAAAATTAGGGTGAAATGTGGTAAAATGAGTAGGATATCAGGTAACATTATTGTCCGAAGACTTACTTCCGGTGAAAAGCATGGTTGGCAACTCTGGCAAAAATATAAAGGTATCCTAAAAAAATTGCTCAAGGAAGTTAAATAAAGGACCTGTCTTTATTTGAGGACTGGGAGGTTGATTTCTATGAGATTATGAGGGTGATCAAACTATTTGAGTAGAGGTGGGTAGGAGCCTGTAGAATTGAGACAATAGAAAAACATGAAAAAAGAAGAAAAAAATAGTATTAGTATAAGTACTTCATATTCATGATTTGACCAAATGCCCAAAATGTCTAATCGATTCCTATTATAATCTTAAATACAATTTCCTCAAAATCATATTCTAAGTGACGGGGGCTTATTATATCGAACATAAACCTAACCCATTTCCTGATTAGGTTGGGAATACCAGGTAAATAGAGTTTGGATTGGGTTTTATCGCCCAATACTCGATTGTGTTAGTAAAATTATGTTGGAAATAAAATAGGGAAGAGCAAATCAAAAAAATGGGTCCCTAAATTCATAAAAATAGATATTTCGGTAATGATTCTCAATTTTATATGGTAATGCGAATATACGTTCTAATATCTTCTTCTAGATGCTGTTTCACAAAATGCGTGAATTGCTCGACATCTCAGTTTCCGTATCCACTTTTACGAATACACTATATAATTTGAAATGTACGAAGATTTCACATTAGAATTCCTTAATTCCAAGACGGTAGAAGGCGGTATTATAATCTCTCTACCAAAACTTCCGTCACTAACTATCAATTCTGCCGGAGATGAAGGTAAACTCAATTCTGACACTGAATGTGCATTCTCATTTTTGTTCGAAGTGGTGAACTTTTCTGGGATCACTTCAGATTCTTCATCTCTTTCCTCAATCTTCTCGTTACATTTATTCTCAATACTCTACATCTACAGTGGCGTATCATCACCAATTTTTTATTAAGCTCTTCATTACTCTATAGAGCAAAATTAAACTTACAATTGCAATGACGTTTTGCACAATATCTAGAAAGTAGCTCAAGTTTTGCAATGAAAATTCCGTACACGCACTACATTTTCTACAAAGCCATATAAAATTGAAAATTCCATGTTCTCTTAGCAAATAAATAAGTGGAAGAGTGATGACGATATTCCAAATGATAATAATTCCTGGTATAAAATATTCATGCTTATAGATAGGCATCTTAATGGGCGTCTGGTCAATTATCGTAAATGCTGATATATTCATATGTCGGATCGAAGAAATCCAAACATCATTAAGTAAAGATGAAACATTAAAAAAATCATTCCCTTTATACGTAGATCGTAATAGCATCAGATTATTAGAGACAAGCTGGCTCGGAAAAAGATATAAAAATACAGGTTCTGTAAGATCATTGTCGAGACACGGAAAGTCCGATCTGACGAAAAGATTTCTCTCCACAATTGATTTAGTATTGCATGGTATTCGAATTTTAAGGTCTCAGTATAATCTGGCTTCTTCTGGAACTCTAATAGTAGACATATTTTCTCTAGTTTTCAAAGTTAAAAATTCTAGCGGGTGTGTTAAAATAAACTCATGCGATCCAAAGTCTATAATCTGTGCTTCTTTCGAATCATAGCATGTATGGTCACAATAGTGTAATATTTCCCTGACTGTAATTGCAACGAAAGCTGCTTGAGCACAATTTAATAAACGAGATCGTGTCACAGTGTGTGTAGTTATCTTAAATAACTTTGATTGGCTATAATGACAAGCGAGGAGGCTTGTTCCTGTTATTGGTATAAGATCTTTTTATCTTGATACTACCATAACTTAATGCTGGATATCCACGGTACAAGTTTGGTTATATACAGCAAACGGAAGTGGCTGCACATCATACAATTCACACGAAGGCTGTATTTGAACAATCGGAATTTTCATCTGTAGGTAAATGTACGTATCGGTGATTAAACAAATCAAAATATTAATGGAATAATACATTTCCAATAATGATTATCTATGGCTAACATATCCATTTTTAAAAATGATGTTATCAAATTCAGACAAATGTTCAAATTCATGCAACATTTTATAAGGAATTATATTATGGTTCAGCCTTGCATCTGTGCACATCTGAATTGTCAGATCACATTTGAAAGTTTGTAGAAACTGCACAATCTGCGCTAAATCGAAGAAAACACTTGAATGAACAAAATGGCCTCTTTATGGACTCGATTCGCAAGCTTATTAAGATGATCTCTCAGATTATGTTCTTGATCCAATATTTTTGCCGAAAAGTTTCTAATTTTCTGAAAATTATCCTGTATCTGATCTTGAAAACTTAAAAATTCTGAAGTTGTGTTCTGATTATATAGATTATTTTTCAATAATTGTTTTTGTAAACTCCTTGTAAATTCCTTCTTATTTATCGAAACAATAGAAAAACTGTCAGTTACGTCACAACACAAATTTATTGCTTACCCAAGGAACCTTAGCAATGCACGTGGAGATCTTGTTGATAATCGATGAAATCTTTGATTTGGATTCCTTAAAAATAATCGTTAATATGGACTTGCAGATCATGTAAATCTTTCGCAGACATCTGGAGCTAGAGCGTCATTTTCGTTGCAATGCAGATATTCAAAAAGAGAAGAAACCTTAACATCATGTGGAAAGGAATGTCAAATTGAAAGATAATGTTGGTACAACACAACATTTGTGAGTTTACGGAAGAATAAACCAGATGTTATTAGGAACTCGGTGTTATTAGATGTTACATGTGGGAAAGAGAAATATAGGACAATGTAGCTTAAGACAAGACAGGTTATCTGAAACACAAATTAAACCTAATGAAAAAACTAGAGTTCTCACATGTTGTGTTTGTTATTATCTCTGTTAGCATATATATATATATATATATATATATATATATATATATATATATATATATATATATTAAATTGCCTTACTAATTTCAATGTTTCTTTTTTTCCTAGGTAAGTGGAATGCCTATTAGAACATCTCAGTACTTCACCTAATTATATTTTCAACGCGAAGATAGAAAAATCATAGCTGAAACTATTTTGGGACATGGTTTAATACTTCCTCTGGACCTGCACTTTAACAGAACAATGGACACATAATTTTTTATGGTGGTGGTAAAAGGTTGTACTAACATACTGCAAATTAACATCGAAATAGCACCCTGTTAGCCCATTAAAAAACTAATCTCCAGCTTAAGTATACTGTATATATAGTTTATGCTATTGTAAAGGACAAAAAATATTCGGGAAATATTCGTTCATCACTTTTTCGTAAATAATCTGATTTTGTTTGTCGAATTGAACGAAAATTATTTTTCAAAATAATCGAGGTACTCCTCGAGATACTCCCTTACTACGTTCAAAGCAATTATTGCAGCTTCCAATTTCGGGTAGTTAAATACTCCTGTAGCTATATTTGGAAAGGCAATGGTCGTTATGTCATTGTCCATAGCCAACTGTAGGGATTTCTCATAACACATCCTTAGTCGCTTAGCATTTTTATCATCAGGGCCAGATACATGCATAACGTATTGTACAAGTAGGTTATATCCTGGGGTCAATACGACATTACCTGGGTTCAAGTGACCAATTTTCTTGCACTCCTGCTTCATTTCACTTCCCGTCAAAGACTACCATCAAGTCTAAACCTCCTCTTAGCTGCAACTGGGTGTTGGATGAATTTACGATCGCTTGTCCTACCAGTGACGCAATAGACCCATAATACAATGCCACTTCCCGGTTAATTTTCTCCTTAACGGCAAACTTTGGTTTTTCTACATCAGCCATGGACTTGGTATCGGGTCCGGTCTTGTCCCACAAAGGAATTTCGGACATCAATTTCACATCTCGAATGAACAATGAATCGGCTTCACCCGTGCCTTCCTTTCCTGATACTCAATCAAAAAGGAATTATACTCCTCCTGCTGCTGAAAATCATTTTCCTGGACTCCTTTACCCAATATTTGTGTGTCCTGATCATCTAACTTTTGCAACTCCATAGATATTCCCTTGTCAGGTGGATAATAATTCCTAAGCCGATCTATAGAAATGGAGTATACCTTAATCTGTTCTCTAGGTGTTCGAAACTTAACATAATAGCTGTTATCATGTTTATTGGACACGATGTGGCCAGGTCCAAAACACTTTCCCTAAAAAGCAGCACATTGTCCTCTTTTTCTAAACAGATCAAAAATCCAAACCGCTTCACCCTGCTTGAATTCTTGTTGTATCCTCCTCTTGTCATAAGACTTCTTGGACGTCAGGTGTCGGTTATACAAATTTTCCTGGGCTTTTTCGCGAATGTACCTTTGTCGTTCGAAACTGTCTTGGTTTTCCGAAAATTGACATTCCGTACTCAACACGACGGAATGCAACAAGCGAGGAAAAATAGCGTGGAGGAGTTCGAAAGTAGAATATTTCATGCTCAAATTGCACGCTATTCTATATTTCTCACTGCTATTTCTACGCTCCCAATACAACAATAACCTTGAACGTCAGCGAAATGTACTTGAGTCCCCAGTATTTTACATAACTCCTTAAATACTTGACTGGGAAATGCAACACCTCTATCACAACAAATTTGAGTGGGTATCCGATACTTCAATATGACGTTGTCATATATGAAAGTACTAACAGAAGCTGCAGAAGCATTTGGTAGAGAACCAGTAATACAAAACCGAGTTCCTTCATTTATGACTATAATTAGAAATTTGTGGTGTAAGGTATTATTACTAGGGTAGGTCCCACCAAGATCCACATAAATTCTAAAGAAAGGATGGACGCTAGGATGTGTCTAAAGATTACCGAACTGTTTTCCGTTCCTCTTTTTTTAGCAACTGACAAGTCACACAAGATTGGCACTTATCATACACATTTTTTCCTTGTTAGGGAAATAGACAAACTTTACTAAGAGATTGTATGTTTTGGAAAATCCACCATGGCACTCACCCAGTTTCCCGCAATGATGTTTCTCATATACAATGTCTCGCAATTTCGATGGCACTGCTAATAAATAAACTTTACCAAAGTGTGTCTTATTCACTTTGAATGCTACATCATTCTTCAAAACAAAATACGATGCCTGTGTTTCATAAGCTGGATCCTTTTCTGCTCGATCCTCCAAGTAATCAATAATTTTCTTCAGTACCGCATCTTCACGCTGTTCTTTTGCGATATCAATGAGAACCATGTCTTCGATTAAGAAAATTCTAGGGTCAGACCCACTCTCTTATCCATCTTCCTTGTCGCGACTGTGTTTAACAAAACGAATCAAACCTCTATGTTGTTGGTACTTTTAACGTGGGCGATGGTAAAATCGTAACTATCAATCTCAGACATCCAGCGCGCTAACTTCCCTGTCAGGTTTTTACTGTGGCGAAGGAACGTAACAGCTTTGGAGTCTATATGGAGATAGAAATGTGGACCCACAATGAAATATCTGAAAGAACTCAGAGCATACAGCAGAGCCAAGAGTTCCAAGTGGTACACAGACAAATTCCTCTCTGAAGGTCCAACTGCTCGACTGGCATATGCGATCGGCACTAATTGAGCTTCAGGTTCGTCTGAAATAGGTTGTTTTGCTACAGCTGCGAAGCCCTTCTTGCACGCATAGGTGCAGATATGTAGGTCCCTCTCTGGTTTGTATGCCATCAAGGTTGGGACTTCCAAAATCACTTTCTTCAGAGCTTCAAAGGATTATTGTTGCTGGATTCCCACTTAAAATCTTTGTCTTTCCCAAGCAGAATTTGAAGAGGATAAGCGATTTTCGAGAAATCCTTAACATACCGTCGCACAAAGGAGCACACTCCTAAAAAAACTTTTTAAATTCTTCTTCGTACGTGGACGTTGAAAATTCTGAATCGTGGCTAATATTCGATAGACACTTGCACTCCAAATTTAGAGAAACGATGTCATAACACTATCAAAGAATAATGTGCGATCTTTGTCTTCTCGGGAGACAATTTTAGTCCCCGTTCTGTAAGTTTTTCAAAAAGGACCTTCCACTAACACACCATCTCGTCTACAGATGACGCGATAATGTAGAAGCCATCCACATAATGCATAATATTTGTGCTTGGAACGCCTGCTAACGTCAATTTGACCAGTCTATTAAGCGCTGCTGCGGAAGAAATATGTCCCATCCGTAGGACACAATATTGATAGCTTGACATGCCTGGTATCGAAAAGCCTGTACCTTCTTTCGACTCTTCTGTAATAGGAATTTGAAAGAAACTTTTGGTCAAATCGCTCGAGGTATAAAGTAAATGACCTGCCATACGATTGATTATGTCGTCCACCGACAGCGTCGCAAAATTCGAAGGATATGATTGTAAATATAGTCCACGTAAATCACTTACAAATCGAAATTGATTATTACGCTTCCTAATCAGCAAGACTGGCTGGTTCCAGGGCGAGATTTTTTCCCTCAGAATCCCTTGACGAAGCATCTTGTCTAACTGCTGCTTGATTACCCTACTGAGATGATAAGGCACTGAGTAGGGCGTTTTGTTCACGGGTCTAGTATCGGATAGACGAATTTCATGAAGGTAGCCTTGTGCGAGTACTGTCCTTCTCAGACCTACACCAAACATCAGGAAATTCGCGTATGAGATTACAAAACCTTTCTTTCTCTTCTGAATATAGCTCAGGATTGACGTCGACACGACTAGGATCACAAAGTCGCCCCGACAGCTCCTTTTTCTCCGGGGACGGTAGGCTTTCTTCAACCGATGAAAAGCTCCTCTCCTCAGACTCCTCTGAGACTTTCCCAAAATCTTCAGCATCCCAAAGATGTATACCTTGTCGCAGTTTGATCTCCTTAATGCTGGGATTCGTGACATATACCACGGGTCATCCGCCATTCACTATCACACATGTAATAAAAATGTCCAGTATTTCTTCTATCCGGCGAGAGGACGACAATAATAACTTCTTCCCCGAAATATCTCAACAACTGCTTAACTTCACCAGAGTATGCGAGCGAGGTGGTAAAATCGTGCTTTCTAATACTCCAAAAATAGCTCGATATAACTGAACGATATCCCCTAACGCAAGCCTAGACGTTGAGACTTTTGACAAATTGACTTCTAAATTCCTTGGAGGCAACGTTTTCGAAGGAGGGCGTCCGAATCGAAAGATGGTTAAATTTTGCTTATGGTAATCTAAAACAGCCCTGTGCTTTTCCAAAAAATGGCGCCAATCAAAGGCCCATAATCAAAACTTGGAATAACTCTGAATACACGAGTAAACCGTTTTTAGCAACCCGAAATTTTAGTAAAGCTATCTCAGAAACTTTTATAGACTTTCCTGTTACCCCCCGAAGTCTAGTATAAATACGAAAATGTTTAGCATTTTCTGGGACCAATTTTCTGGGAGCAATTTTCCCCCAGACAACTAATTTCGCTGCCGCTGTCAATCATCAGTTCTACGTGTTTCCCGTTCGTATGAGCTAAAACATGAGGCAATTCGTTAAAGAACACTACAGGGACTATGATGCAACCTTGAGTAGTTTCGTCCTGATCATCTGCTATGTCTGCGTGTTTAAAGATGGCATACGGCAATATCTCGCAATATGATTAGCTAATTTGTATTTGTAACAAATAATTTGGCCTCTATCGAACCCTGACCTGGCGAAGAATTAGTATTAGTGGAGGACGTGAAGTCACCGTTGGACTCTATATTGGTATTGACATTATTATTCTGACTTCTGCTGTTTCGATTACCGTTACATTTTCTTTGGTAATCGTGACCTACATTTTTCGGCTGATGAAACTGCTTTTTTCTATATTGAGAATCATGGCTTCTTTCACAACTTGTTGAAGGAGCTAAGGCTGAAATCTGCAGCGCCAACTTTGACAGTTGTTGCTGTATGTCAGTAAACGGATCGATTGCCGGTTGGTTCTGTTGAGTCTGCTGGTTTTGCAAGAATACTGACTGTGCATTATACGGCTGAACAGTAATCGGAGTTTGAACCCTTGCTTCAGCATTACTCTGAGTACTAGCATCTATGCTAGTCGAAGAAAATAACGACGACTGCAAAACAGCAGAATTCTTTTTCAAGAATTTCTCTAATTACTTACGCTTCAGTAAAAGTTTAGTCCTTTCCTCGATAATTAGGTCGTCCAAAAGGTCACTGACCGTGTTATACTCTTCCCGTACTACAACTTTAAAGTAGTCGGTCAAAAGTCCCTCGACAATGAATTGTAATTGTTTCTTTTCATCGGCAGTCGGAACTGCCCGTAAAATTAAATCTTCCTTCGCATAAACATACTCTAGAACGGATTCTGATTCAATTAGTTCGCGGACCCGCATCTGAGCTTCAGATAATTGATCCACCAAATTGTCCTTGAAAACGTTTATCAAAGCTTGGTTGAACTGGTCGTAAGTCATTTGGGCAAATTTGGGCTTTCTTTCTATGCCAGCAAACCAGTTTTCACCGAGGCCACAGAGTGGGATCCCCAGCACCAATTTTCGTCTCATACCATCCCATGAATTTATACTAGCGATGGTCTCATATCGTGTGATGTACGTGATTGCATCGTCACCCAACCGGGCGTAAAAAGGCTCCGGGTTAACAATCGTGCCGTGCATGGGCGGAGGTGGATTGTTTCCCCCTGTAGTCATACTACTACAACTAGGACCACCAACCGTTAATTCTAAAGAATCGAGAGAAATATCCGATAATGTTCCGAAAATACTACCTTCTTTTTAAGTTGTTCTAAATTATTAGTGTGAATTTAGTCGATTTTGGAGACGAACAGGCCGCGGGATCGAAATAGACAGTATCACTTAAGTTAGAAATATCCTCTAAAGGTATAAAAAAATTCGCCCGCTAATATACGCAACATGTAACACCACTAATAAAGTCATTGTGTACAAGTCAAGACCTTAAATATGTTATATCCACAACAAAAACTAAATACAACACATAAAACATACACAAGAGGTATTGAGGCTCCACCACTCTCCGGAAAGGAGAGAGAAAGAAATGTAATTGTAGAATAGCATAGGGAAGGTTGTTCAAAAATTAAAAAAACAAAAGAAAACAACTTTCGTAGAGAATTGGTGGTGGGGAAGTAGGGATGATCCTAAACACTTAAAAAAAGAAAACGGTTTAGAAATTTGAAAGAAAACTAGCATCGATTACCATCTTACGCTGATGAGAGAAAAATCAGCATCCCCATCATCTTACGCTTTTGCATTCGGTTGGAATGCTTTCGTCGTCGTTTTGAAGAAAGAAAAGAAACAACAATCTTTATTTGGGAAATATAGCTCACTGGTAGATTTGTGAGAGCGTTTTTCTTTTGTAGGGCATGTGGGTAGAAATAAATAAGAACAATTATTTAAAAATAGAGTCGAGGGAAGGAAGATTGTTGGGCGTTTAAAACTTTGGGTACGTGTTCCGTACCTTAGATCCTGGACGTCGACTGGTAGTCTCCATGTCCTAGCCTCTGTACAAAATTGGCGTGGAAGTTGGAATAGATCTCTCCCGCTGTTGCTCACACTCGCTCGTCGTGTACTTCTCCGCTTCTCGTGTGCTTCTCCCATCTTCCGGGTCCTGGGACGTTTTTACACCAATACCAATCAAAGAAGGAAGATGGCCGTCGAAATTACGGAAAACATCCAAAGTACGTACGTGTAAGAATTCAGGAAAGTTCAAGGTAAATGTAATTCTCGATTTGTTTAATAATTTTTCAACAGTTACACTACAATTCGGTTACATCAGGTTACATAAGTTACATAAATTTACCAAGAATGAAGAATGAGGAATCTTCTGCTGAAGAGATTTTGAAATGTTTGCTGACTGTGTTATTATTCCAAGTTATGACTGTTTCTCATCATGCACAAAAAACAAAGAAAAAAAAATAAATCGTTTTTAAATCTTGATTTGTTTGTATACTGAATAATAATAACATGAAGGAAATCAAATATCTGTACACTAATATTATGCTGATAGAAAGATATGAGGAGCATCCTTGTTTGTACAAAGTTAAAGTCCTTTCTATCATAATAAGCGTGTGCGACGAAGGGCTTTAGAAGAAATGGCGGCTGAAATCTCTTTTTTTATTTTCGAAGCCATAATTGCGCTCTTCTCCAGTGATTTGTTTACTACGTCACAACAATATGCTTATCAAAATGCTACCGTGTAAAGGCATCGTATACTTTTGATGCCATAGAATATTACACGAGATTCTTGGCAGCAGATCTGCTACAAGAAATAGCACGATAAGTACTTTGGTCTAAAACTAGCCTTAGATTACAAGATTTGTCATTACTACTACTGTAGTCGCAGCATACAGGCAAGACCTACACGTATTACGTTCAGTGTTTTTTTCTGTCTTCTTGTTCTTCTTCTTTAAATTTACACATTTGAAGGAAAGTAACTTTAATATTGGAAGTTTTATACTTGATTTTCTACAGTACAATAGATTGTTTCAACTGCCTTACATTTTGAACCATAGCTTCGACTTTACTATTAAAACTGGCTTCCAAATATTCGACGTCCCTTTTTTTGACTGAGCAGCAGTTCTACGCACAATCAGACTGAATTCAACTACACTTTGAAGATTTGTTACCAAATTTTCACATTTGTCGCCTTTTCCCCCCATTTTACTTTGCATACAAGTTACCTTATTTTCTAAAACTTTTATGTGCTCATGGAGTGTACCAATTGTTGTTTCCTGCGCATTCTGCTTTTAAGCGAGAATAAACAACTCTCGAAAATATCCATACACTTAGAGAAGAGTCAGTTTGTTTTCATTACCTTTCAACTCTTCAATCACAAATTTTAATTCAACATTAGACTTATCAATTTCAGTCTGTACTCGATTGATGTAGTTTTCAAAATTTTCTTTGGATTGTGATTATTTAAAGAAAAGCTTTACAATGTTTTATATTGTTTTCAAGTCTAGAATGTTCCCCCGCTAAGTAAAGGACACAAGCGAGTAATGTGACTCGGATTGTTCATCTAAAATGTCAAGCTTCTATTAAAAATATCAGAATTTACTTTACTTGAAGTTAGTAGTTTATATTTTATTACGCTTACGTTTCATTTCAGGACAGTATGTAGGTAATCAATTATTTTTTTTTGTTAGTCCACACTTCTTATCATGATTACAACTGTTCTACGTAATCTTCTCGATATTTCCTCAATGTTTATATTAATTTAAAAAAATATATATAGACGGTAATAATGCTTTAACATTATCGTACGTTAAAATAACATTTTTTAAGTATATCACTACTATCATTTCTCTTTTTACTTTAGATTTTTTTTAAAATGTTTATTCTTTATCTGCGTTTGAGATTTGCAGACAATTGAAGAAATCACCAAATAGAAGTAAATGTTAATGTTTTGGTAAAATTTGAAAAACTAGTGTTATATTAGTAGAGGGGTATTCAAATAAGGATTTGTAACGAGAAAGTCCCATCTTCTTACTAACCCACGTTCGTTTTTATTGTTATTAATAGTATTATTATTATGTGGTCAAAGTGGATGAGAGGTAGAGCGCTTACCTCTGGTGCGTGGGGTCCCTGGTTCGATAAACATCAAGTAAGTTAGTAGTTGATAACATTGTGTCCATAGGTTTTCTCGGTGTTCTTTCGTTTTGTCCCACATGCTCATTCCACCAATTATTCCATCATTCACTTATCCCACTCATTCTTCTCACTTAACCTAAAGGGCATAATAATCGTGGGACGTTAAACTAAAAGATTATTTTCTTTAATAACTTATCAGAAAATATATGAAATGTGTAACAATTTGTTCCCAAGGTTAGCTTCCAAACGGAAATAATTTCTTTGTTAATATCATTTTTATGTGTATTATGAAAAAAGTTATACTATTAATGTTTGGCAGATACCGGAGTATAATTCTCTATTATAGCTGGGCAAAAATACATTAGTTTACATTTTATTTTCTGAAAAATAAATCTTGAATCCCAATATAGCCTATCCACTTTCATCTTATTTTATTTAGCTCAATTTGACAACCCATTGATACATGCATGACCTTTGGACAACGCCTAGTTATACAGAAATTACGAATCACAAGTTTGGGACACATGTTATTAACCACATAGTATATTGCCATACTGGTAATGCCATAATGGAAACTTTACAAGTACGAGGGAGATTCAGAAAGTAATACCTTCAAGCCGAATACTTGGCCAATACCGGGTGACGTCCGGTTGAAACAGCGGGCTGCCATTGAATTTCTAACAGCGGAAGATTTGTGCCCGGAAATATTCATCACCGACGGCGACTCGTGAATACACCGTTATGACCCAGTAACAAAGCGTGAGTCGATAGAGTACTGTTACACGTCCTCCCTCCGCCAAGAAAGATCAAAATTATCCCATCTGCTGGCAAAGTGTTGTTGACATTTTGCCTCATCCTGTCTATAGTACGGATCTTGCACCCTGCAACTTTTGCCTCTTGCTCAAACCTAAGGATCACATTAAGGGTCAATGCTACAGTTGTGACGTGGAAGTGGAAGCAGGAGTTCGGAAATGATGCCGAAAGCAGCCACCACAATTCTTCGCCTACGGTACGAAAAACTTTGTTTCGAGTTGGCATATATGTGTTGAACGTAATGGGAACTATGTTGTAAAACTATACCATCATTTGTAGCTGACATTACAAACTTTCCACTGATACCTATATCGGTGCTATCTGTCAAACACAAATAAAGGTATCACCTTGGAGACATTACGTTCTGAATCACCCTCGTAGATACCTTGATATCAATTTCATACTAATAGATGGTATGATTTTCGTACAGCGTCAAATTTTAAGATTTCAAAAAAAAAAAACTTGATTAAATTTTCTCGAAAACTAAGCACGAGGATGTCGATTAGTAAGAGAACAGTACGCAGTGGCATATCTAGAAGGTAAAAACTTTGAGGCCCAGGCAGAACTCGGACTATGATAGGTATATCATGAGTTGATTTTAAGTTTAACGTTTCTTTCAGCAGCGAGGCTATATAAGACGTGGAACTACTGATTATTGTGGAACCGAACAACATGAGATCCGCCGGGAATCAAACCCGGTTTTCCCATATCAAAGGAGCCTATGATAACCGCTTCGCCACGAAGAAGCTCTAGGTATGTCACGTGTTTACGCAAAGCAGTTTGAAATTTGTTTACGCATTTCGTTAACAGGAAGTAGGAATAAAAAAGAGTAACTTCTTTGAGCAATTACAGCTAGACATCAACAATTAATAAATTGTAGGCAATTTTAGGTACGGTAGCTAATCAAGTGGGATTTTGGATTTTGATTTTAGCGTCTTGTTCAGCAGCGAGGCTATGTGAGACGTGTAATCTGAACCACATGAGCTTCCGAAGGCAATCGAACCCAGCTCTCTCACGAAAAAGGCACGTACGATAACCCCTTAGCCACAAAAGATCCCATGAGTATTTTGAGCACATAGTTTTTCATCGAAAACAGCTTTTTCGATTGTCGTATTTTTCTGTTGTGTGCGCTCATGTCATCTGGCAGGAATTTCGAATGCAACGGATGGCGTCCCTCTCTAGACGCTCATAGTTGTGCTGAATGTCCCCTGGGAGGAACTAAAAAGTTTCTGATTTGCTACTGTCGTTATACTTGCTGCTATGTCGTTGCATTTGGAAAGCAGTAGACATATGCCACCAGGACCGACTCTACGATGTGTGGAAGAGTGTGTTTGCATGAAGCGGCAAAATCTGTCATAACTATATTATTTAAAATAAATGTTTCTTGTTGAAAACATACTTCATGATGGTGGTAGTTAAATTTACTAAGCTGGCCTACACTAATAAATCATGTTTTGGTCGCACTACTTTAAGATCACATGGATAGTGCTAAAGCAAATGGTCAAAGAAATTCCAGCATGAATTGCATGATTGTTGTCAAATACAAGAACTGAATTCTCGAACAGTAGCGAACACCTGTTCCATTTAGTTAGTTATCATAGTTTTTATATGAAACTAGTCTTGTTCTTGTCACAAACAATTTCCTTAGCACCGAAGGTGGAAACAAGTTTTTCTAAATTTTTTGAACAGATGTAGAGGGAAGATCAAGAAATAAAGATAAAGCAACTAGTTGCACTGGAGTTGCAAACTCGATATTGAATTATATGTAAAGGATTACCATCTTTCCTCTGCAGGTGTGTTTGCTTTATCTTTCACTAACATAATGGATTATTATTTAAATAGAAAAACAGACACAACGAGATTTAGTTGAGTGTTAAGGCTTTTCTGAGTGCGAGTGCATTTTCACTCTCCTTTGTTATTCAGGATGGTGTAGCATACTTGAAACCGTGGCTTGGGGCGGCAAATTGCCTACGGCAGTCCCCGTCTGCCATATTACGAGACATCGTGTGTTCCTGTTCCGCAGAAAGAGGGTCAAACTGTTTTTTCTTTACGTTCAGCGTTGCCATGTTTCGAAGAACAGGAAAATAATCCAATGCTTGTGTTCCTGTTTCATAGAAAGATAAATTTTACTTTTTATATACGTTTGCTGAAAGCCTGTACTGTATAGGCTCATATTTGTATTAAATGTTGAGAAATTGATTCCATTGTAATATTGTAATCACGTGTACAAATTGTAAGAGAAAATATTTCGTAAATTATTGTGAAAGTCAAGATGTCTGGTATATCAACTCATCCTAAAGTGAAAGGAACAAAAAGACAGTGACAATGGAACATTAAAAAATTGTTCACATCTATTTTGATAGTTATATGCATTGCGCGGAAAGTATTTCGCACATTTTTAACTCCTCTTCTGCTTATGGCAAATAAAAACTCAGTCATTGTACACACTCATGCTTCAGCAAATTAAAAAAAAGAAAGAAAACTGAAGATTGTTGCTTCCAGTTTCATGTTCAAGAATTTGTGACTGACTTTGAACAAGCTGTAATAAACGCTACAAGAAAACATTCCAGAAAGCGACATTACGCGTTTGTTTGTTTTATTTTGCCCAAACATATGAAGAAAAGTACAAGATATTGGATTGACTCTACTTTACAAGTCTGACAATGATATGAGGAAATAGGTTAGAAGAACAGATGCACTTCCACTCGCTCGTCTTGAAGATATTCCAAATGCACTTCCACATATACAAGACGATGCACCGACATGCCAGAGGCACAGGTTTTCCTAGACTATTTGGCAGACATCTATGCTAACCTGAATGCAACCTTCCACCCGTTAATACAGCAATATTTTATTTATTTATTTATTTATTTTATTTATTTATTGCGGAAAAACAACATGCAAATGCCTAATTACAGTTTTCCCTTATTGTAAAGCGTATTTAATACACCTTAAAATACACATTTAATAACATACTAATATGACCTCAATTCTATCGTAATACACTCTAAAATACACATATAATAAAATAATAATATGAAAGCAAAATATACGTTAAAATACAGATAGCACGATATACAGGATACAACAAATTTATGTAGAATGAAAATTTTGTTTGTAATTAACAATATCTATATCTGGGTGTTCTTGTGACATCTTATTATACAATATACACATTTTTCTGACAGGCGATACATCTAATGCATTAGTCCTTTCGCTGAGAGATGGAATATGTCACTATGGGGTCTCGTTGCTCTACGTGGGACGCGAATTTTGATTTCTGATAACAAATATTCTGAATCTATTGCACCATGAATTATTTTATGTGAGAATGATAATATGAAATGACTTCTTCTGCTTTCAAGAGATTGTAATGAATATTGGTTTCGAAGACCTTCGTAGTTCTCAAATTTTGGATATATACCTGTTTCTTTAAATGTCAAAAAGTGCACAAATTTATTTTGGATGTTTTTGATTTTATTTATATATTTCTTAATATTAGAACTCTATATTATCGCTGCATATTCCACCTTAGACCATACATTGGCAGTGTATAATGTTTTGAGAGTATTAGTATTAGAAAAATCACCTCCTAATCTTATCACAAAGCCAAGATTCCTAAAGGCCTCACCAATTACCCTGTTGATATGAATATCGAATGATAGGTTTGACAACAGAGTGACTTAAGATCAGTAACATAATCCACTCTCTCAATTGGCGTTTGATTAATAGTATACGAATTGCGTACATAGTTTATTTTCCTGGTGTATGACACTACTTTACATTTTCTAATATTTAGTAGCAACTTGTTTGATTCACACCATTGGCAAATATCATTAATGTCATTTTGCAAAGAAATTGCGTCTAATTCCGTGGAGATACTACGATAGATTTTTAGATCGTCAGCAAACAAAAGTTTGTGGGAAGATGTTATTACAGGTGGTAAATCGTTAACAAATGGTATAAATACCAGAGGTTCTAAGTTCGATGCCTGAGGCACACCAGAGTCTACGACATATTCCTTAGTTAAAATATTCTTGTATCGAATGTTTCCGTTGGCAAAGATAGGATGCTATAAATTGTTGAAGATTCTGGGAAAAATTGAATGTCACAAGTTCACTGAGAAGTATATCATCATTAATTACGTCGAACGGCTTCGCGAAATCTGTATAAATTACATCTGCTTGTTCCTTCTTATCCATTTAATTAGCTATAAAATGTGAGAGTTCTGAGAGATTGGTTATAGTTGATCTCCTTGGCATGAAACCATGTTGAAAGGGAGATATTATTGACCCTACATGTGAATAACTTTTTTCGTATATAATAATACCAAATATCTTAGATGGGACAGGTAGTTGGGTTACCGGTCGATAATTTTTTATTTGGTCTGTAGGACAGTCTGTTTTGGGAATTGGACAGATGTCACCAATCATCTATTTCGTAGGAAATGTAGAAGAAGCTATTGACTTGTTAAAAATAACTTGTAGGGGATGTTTCAGTACTTCTGACAAGGGACATCACCCAATTGTCCGGCTCCGATTTCAATGAAATTTTTGTTGCTGATAGAGGACATGTATTCATTACTTGTGATGACAGAAATTTTTGCCATGGTGCATGTTTTCTATTTTTTAATAATTTTTAAATGTTGTGATGTGCTTAATAGAGATTACTGCAGAAGTCCCTTACTACCCTTTGTAAACGGAATGTTAATGAAAGAACAACCATGTAGATACGTATAGGGCCTAGGGGGTAGTCGTATGGTACGTATCACCTTGACGGCAGCCATCTTGAAATCCGCCATTTTGAATTAAGGTCAAATTTTTAAATGGGAATAGGGTAATATGATACATAATTTCGGACTAGAATTTAATCAGGAAGACAATGGTGAAGTTATTTTCAAGATGCGATCATTTGGTGAAAAGTTACAGGCATATTAATAGTTTATACTTACTATGTGCGTAAGTCCCTTACCTCCGCTTCTAACCCGGGTATTAATGATAATAAGTGGATAAAGGTTTCGGTAATACATATTATGCCTAGAGAGAAGTGATACGATAAGGGTATCATTGACGGCAGCCATATTGAAATCCGCCATTTTGAATTAAAGTGAAGTTTTGAAAACTGAAAACCATAGCATGTGGCACCAAATTTTAATAGTAAATTTTCCCCAAAAGCCAATGGTATGCTTATTTTTGGTCTATAGTTAACCAGTATGAATTTATGACTCTTCTAATGTGCACGAAACGTCCATTATTCGATCTTTCAAATTGGCAACACTCCTAATTTTCACCGCATGTTTTAAGATTCCAACTGGCACTTTGAAATTGTTTCCATGGCTCATGTTTTCTAAATTTATTACATTTTCTAAGAGTTGCGATTTGTCAGTTTTCAACAATCTTTCTGAATTTTGAAGACTTGCCATGTAATTACTAATTTCCTAGGCAGTGTAATTATTTATTTTAACCCAGAGTACATGAGGAACCTACGGACTTATGTGACGTAAAGAAATACAAATGGAATTGTAGGAAATTGGTGTAACACGAACTCAAAATTATCATGAAATGTAGCCTACATGTTGCGCAAACGACAAACAGTACTTTTTTTAAATAATACAACTTTAAAGGAACAGCAGCTATGATAGAAAATATCAGAGACATAATATGACTGTTCCCAACACGCTGTTTTTACCATGAACAAAATATGAAAACAGGTAACTTGTTTATAAAGAGGTGTAACTTAATCGAGTTTCCGATCAATACTGATTATAAATCTTACAAACATGAACCATCGTCAACAATCGCTAGAAAACGAATGACTTTTTTGTCTGACTAGCTAAAATATTGCCATAGAAAATAAATAAATAAATAAATATATAAATAAATATACAATAAACAAATAAATATAAAACAAAACAAAAGACCATCCATTTACACAATCACAACAATCATATTTCGTTCCCTTTTCTTAAGTGAATTTTCAACTTATTTCTCGTCTTATCTACTATCCATTACAAGCTACGTCTCCGGTATTACCTGAATGCAAAGTTGGAATTCTTTTGTTCTGCGATGATTCATGTCAGTAAACGAGTTTTTGAAGGACAGGTATACGAAATAAATAATTACATTTCCTATGAAATTAATAATAACATGGCAAGTCTTCAATATTCAGAAGGATTGCTGGATGCTTATCCCAACACTATTCATGCGGGTTAGAAGCAGAGGTAAGGGACTTATGCACATAGTAAATATGAACTATTAATATGCCTGTAACTTTTCACCAAATGAACGCATCTTAAAACTAACTTCACCATTGTCTTCCTGATTAAATTCTAGCCCGAAATTATGTATCATATTACCCTATTCCCATTTAAAAATTTGACCTTAATTCAAAATGGCGGATTTCAAGATGGCTGCCGTCAAGGTGATACGTACCATACGACTACCCCCTAGGCCCTATACGTATCTACATGGTTGTTCTTTCACTAACACTCCGTTTACAAATGGTAGTAAGGGACTTCTGCAGTAATCTCTATTAAGCACATCACAACATTTAAAAATTATTAAAAAATAGAAAACATGCACCATGGCAAAAATTTCTGTCATCACAAGTAATGAATACATGTCCTCTTTCAGCAACAAAAATTTCATTGAAATCGGAGCCGGACAATTGGGTGATGTCCCTTGTGAGCAGCCTTTAATGATATATGGTGGTATTTTGTCCGGTCCACAAGTGAACGTGGTTTAAGTTTTTTTAATAGCATTCTTCACATCTTCGTTTCTATAAAGTTAATGTTTAATTTGTCCAGGATTTCTTAATTATTGTGTTGCTCCATAGAAATAAGATTTTAGCTCGATTTATTGTGTGTCACTTGAAAATTGCCATAAACACGTTTGCAATATCAGCATCGTCACTCAAAGTTTGACCATCATAATGAAAGATATTACTTCCCGGGAGAGTGTTCGTGTGTGACCTCTACGCCGGTAAGATTCGAGAGTATTAGGTCAAGCGTTTTGCCCAGGAGCGTCATTTCAGATTTTGCTTGGGGGGGCAAGACCCCTTGATATAAGTAAAATTTCGCGTTTTTCACTGATTTACTATTATTCTATTGATAAAATATATATACATCTCAAACTAAGGGGGGGCAAATGCCCTTCTCTGCTTCCCCTAAATGACGCCCCTGGTTTTGCCGTACGAGTTTTTAATATTATTGAAGGTTTGTAAATTATAAAAATTCATTAAGTGAAATAACTCTTGACAGGTTCCAGTAGATAGTGAAAAATTGAAATCAGTTCCCGTGACCTGTGAGATATTATAGTCGCCTGTCAGAAGAATGTTACTCTTTGATTGTAGTACACTAAATATGTATTCAAAATATTCTCTATATGTTGATTGATTTGACCCAGGTGCAAAATACACAATACCAATATATATACAATTAACCGTATCTACAAAAACTTTTACTGTAATACAATCAACACCAGGAATGTCTGGGGAAGGAATTTTCTGCACACGATATTTTTTATTTACAGCTAATACAACACCACCACCCAATTTCTTACCAGAAGTAACAATATTTCTGTCAGCTCTTACCACGATATACCGCGAATCAAAGAATTCAGAGTCATTATAACTGTTAGTAAGCCAAGATTCAGTTAATGCAATTGCCTGATAGTTGTTACTTAATACATTTTCGGTCAGTGTTCTTAATTTTGTACGAGTTCCCCTTACATTTTGAATATATATATATATATATATATATATATATATATATATATATATATATATATATATATATATATATATATATATATATTAAAATAGCCATCTTTCCTCTTAACTATATTGTCACTTTCACCCCTCACTTCGAATGTTTTTGTACTTACGGAAGTGTCCTTGGTGCACCCCCCTCATGCTGATGTCTTTCTGCCTGCCTTGGAATGTCCAGATTGAGGGTTGGGGGAGGAAGTGGATACTTAGTTTTCTTGTCGCAGATGCTGTCAAGATTTTCCTTGTTCTTGATTGACAGCTGCTTTAGGCGATTCAGGTGGCTGATTGTAAACTCCCTCGGCCTGGTCAGTTTCTTGGAAATACCTGTCTTCACTGTTCTTCAGTTCGGCAAGCGTGATATTTTTCCCTTCAATATACAAATATCGGAAATTGATATTTGCATATTTTCCTTCTTTGCGCGCTTTCATTAAATAATATTGTAACTGCTTACGTTCCTGTCTTACAGAACTAGAGTAATCTTGGTCGACGTGAATGTTTGTACCCCGAAGTTTATTTTTATTTTTTAATACGTGTTCCTTTTTCTTATCACTTAAAACTTTACATACTATGGGTCTTGTTCTGCCCTGACACTTTCTTCCAACGCGGTGAGCCCTCTGTATAAGTTGGTCATCAGTTTCCATTTGCAGTCGGTCATTTAGCAAATCTCACGCTTTTTTTCTCTGTAGTTGCCTGGTCTTCATTCCCTTCTTCCTTCATCCCATAAAACACTAAATTTTGTCTTCGTGACCTGTTCTCGAGATCGTCATTTTTTTTCTAAGAACGTAGTATAGCGATGTAGTTCACTTATTTCACTTGTCACTTCCAATAATTTCGTTTCAATGGTATCTACTCTGTCAATCAGTTTTGTTACTGTTTCCCTTAACGTTTTGATTTCAGTTGTTAAGCGTTCATAAGCTGCACAAAGGGATGCCACTTCAACCACTACTTTTTCATTGGACGCGCTAACAGAATATAATATATCTTTAATTTCAGCAATGTCATTGCGTTGAGTGCTAGGAGGCCCAGGATGCTGCTCTACACCCCCGATGATTAACCAAGTAAATATTATTAATCCGTAGGGAAAAACACTTTCGTATAGCCTGGTGTATTCACTAACAGAACATAATGATTCTTTCACAGCAATTTTAAATAAGCCTATTCTGGCCCTATAAATTCCAAGCTTAACATCCATCACGGTTCACTGCACTCAGGAGCAAGAGAAAAACACGTCCACTCACTACCACTATTTGAAAGTTTACTTTTTTATATTGGATTGTTATTTGACCCCTTACGTTGTGCTAATTATATTTTTGTTAATGCATCATGACAATAACAAACCAATTTGATAACAGCAATAAAAGCACGAACCATGCCGAGGTTTGGCATTTTAAGTTCAGTAGGAAGTAGACATAAATCATCCCTATATACAGATTCATTCTACTTTTGAAGTAAGCACTGTCCGAGAATGTGGCTGTTGGAAGCAGGCAATTTAACTTCTCGGAGAAGATTGTGAAGATGTTTAGACAGTCGTACTCGGGTTCTTAAGAGTAGGTTTCGGTTTGACGAGGTTGGCCTTATTCCATACTTTAATGCAGTATCACATTGCATTTATTTGGATAGTTGAAATTACAATCCGATGAAAAAAGGTGATATTAAGAGTCTCACTTGTCATTCATTCGCAATGATCATTCGCAATGATGATAACTCGTCGGTTTTCGAATGCTCTAGGTAACCGACTAAGAGTAACGCGACTGAGCGAATGTAAAAAAAAAAAAAAAAAAAAAAGTCTCACTTGTATACTAAATTTATCACGTAAGGTTCATGGCATTATTGTTCATTGATATATATATACATATAGGTGTGTGTGTGATTTCAAATATTTGGGTGTCAAGTTTTGGGGATGTGCCCCCCATACACCCCCTAGCAATGTCTCTTAATCTCCCCCAAACAAAAAAAGTGATGCTACTGGTAGAGTTATCCGTTTTAGCAGCGAATCTCTATGAGACGTAGATTTACAACTTATTGTGGAATCCGAACCACACGAGATCAACCGGGCATTAAACCCAGTATCACCCCTAGGAGTGTTAGAGGGACATATAAAAATAATCAAAAATACCGATATTTGTGTCAAATCCATAGTTTGCGCAGTCGCTAAAATAAGGTGACAGTCCCGATAGCGTTCATTTGTAAATTCAGACCTATTGGTATTAGTCAAAAAGGGGCTATAAATCAAATGTCAAAGATGACCATGGCCGCCGATTCTGGGTAGGCCAAAGGGCCCTAGTCCTCCGAAAAGTTTCCATGAACTCCGCTATGATTTATTACATTTTCTTGGTTCTTTACTTCGATATTTGACAACGATCCACTCCCCTCGCACCGAGTACATGACCTTTTGGACTTTCACAATTTAATTTTAATGCAAATACATATCCTGTAGTATAAAAATGCATGGGTAAATTTACACACATACAGACACACACACACAAACGGTGGCAATGTTTCTGCCAAGACTCTATGTAAATCATTTTACATTTCTAAAGTTGTACAAAAGGACACACATTTCGTTGTAAATAACTTTACACTTGAAGGTTTATTTTTGCACTAAATTATTTAAAAATACAAGCTCAATTTTATTCTGAAACACGTATTTCGTTTCACAACTTTGAAAGTGTAAATTGATTTACATAGAGTTTTGTCAAACAGATTGCCACCGTCTCCATTTGTAATTTTACATACATACGTGCATGTAAGTACACACGCACGTATGTAAATTTAGAAGATGATCTAATATATAAAGAGATAATATATCTCTTTCACTTCATCGAAACGGACAAAAGATATTCTGTACACTCAGGCTCGTCGAGAGCCAACTCAGGCTCCGGGGTTGAGTTACCATCGGGCCCGGTATATTTCTAAAAACTAGTAGACTGAATCTCGTATATTTACTATTTACATTATACTAATTTTTTTAAAATACTTATACTAATTGCATTACTAGAGTTACACTTCGTAATTTACAAAATAGCCTTTCTTGCCTTGCTGCTAGCAAATGCATCTTTGATATCACTAAATTTTGGATGACGGGCTAAAGTAGACTCCAATATAAGAGTTCCCAAGTCGGATAATATATGTTGAGTCATCAATGACCGAAGGACATTCTTTACGCTTGCAATTACACTAAACCAGGGCGCAAAATTTCAAAGTCAGACGCACTCGCCGGTCCAAAAATGGTGGTTGCCAGTATCTCTCTCGTACAAATTATGAGAGGTCACCCCCAACGGACTTTGGGTTGACCAATATATTACATTAGGGCATATAATTAACAAAAAACACAATTAGCTTCAGGAGAATCAATTTTTAATTGGACAATTCATATAGAAGTTAAAAAATATCTCACCTTAACGTTTCACGTTTTTGTAATGTATTTTCCAGGCTTCAAATTCCGTGTTTTCTCTCACTCAATAATAATTATCTTTGTGCGAAACAGAAACTGCGTAGCCTTGTAAGTTTAGGCAGAAACCATTCCTACTGAACTCTGGTCGCCAGATCTAAATTCATAGTCGCCAATGGCGACCTGGCGACCGGAAATTTTGCGCCTTGCACTAAGCGATCTTTCAGCCTCCCCGACAGAAAATGGTAGAGTACAAAAATACGAAGAAACAATTGCAACATTCGGAAAACTGGAATGGTGTCAGAGCAGCACTGAAGTTGGCACATTGAACCGCTTGTATATGAACCACTTCATTAATTATATCGTATGTGTTTTGAAAGCGCCATTTCTGTTATACAGTGTACTACTGCTTCCTCTTTCTTCTAGGAAGGAAACTATTTTCTTTTGATAGAGAAAGTGATTTGAAGTATATTTTTCTGTACTTTGTGCACATATATAGCAAAAGAATCAAGAAATAACAGTAAAACATAATAAATAAATAAATAAGCATTAAACAACATCGAGATAAACATGTTTTAAAAGATACGGAAAATATTTGTAGCAATTTTCTCTTTAGCACAAAGATTAAAACACTTATGTGTTCGCCGGGCCTCTAGGTACTCTGGGGCCCAGTATAAAGCCTCGGCTCCCCCACCCTCTCGTCGGACCTTTGTACACTTGAAAGGGCGCCTATGTCTTTGAAATTTGGGGCCCATTCAGATACAGATGGCATATATGAGGATTTTAAGACAAATTGCATTCAAATTATGCTAAATATTGTATATTCATAAGTCCAGCGCAGTGGGTCCGACATGAACTTTGGGAGGCCGGGTCCCCTGCCTCTTCAGAATTAGCGCCCTTGTACACTTGTGACCCAATTATGTAATATGTTATTGAAGTATAACATTATATTTTCCATAATTAAATTCTGCGAGAGAACACTTCGGTAAAATGTAAAACCACGAATATTTACTCACCCATGAACAATTTTTTCTCCATAAGTTCACAATGAAGCACATAATAAAAATGTGTCCATATTTGCTCTATAATTTATACGCTTATAAAATTATGTCATCAACGTCATCTTTATTAACTAAATTTTAAAATTTGCATATGTAACACTAGCAGCGTTCACCCCGCTTCGCTGCGGTCACCCCGGAACGCAATAAACTTTGTTACTTAGATAATTTTTACTTTTTCGCTTTCAAGTGATATGATAAAAACCATAGAAGATTGCACTAAATCTTAACATTATATCGCCTGTCATTTATGTTAACCCGCCCCGCTTCGCTGCGGTCATCCCGGTGCTGGCATATTGTAAAAGTGTCTGTAAAAATAAGCAAATCAATTAAAAAATTTTAAACAGAAGATTCAAGGTATTTTCCGCTGTATATCGCCTGTCATTTATGTTAACCCGCCGAGTGACACGGTCATGCGGGTTGCATATAAATACGTTTATTTTTACCTATGATGAACTAACAAAGGATTTGTGAACACCTGAATGGTCAATTATCTCAAGACACTGGTAATTAAAAATTAAAGTGATATGATAAAAACCATCTAGGGTCCAAATCCTAATAACCCCCCAAAAATGAAAGAAATTGGTTCAGCCGTATTAGCGTGATGAGCGGACAAAGGATTTTGTACGTTCTCTTTTATATATATAGATGAACTTTCGTAGATTCAAGAATGCACAGAACTAGCTTACTAAACACAAATACAGTAACAAACGTAACACAGAATAACAACAATGTCCACATTTCCTCTCACAATCCGTTCTTATTTAGTCACTCAATGTTGAATGGAAATTGTTAAGCAATTAAGGGTCTTCACTACAGCGAAATTAAATTACCGCTGATTTTAGAGTTTTTCTGCAATATCTTCAAAACAAATAAAAATATTCGAAAAGCAGAAACGTAGTGAACTAGATAATACGATTTTGCATGTGATACCTTTACCACAATTCACTTATCTGCCTTTGGCATGCCGTTATTTATAGAACTTGAAAAAAATGCTAAATCTATCTACACTTGCAAATCGAAAGCAGATAGAGGAGTTGTGATAACGGTAAAATCGTACTGTCTAGTTCACTACGTTTCTGCTTTTCGAATATTTTTATTTGTTTTGAAGATAATACAGAAAAACTCTAAACATAGCGGTAGTTTAATTCCGCTGTAGTGAATACCCTTAAGAACTTATTTATAGGGACGATAAACACCAATATACAACGCAAGAAATAACGGCAGTGGAAATCGAGTATGCATCACACAGTTTAAGGTGCATCCGTTTTTATCCCTGTTCACAAAGACTGAACACTTGCTAGAAGCTTATGTGGTTCGGATCTCACGTTAACTTGTAGGTCCAGGTGTCATGTAGAATGAGCATTGAACACAACATTACACTCGATATCAACATAAAAATGTACATAGGCAAGCGTGTAAAGACTTTACTGAGGTTGTTGGGTGACAAGTTATTTTTATTTCTCTCTTTCTATTACAAGTTTGTACTGTTCCAGAAGTCTGAATGAGCCAATGAGTGTACATTCAACTAGATAATGAATAGTTGACTTCCAATCCCATTATTTATTGCTATGCAGGCGGAGATCGCTATCGCGTCTGTGTTTCTACATATTCTCCTGACCGTTTAATTTTTCTCGTTTCTTTAAATGACAATGCATAAATGGAAACACAATATGGGCATAGTACTTAAAACAAACCAGTATGCCACTTAAAGTAATAAACATGCATCACAGAAATTACCAAAACTTCCAATATTAACTTCCACTTTCCTCAAAGTTTCATTCTTGAAACATCAACAGAAATAGAAGCTGCACTCTCTATTTTTATTCTCACTTAAAACTTTTATTAATATTACGATGTTCCCCTTGTACGACCCAATCTTTTGACATACATTCGGTGTTTTTTTACACAAACCATAATTGAAATTCCTCCTGTACTGCTGCTTATGATCATGTAAAATAAAGAAAATAAATTAAAACTAAGTATTTTGCTGGTAAGTGAAAGTTAAAATAATAAATATACTAACTACGCCTTTTCAATTAGAAGGTTAATTTTTTAGTTAATTATTGCAGGTTTAGTTTTGGTAAGTTATTGAATTGAAAAAATTGTTATGTCTGGAAATGTAGTTGTGCGAAAATGAATCTGTGTTGATCAGACTTCATGGTTGATGTTAAAAATTCTAATGTCTTAATGTCTAATGGTGTTAATTAATGTCTTATCTCTTGTTTAAGTTGCTTTTATCAAGATTCAGACTAGGGTCTTTTGCTCCCATAAAATTAATAAATAATAAAAGAAAATTCTCTCTCAATGAATGCATTTGATCTGGGTCGTACTGTAATATGGTTTATCTTGCATTTGGACCTATAAAGATGTCGTCACAGACCTGGAAGTTTCAGATTTTTTCTACGTTCTTCCCAATGAAGCAAAAAATTACATGCCTTGCTATATTAACATTTTCAGGTGGCAGGTGTTTGATAAGCAGAAAATTAACTCGAAGGGCTCATCTGACAATTTCCTATCGCACTTTATGTGTCATACGGGGAGCGCGGTTACCAGGATCAATACCCGGCCAAGTGAGTTTGTGGAGGACATCATCGTGACCGTAGATTTTGTCGGAATCTTCCTGTTCCCTCCCATTTTCTTATTCAACCAATTCTTCCATTATAATACACTTGCTGTAATCGTAATCTCCCTTAGCCTAAAGGGACGTTGAACTCAAAGATTTCATTCCATTTTAAGTCTGCCGAGCGGTCTGAGGCGTTAGGCTGACGATTCTGAGATAAAGCCTATTGGGAGTTAGAATCCCTTTGAAGATCAAGGTAGGAATTTTAACTGTCCTCAATATATCGGTCTTCGTGTCCCTGTCGTGGAATACGTCGAAAGGACGTGAGGTGACACTGGCGAGCAATACCTCAGTTGGGTGAATTAAAAAAAAATGGTGGAGTGCTTACTTCTTGTGCGTAAGGTATGTGGTTTGATCCCGACAAAGTAAGTTCGTAGTTTATAATATCGTGTCAGTAGGTTTTCTCGGGGTACTTTCGTTTATTCCTACGTTCTCATACCACCGATTGTTCCATAATCATTTACTTGCCTTAATCATCCATCTCGCTTATTGTGAAAAGCATTGCTGTGGGACGTTAAACTGAAATATTTCATTTCAATTTTATGCGTCCTTTTATCTTCAGCCGTTATGATTTATATTCACTGGACGTTTTTTTGAATCTACAAGAATACTTAATTAAATTGTGGTTAAAATTTACACATCTTGACGTACTTTAAATTACATATCTTGACGTGTTCCCAAGCATGATAAATGAAACTGACAATTCCTCCACATTGCTTCAAAAGGACACCTCCTCATCAGAAAAAAAAAATCCGTAATGGCTGAGTTTTCAGTTTCATGATGACATCTCAAAACCTGATAACAATGAATTTCTAGTTCTTGGGCTTAAGGAAGAATGAAAGAAAAAACAGGCTAAATACTCAGACTGCCTCAATGGTAAAACACCCACCTCCGGGTTAGAATTACATAGTTCATTCCGAGACTATGCGAATTTGTGGTGAAGCATTTATCTGATTTAGCCTAGACGTCATAATCGTGTGACGTAAAAATAGTCAAGGAAAAGTTCAAGTGAACTTATAAAATAAGTACAAATATCTTTGTATCCCTGAAGAGAACACCTTACAATATTACGGATATATTGAAAAGTTTACATTATCAAGGATCGTAAAGGCTTATGTTCAGCAAAGAGGTCTTCACTGTTAATCCTTGTTCTTCAACACTTTTAGAAGAAATGCATCTTATTTTTAATCTTATAACTGCTTTAGGTAGTCCACCTTATTTTTGAAGGTCTATCCTAAGTGTACATTCCCGTTTTTTTTAATTAAGCTTAGCGTAACTACATTTAACACGGAAAAGGGTATACCTGTCACAATTTTTATATTTTACAGGTAAATAGAAGTATATTGACGAATTCCTTTCTTCACTCTCCTACTTGATACACTATGGAATTAGAACTAGTACAGTTACGCAAAGAACGAAAAAGTGTATTGCTGAACCGAGATTCAAATAAGGGGAGTCTTTAGTGTGGGAGTCCCGGGTTCGATTTCCGGCAGAACACATGCGATTCTTATTACACGTTATGCTGTAGGTCTACGTCTCATACAGCCTCGCTGCTGTAAGGGAACGGTAAATATGAAATTAAATCGAATTAGGGATCTTCGGTGCAACATGCCGATATGTTAACCACTATGCTACCGAGTTCGCTCCCTGAACAACCATTCACTCTCACTCCTGAAGTCGGTGTTATTTCACCAGATCACGGGGAGCGGACTCCTTAGCATAGTGGTTAACATATCAGATGTTGTGAATTCCGAATGTTGATGGCGTATACCATAGACTTAAGGTAGAAGCCGAAAGGCGTGAAATCCAGAGAATATGGCGGCTACTCCATCAGTCCCCGACGTCCGATTCACCTCACAGGGAACTATGATTCAGGTATACCAGGATCTTGTTAGTGGAAAGTATCCTCCGAATGGATGTTTGACTAATCCACATTCCTGGGGTAAACGCCGTGTACAAAGTTGGGAGCTATTACCGAAGGATGCGAGGACAGCGACTGCGTTTTTCTCATCTGTAGACGTTTTCGGGCGAACACTACGATGTCTGTCGTCCACAGAATCCGTCTCCGGAATCTGAGTTTGAATGATGATTTTGGCCACACCATAGTGGCATATGGGCTCACTGTAGGGTTATAGCCCATTGAATTCCGCGGCCACCACACGAGAGCTGCTATTTCCACACAACAGGATATGTTCCTGGGTAGTCAGCACCATTCATCAGTTTCAGTCACTGGAATTTGCAACGATAAAACACCATAATTCATCATCGGTTAGTGATATGACAAAATGGACAACATTGTATTCCTGATCAGAAAACAGCGTTAAAACATATGCTGCATACCTACTTTGCAATTAAAAACCTAAACTGATATTCAAAGTGGCGGACTTTAAGATGGCGGTCGTGGTAGTCATGTGTGTTTTTAGATTCCACCACTCATAATCTATGGTCAATATGGACCTCTAGCCCTTCAGATTTTTCTGTTACAGAACTGTCACCTGTCTTTCGGCCCACCCTGTAGATATAATAAATCTTCTATAATAATAATAAATTAAAAATAATACTTTTTAAAATTAAAACCGTTGATCCAAACACTTAATTCTCCTTTAAAAAGTAGTGGGCCTACTAATTTCGTTTGTTCACTACGAATATATAACAAAGAAAGTTCTTAGTGATGTTGCTGTAGTATTTTGACCTAAAAATATGTTTACTGTTCACTTTAAATTAACCAATATGATTTTTTTCTTTGATTACCGTTGAGTAGTTGTGGGCAAACTACTCGCCCAAATGAATATTCATGAGTGTGTACTTTTTTGACATTTTAGCACTTCCTAATGCACGTTTAAAAAAATGGATACACCCTTTTACGCATACTAATGACACATAATGTATGCAGGTGCATCCGGAGGTAACATGACATATAATAAATGTTTCCGGTCAAAAGAAATGTTAATTGGACAAGCAGAATATAGAAAAAACCTTTTCGGAAATAAAATATGCAGATCACACACGTAGAACAAGGTAATTCATTAATATTCAGCACATGTAACGCGACAGCTGCTGGATCGGAATGAGTGAAAGAAAGCACTGGAAAACTTCCAGATCTTTTTAATTTATTATTGTTGGAATAGGGGAAAGAACACACTCGAACCTTCTGGAAAGATTTAAGGGTATAAAAATTACTGATGCATTTGCATGATGTGTACATTTAGAAAGAATACAGCAGGAACATCAAGTGTTAAGTTTGCGAAGAAGATATTTTACTACTAGGAGAGATTGGAAGATTGGTAAGTAATAACGTTGTAGTTTTCTTGTATTATACTTGTTCATTTTTATATGGGAAAGGGACATATTGTAATTGTTTGGAGTATAAGGGGGACGGAACTGTTTGGTTTTATCGGGAATTGATTGCGGATTTTCCGGCATTGAAAAATGATATGACTCGGTGTACTTTTATGGAATTATAACTTGACTAAGATATAGTATAATGTAATATGAAGGGAATCAACATTAATGATTGCACCGGGAATCGAACCAGGGCTATTCCACGTGAAAAGCCGTACGACAAACATTTTGCTTAGCAGATGTTGTTACTTATATGTAGCTATGAATTGTGTAAGACATAACAGGTATATAAAAATATATTGTACAGGAAGTTAGCAGAATGCGCCCCGGGAATCGAATGAGTATTCTCCCAGGTGGATAACCGTACGCTAAATTTTATGCTTGAAGTGTGAACTTATTACTTATATGTAGCTATGAATTGTGTATGACATAACAGGTATATATAAATTATATTGTACAGAAAGTTAGCAGAATGCGCCCCGGGAATCGAATTACTATTCTCCCACGTGGAGAACCGTACGACAAACATTTTGATTGCAGTGCGAACTTGTTACTTATATATAGTTATGAATTGTGTAAGACATAACAGGTATATATAAATTATATTGTACAGGAAGTTAGCAGAATGCGCCCCCGGGAATCGAATGAGTATTCTCCCAGGTGGAGAACCGTACGCTAAATTTTATGCTTGCAATGTGAACTTGTTACTTATATATAGCTATGATTTGTGTATAACATAACAGGTATATATAAATTATATTGTACAGAAAGTTAGCAGAATGCGCCCTCGGGAATCGAACCAGAACTCTTCCACGTGAAAGCCGTAAGACAAACATTTTGCTTAGCAGATGTTGCTACTTATATGTAGCTATGAATTGTGTAAGATATAACAGGTATATATAAATTATATTGTACAGAAAGTTAGCAGAATGCGCCCCCGGGAATCGAACCAGGGCTATCCTACGTGGAGAACCGCACGCTTGCTTGCACTGTAGACTTTTCTCAGTTATAAATGGTATATTTTACAAACTTATATTGGATAGGTAGTTAACAGAATCTGCACCGCGAATGGAACCATGGCTCTCTTACATGCAAAGCCAATATATTTGTAATTTGAAAAGTCGTAATACGGTAACTAATTGCATTTTTTCTTTTCTGTTTTAGGTGCTGAAGCAAATAAGTGATAGAATCGAGAAAAGCAGAGAGCACGAAAGACGTGGATTGTAATTGGATCATCACTTAAACAGAGATAAACTAATATTTGGTAAGTATTATTATTATTATTATTATTATTATTATTATTATTATTATTATTATTATTATTGTAAACTTTTGTGTTTTGTTTCATAAACGCTAGTGTAACAATGAGGTTATATGGCGACAGAACGTTTTAACGTTACCGCAGATTGAACTTAAGGGTTTTTCATGTTGAAAGCTAATGCAATAAAAAGAGACCCGAGATTGTTTGAACATATTACCCAGGGCGAAATGTAGTAGTGAAGTTGAAAGGGAACTTATATTTTGTAATTGGAAGTCGTAATACAGCAAGTAACTAATTCTTAATTTCTTTTATTGTTTTAGGTGGTGAAGGAAATAAAAAATCTTAATAGAAATACTGGAGAATAAACCTTATTTTCCTGAATTGTTTGCTGTTGAAATATAGCGGTGTTTTTAGTGAAAAGGAGTTATAGATTGGTTTTAAAACATGGATTCAATGAAACCGTTGGATCTTAGTACAAGAGGTGAAAGTGATTTTACAGAATTGTCATCTTTGCAGGGAACAGAGGTTTTATTCCAACCGGTGGTGATTTCGCACTTTCCACCACTGGAAACAGAAGTTACCCCGGCCAACTTGGATGTATTACCGGAAACAGAAGTTTTACCCAACCGGTGGTGAGCCCGCAACCTCCACCACTGGAAACAGAAGTTACTCCGTCTAAAGTGGATGTATTACCGGGAACAGAAGTTTCATCCCAACCGGTGGTGAGCCCACAATCTCCACCATTGGAAACAGAAGTTTTCCCGTTACTTGATGTTGAAAACGAAATAGAAGAATATCCCCCTACACCTTCACCAACAGTGAGTAATTCCCCGGTGCAGAATTGGGAGTTGGAAGAATTTTTGAAGTTACTATGTGAGTGTACTGTGGAACGTACATCATTGGATTGTATAAATGAGTGTATAATATATTGGAAACCAGACGATATTTGTATTTGTATTGCATGCGGTTTTTTGGAAGGTGGACAGTTAAAGCATGATTGTTTGATGTTGGATACGGAATGTCTTGAACGGAAAGCTATAGAAACCATAACAAAAGTTGAGGTTCGTAAAGAATTATTATCAATTTACAGAAAAAAGCATGGACATTTGTTTTTGATTACATGGAATTTTATTGAACGTTTCCGAGATCTTGTGTGTGACTTTGAATACAGGCCCACTCTATTAAAAATTTTACTAGAAAAAGATTTTGGGAAAGATTTATTTTGTATTGCCTTGAAACATATTATTAAACAGAGAATTTGAATAAAATATTATTTGTTTGTAATATAAGACACAGAATGCATAGAACACTTTATTAAATGTAAGGAAAAAAATGTGTTTTACACATGCGCAGAAGCTTTTATTGTAGGTATATAAATAGATGTATCACACTTGAAAAAGTATTTATTTGATTTGTTTTTGCTGAAGAGCAGAAAAATGAGTAACATGGAGACTGTTTATGTTTCACCTAGAGAAAAAGAAATTCAGCGTGAAAACGAAAAACCTATACTGTTAATTCAGCCGTCTGACCCCGATTTGCCAGATGAATTACGTGATAAAGTGAGAATCATATATCCAACACAGGAAATAGAAGAAGTGTATTATTTTAGACGTTATAATAGATATAATGATGAAATACTCCCGGAAAGTGATGATGATGACAGTGTTTTAAATATTAACTGTTTTGAACTGAAAGCTAATGACTGCGAGTGTACTAGTGAAACTATTAGTCATACATGTGTTATACAATTATTTAATGAGTACACACCAAATTCAGCATTATTATGTGAAGCATGTGTTGAACATAATGAAAATGAAAAAGATCACAACTGTTTGCTGCAGTATGATTACGAATTATTACAAAAGGTGTGGACGATCTTAATTAAACGTGAAATGAGAGAGAAAATCTATAAACTTTATTTAAAGAAGCATTTTAAAGGTTATAATATTAAGAACACTTATACTTTGGAGAAAAAATTTAATCTGGTATATGAATACATTACAGAGTGTGATTGTTATATCAAAGAAATAGTAGAAATGTTTTTAGAGAAAGATAAACAATTATTTAATTCTGTAAATGAACACTGAGACACTGTAGCATATGCATTTGATTGTGTATGAATAGAAGAACATATTTAACCTCATATATATATATATTAGGGCTAAATACTTTGATGTAAGTTGAGAAATTACAAATTGTTACATAGAATTGAACTGTTATCTATATTATTTTATAAATGGATCAATTTGTAGTATTGTAATATTAAGAATTTAATAGATTACAAACATTGCACTAACACATGTAAATAATAGTTAGAGCTAAAATACTGAATTACTGGCAACTGAATTGTCAGTGAGAGTAATGTATTTTAAAGAAATAAACTGATATTAGAAAAAAAAATAATCTTAGTTGTTTGTATGCTATATGAAGAAACTAGTGTAAGAAGAATATGGTAGGAAACTGAAACTATTTAATACTTTATTTTAGATTTTTAGAGACATTACCAACGTAAGTAAATGATGAACTATTGTCGATTGAACGGGAATCACTGAGGTTGATACCTTGTGTTTAGTTTATGATATGAAGACTTTAACATTCTTGTTTACACAGTTACTTTTAAATGAATACTACATATAATCTTGTATGCAGAATGGATTGAATTAAGGGCATACTTACGCGAGGGATTCATTGGATGCGGACCACATTTAAAACTTTATAACCCAACAAACATTTCAACACTTTCTTAAGAGAATTATGGTTGCAGTAGGAGAGAAATGTGTGATATACTGTAGAAAACTCGATGTTACAGTACCCTTGTACTCTTTATGTCTTATAAAAAGAAGTTAGTGTACTCTTTTGCTGAGAATATAGATGACAATATTGTAAAATTACGTGTCGTTTTATTGCAACTAGAATAATGTTACTTCAATAATGCTTAAAAGCAGTCACTGTTAGTGCAGAATCCACCCTCCAACAATTTTCAGGATGTGCAGACCCTTACTTGGTATATGATTTTAAAAAGAATAAACATTGTACGGTAACCTCTTGAAACTTGTAGACCCACAGTGAAGTATAGTCGGATATGGGGGAGGGCACGGTGAGTCAGTGGTAGAAGAGATTTGATGTTTGTGATTTAAAAACCGAGCAAGTGAACTTTGTGGTGGACAACATTTCTTTTCTCCTGGTACTTCCATTTCCTACATTTATTTATTGGCTTAAATAGCTTATCCGATCTTTCTCTCTTGTAATAAAATCATTGCAAGGCTATGATCATACCTTATAATTATTATTAAATAATCCTTATTGAAGGTTTAATTTACTTCATGATTTCTTTGGAACAATAAAAATTTTTTGCTTGAGATGGATTGTTTTCTCAGGGAGGAAATGTTAGAATCATGAGAACTTGCTTACATGCTGTGTGCCAAACATAATAAGCCCTTGGCGGGCTAAGATCGAACCATGGACCCATCACGCGCCAGAGGTGAACGATTTGAAGGCGATGAAGAATATTTTATAATCCCACAGTAGTATTAATAATTGTTTGAGATTCTTAGTATACTATGTGATACACAGGTTACACGAATTTTATTTTGTTCTTTTTGAACTAATGTTTAAGAGGACCAGAAGGATAGATTTCAAGAACCACCTATGGTTCAAGGATTACAGTTTTAATTTTACAGCTTTATACACATGCATTCAAAATTATATGGCCATTAGATGGTTGTATAAGATTCTTGTTGGACTTGATTTGATTTGAGTTTAACGTCTCTTTTCATCAGCGAAGCTATATGAGACGTGGACCTACTGATTAACGTGGAATCCGAACCACATGAGCTCCCGCCGGGAATCGAACCTGGGTAGACTTTTGTTGGAATAAATGTTTTCGCTGGAACCTTTTTTAAAATTTAATGTAAAACTTTAAACATAATGAAGAAAATAAGAACATACTGAGGTGAAATAAACGTGAAAACTCTCACCGTGCAAAAGAATTAAGGAAAACAGCCTCTGTTTTTAAGCTGAGACTATCCATGGTTGAGATTGACCACCAAATATAACGATTATTTTTCTCAGATGATGAGTTTGTATGCTTATGCCAGTAGCTAAAACTGGAAAAGTGAACCAGGTAGTGTTTGCAAAATGTATCTCCTCACGTTCAAGTCTATCAATTCGCTGACGACACAGCATTTCTAACAACGGCTCGTACTATCCAACGTATCAACAGACTAATGCAGCCAGCCATCAACACATTTGTCCACTGGTGTGACTTAATTTCAGAACATGTGCAATTGTGATGGACAAAAATTCCATGGGTAGTAGGGCTGGTGGACAACAACAACTTCACGAAACATCTGTTGGTATTAAAATTAACGATACATGAACTTTCAAAAGACGAAATGTTTCTTTATCTGGACTGTTAATACTTTTTGAAATTTCATCGGAACAAGCATTCAACTTAAACTATAATAAACGAACGAACTATCTAGTTGCATTATAGGAGGGTGATACAGGTGTGGATGAAAAGTTTATGTATTGATTTTTGAATACGAGTTGTGTGCGAGTAATTCAATTTTATTTAACTTTTAATATTAGAGATTATTTTATACGACCATTTAATATTTTATTATTTCTTATACATATTCGCTTTCATCATTTGTCCATTGTAATGTTAGTAGAAAAAATGTTTTATTTAACAACATGAGCACGAAAACCTACAAGAAAAATATTAGACAACATTCATAATTATCACTGTACAGAATACTTCTTTAAATGGAAACAGTTTGATCCATTGGTAGAGTGCACCCATCTGGCACGAAGATCCCTAGTTCGATCCCAAGACCGTGACAATTTGTGATGGACAACACCCTGTGGATATTCTCGGGGTTCTCCATTTCCTACCACTTTCTTCATATTCAACATTTTTTACAATCATTAACCATTCAACGTTGCCTACTTGTAAAATGTCTCGAGTAGATGAGTATATAAGACTCATGCCAGAACAAAAATGTTTTCTCTTTGCTCTCAAGCCAGAAAAAAAAGCAGAGACTCATATCTACTTGCCAGAATAAGTGTTTTCGCTTTGCTCTCAAGCCAGAAAAGAAGAAACTCGTATCCACGAAACTTGTGAAATTTGGCGAGTACTGTAACATCGAGTTTTCTACAGTATATCACACATTTCTCTCCTACTGCAACCATAATTCTCTTAAGAAAGTGTTGAAATGTTTGTTGGGTTATAAAGTTTTAAATGTGGTCCGCATCCAATGAATCCCTCGCGTAAGTATGCCCTTAATTCAATCCATTCTGCATACAAGATTATATGTAGTATTCATTTAAAAGTAACTGTGTAAACAAGAATGTTAAAGTCTTCATATCATAAACTAAACACAAGGTATCAACCTCAGTGATTCCCGTTCAATCGACAATAGTTCATCATTTACTTACGTTGGTAATGTCTCTAAAAATCTAAAATAAAGTATTAAATAGTTTCAGTTTCCTACCATATTCTTCTTACACTAGTTTCTTCATATAGCATACAAACAACTAAGATTATTTTTTTTTCTAATATCAGTTTATTTCTTTAAAATACATTACTCTCACTGACAATTCAGTTGCCAGTAATTCAGTATTTTAGCTCTAACTATTATTTACATGTGTTAGTGCAATGTTTGTAATCTATTAAATTCTTAATATTACAATACTACAAATTGATCCATTTATAAAATAATATAGATAACAGTTCAATTCTATGTAACAATTTGTAATTTCTCAACTTACATCAAAGTATTTAGCCCTAATATATATATATATATGAGGTTAAATATGTTCTTCTATTCATACACAATCAAATGCATATGCTACAGTGTCTCAGTGTTCATTTACAGAATTAAATAATTGTTTATCTTTCTCTAAAAACATTTCTACTATTTCTTTGATATAACAATCACACTCTGTAATGTATTCATATACCAGATTAAATTTTTTCTCCAAAGTATAAGTGTTCTTAATATTATAACCTTTAAAATGCTTTAAATAAAGTTTATAGATTTTCTCTCTCATTTCACGTTTAATTAAGATCGTCCACACCTTTTGTAATAATTCGTAATCATACTGCAGCAAACAGTTGTGATCTTTTTCATTTTCATTATGTTCAACACATGCTTCACATAATAATGCTGAATTTGGTGTGTACTCATTAAATAATTGTATAACACATGTATGACTAATAGTTTCACTAGTACACTCGCAGTCATTAGCTTTCAGTTCAAAACAGTTAATATTTAAAACACTGTCATCATCATCACTTTCCGGGAGTATTTCATCATTATATCTATTATAACGTCTAAAATAATACACTTCTTCTATTTCCTGTGTTGGATATATGATTCTCACTTTATCACGTAATTCATCTGGCAAATCGGGGTCAGACGGCTGAATTAACAGTATAGGTTTTTCGTTTTCACGCTGAATTTCTTTTTCTCTAGGTGAAACATAAACAGTCTCCATGTTACTCATTTTTCTGCTCTTCAGCAAAAACAAATCAAATAAATACTTTTTCAAGTGTGATACATCTATTTATATACCTACAATAAAAGCTTCTGCGCATGTGTAAAACACATTTTTTTCCTTACATTTAATAAAGTGTTCTATGCATTCTGTGTCTTATATTACAATCAAATAATATTTTATTCAAATTCTCTGTTTAATAATATGTTTCAAGGCAATACAAAATAAATCTTTCCCAAAATCTTTTTCTAGTAAAATTTTTAATAGAGTGGGCCTGTATTCAAAGTCACACACAAGATCTCGGAAACGTTCAATAAAATTCCATGTAATCAAAAACAAATGTCCATGCTTTTTTCTGTAAATTGATAATAATTCTTTACGAACCTCAACTTTTGTTATGGTTTCTATAGCTTTCCGTTCAAGACATTCCGTATCCAACATCAAACAATCATGCTTTAACTGTCCACCTTCCAAAAAACCGCATGCAATACAAATACAAATATCGTCTGGTTTCCAATATATTATACACTCATTTATACAATCCAATGATGTACGTTCCACAGTACACTCACATAGTAACTTCAAAAATTCTTCCAACTCCCATTTCTGCACCGGGGAATTACTCACTGTTGGTGAAGGTGTAGGGGGATATTCTTCTATTTCGTTTTCAACATCAAGTAACGGGAAAACTTCTGTTTCCAATGGTGGAGGTTGTGGGCTCACCACCGGTTGGGATGAAACTTCTGTTCCCGGTAATACATCCACTTTAGACGGAGTAACTTCTGTTTCCAGTGGTGGAGGTTGCGGGCTCACCACCGGTTGGGTAAAACTTCTGTTTCCGGTAATACATCCAAGTTGGCCGGGGTAACTTCTGTTTCCAGTGGTGGAAAGTGCGAAATCACCACCGGTTGGAATAAAACCTCTGTTCCCTGCAAAGATGACAATTCTGTAAAATCACTTTCACCTCTTGTACTAAGATCCAACGGTTTCATTGAATCCATGTTTTAAAACCAATCTATAACTCCTTTTCACTAAAAACACCGCTATATTTCAACAGCAAACAATTCAGGAAAATAAGGTTTATTCTCCAGTATTTCTATTAAGATTTTTTATTTCCTTCACCACCTAAAACAATAAAAGAAATTAAGAATTAGTTACTTGCTGTATTACGACTTCCAATTACAAAATATAAGTTCCCTTTCAACTTCACTACTACATTTCGCCCTGGGTAATATGTTCAAACAATCTCGGGTCTCTTTTTATTGCATTAGCTTTCAACATGAAAAACCCTTAAGTTCAATCTGCGGTAACGTTAAAACGTTCTGTCGCCATATAACCTCATTGTTACACTAGCGTTTATGAAACAAAACACAAAAGTTTACAATAATAATAATAATAATAATAATAATAATAATAATAATAATAATAATAATACTTACCAAATATTAGTTTATCTCTGTTTAAGTGATGATCCAATTACAATCCACGTCTTTCGTGCTCTCTGCTTTTCTCGATTCTATCACTTATTTGCTTCAGCACCTAAAACAGAAAAGAAAAAATGCAATTAGTTACCGTATTACGACTTTTCAAATTACAAATATATTGGCTTTGCATGTAAGAGAGCCATGGTTCCATTCGCGGTGCAGATTCTGTTAACTACCTATCCAATATAAGTTTGTAAAATATACCATTTATAACTGAGAAAAGTCTACAGTGCAAGCAAGCGTGCGGTTCTCCACGTAGGATAGCCCTGGTTCGATTCCCGGGGGCGCATTCTGCTAACTTTCTGTACAATATAATTTATATATACCTGTTATATCTTACACAATTCATAGCTACATATAAGTAGCAACATCTGCTAAGCAAAATGTTTGTCTTACGGCTTTCACGTGGAAGAGTTCTGGTTCGATTCCCGAGGGCGCATTCTGCTAACTTTCTGTACAATATAATTTATATATACCTGTTATGTTATACACAAATCATAGCTATATATAAGTAACAAGTTCACATTGCAAGCATAAAATTTAGCGTACGGTTCTCCACCTGGGAGAATACTCATTCGATTCCCGGGGGCGCATTCTGCTAACTTCCTGTACAATATAATTTATATATACCTGTTATGTCTTACACAATTCATAACTATATATAAGTAACAAGTTCGCACTGCAATCAAAATGTTTGTCGTACGGTTCTCCACGTGGGAGAATAGTAATTCGATTCCCGGGGCGCATTCTGCTAACTTTCTGTACAATATAATTTATATATACCTGTTATGTCATACACAATTCATAGCTACATATAAGTAATAAGTTCACACTTCAAGCATAAAATTTAGCGTACGGTTATCCACCTGGGAGAATACTCATTCGATTCCCGGGGCGCATTCTGCTAACTTCCTGTACAATATATTTTTATATACCTGTTATGTCTTACACAATTCATAGCTACATATAAGTAACAACATCTGCTAAGCAAAATGTTTGTCGTACGGCTTTTCACGTGGAATAGCCCTGGTTCGATTCCCGGTGCAATCATTAATGTTGATTCCCTTCATATTACATTATACTATATCTTAGTCAAGTTATAATTCCATAAAAGTACACCGAGTCATATCATTTTTCAATGCCGGAAAATCCGCAATCAATTCCCGATAAAACCAAACAGTTCCGTCCCCCTTATACTCCAAACAATTACAATATGTCCCTTTCCCATATAAAAATGAACAAGTATAATACAAGAAAACTACAACGTTATTACTTACCAATCTTCCAATCTCTCCTAGTAGTAAAATATCTTCTTCGCAAACTTAACACTTGATGTTCCTGCTGTATTCTTTCTAAATGTACACATCATGCAAATGCATCAGTAATTTTTATACCCTTAAATCTTTCCAGAAGGTTCGAGTGTGTTCTTTCCCCTATTCCAACAATAATAAATTAAAAAGATCTGGAAGTTTTCCAGTGCTTTCTTTCACTCATTCCGATCCAGCAGCTGTCGCGTTACATGTGCTGAATATTAATGAATTACCTTGTTCTACGTGTGTGATCTGCATATTTTATTTCCGAAAAGGTTTTTTCTATATTCTGCTTGTCCAATTAACATTTCTTTTGACCGGAAACATTTATTATATGTCATGTTACCTCCGGATGCACCTGCATACATTATGTGTCATTAGTATGCGTAAAAGGGTGTATCCATTTTTTTAAACGTGCATTAGGAAGTGCTAAAATGTCAAAAAAGTACACACTCATGAATATTCATTTGGGCGAGTAGTTTGCCCACAACTACTGTAGTAGATTCGTATACAGTTATCGACATTCATGAATATTCATGAGTGTGTACTTTTCTGACATTTTAGCACTTCCTAATGCACGTTTAAAAAATGGATACACCCTTTTTCCCCGCATACTAATGACACATAATGTATGCAGGTGCATCCGGAGGTAACATGACATATAATAAATGTTTCCGGTTAAAAGAAATGTTAATGGGACAAGCAGAATACAGAAAAGACCTTTTCGGAAATAAAATATGCAGATCACACACGTAGAACAAGGTAATTCATTAATATTCAGCACATGTAACGCGACAGCTGCTGCTGGAGAACATTCTAGAAATTTGGATCGTTGGTATGGGATATCACGTGATGGACGAAGCATATTAAATAGCCGGTGTTTTAGTGAAAAGGAGTTATAGATTGGTTTTAAAGCATGGATTCAATGAAACCGTTGGATCTTAGTACAAGAGGTGAAAGCGATCTCGCAGAATCATCATCTTTGCCGGGGACAGAGGTTTTATCCCAACCGGTGGTGAGCCCGCATTTTCCGCCATTGGAAACAGAAGCTACTCCGTCTAACTTGGATGTATTACCGGGAACAGAAGTTTTATCCCAACCGGTGGTGAACCCGCAACCTCCGCCACTGGAAACAGAAGTTACCCCGGCCAACTTGGATGTATTACCGGGAACAGAAGTTTCATCCCAACCGGTGGTGAGCCACAATCTCCGCCACTGGAAACAGAAGTTTTCCCGTTACTTGATGTTGAAAACGAAATAGAAGAATATCCCCCTACACCTTCACCAACAGTGAGTAATTCCCCGGTGGAGAATTGGGAGTTGGAAGAATTTTTGAATTTGCCATGTGAGTGTACTGTGGAACGTACATCATTGGATTGTATAAAAGACTGTATAATATACTGGAAACCAGACGATATTTGTATTTGTTTTGCTTGCGGGTTCGGAGACGGCAGTCAATGGACACATGATTGTTTGGTGTTGGATACGGAATCTCTTGAACGGAAAGCTATAGAAGCTGTAACGAAATTTGAAGTTCGTGAAGAATTATTATCAATTTACAGAAAAAAGCATGGACAGCCTTTTGCGATGATATGGAATTTCATTGAACGTTTCCGAGATCTTGTGTGGGACTTTGAATACAGACCCATTCTATTAAAAATTTTACTAGAAAAAGATTATGGGAAATACGTGGACATATGTTAAATTGTGTATTGTTTGATTTCCTTTTATTAGTAATCATGTATTGTGATAGTGAGAATTGTGGACAAAACATTAGTGAAAATTGTGTGTTAGAAACGATAAGTGTATACTTACGCTCAAATGGAATAAGTGGTATGCAGCATAATCCTGGAACTTTTCTTGAAAAGCACTTGTTGAATGATAAGACTTTAGTAGAACTCTTTGAAATTTTTCATGAACGGCATCGTGAAATTTCAATCACAAACTTTATGTTAAAAACTGGTGAATGTTTAAAAAATACTGAATTTATTGGACAACTGGAATAAGTTGTCCAATAAATTCAGTATTTTTTAAACATTCACCAGTTTTTAACATAAAGTTTGTGATTGAAATTTCACGATGCCGTTCATGAAAAATTTCAAAGAGTTCTACTAAAGTCTTATCATTCAACAAGTGCTTTTCAAGAAAAGTTCCAGGATTATGCTGCATACCACTTATTCCATTTGAGCGTAAGTATACACTTATCGTTTCTAACACACAATTTTCACTAATGTTTTGTCCACAATTCTCACTATCACAATACATGATTACTAATAAAAGGAAATCAAACAATACACAATTTAACATATGTCCACGTATTTCCCATAATCTTTTTCTAGTAAAATTTTTAATAGAATGGGTCTGTATTCAAAGTCCCACACAAGATCTCGGAAACGTTCAATGAAATTCCATATCATCGCAAAAGGCTGTCCATGCTTTTTTCTGTAAATTGATAATAATTCTTCACGAACTTCAAATTTCGTTACAGCTTCTATAGCTTTCCGTTCAAGAGATTCCGTATCCAACACCAAACAATCATGTGTCCATTGACTGCCGTCTCCGAACCCGCAAGCAAAACAAATACAAATATCGTCTGGTTTCCAGTATATTATACAGTCTTTTATACAATCCAATGATGTACGTTCCACAGTACACTCACATGGCAAATTCAAAAATTCTTCCAACTCCCAATTCTCCACCGGGGAATTACTCACTGTTGGTGAAGGTGTAGGGGGATATTCTTCTATTTCGTTTTCAACATCAAGTAACGGGAAAACTTCTGTTTCCAGTGGCGGAGATTGTGGCTCACCACCGGTTGGGATGAAACTTCTGTTCCCGGTAATACATCCAAGTTGGCCGGGGTAACTTCTGTTTCCAGTGGCGGAGGTTGCGGGTTCACCACCGGTTGGGATAAAACTTCTGTTCCCGGTAATACATCCAAGTTAGACGGAGTAGCTTCTGTTTCCAATGGCGGAAAATGCGGGCTCACCACCGGTTGGGATAAAACCTCTGTCCCCGGCAAAGATGATGATTCTGCGAGATCGCTTTCACCTCTTGTACTAAGATCCAACGGTTTCATTGAATCCATGCTTTAAAACCAATCTATAACTCCTTTTCACTAAAACACCGGCTATTTAATATGCTTCGTCCATCACGTGATATCCCATACCAACGATCCAAATTTCTAGAATGTTCTCCAGCAGCAGCTGTCGCGTTACATGTGCTGAATATTAATGAATTACCTTGTTCTACGTGTGTGATCTGCATATTTTATTTCCGAAAAGGTCTTTTCTGTATTCTGCTTGTCCCATTAACATTTCTTTTAACCGGAAACATTTATTATATGTCATGTTACCTCCGGATGCACCTGCATACATTATGTGTCATTAGTATGCGGGGAAAAAGGGTGTATCCATTTTTTAAACGTGCATTAGGAAGTGCTAAAATGTCAGAAAAGTACACACTCATGAATATTCATGAATGTCGATAACTGTATACGAATCTACTCCGTTGCTTCCATGAAAAAACACCGCTATATCTACAGATCTGAGTCGCTGTTGCTCAGTATCAGAGCACTCCCCTCTGATGTGTGGAGGTCACTAATTAAATCCCATTTCGCACCAGGTGGATATTGTTGTAGACAAATACGGTGTAGGTGGATCTTTTCGGAGTTCTGCCGGGTTTCCGCTGAATCTATTCATTTCACTATTTTAATTAATTTCATCATCACAGTCTTCCATAGCATTGAACATTTAATTCCTTCTTATCTTGTACATAACTCTGGACTTGATGCAAGCTCATGTGGTCTGTACACCAGTTAAGCTATAAGCGAGGTTTTCGAACGATAGGAATTCTCCAAAATACAGGTATAGAGCAGTGTAGTTATTCGTCATTGCACTAATGATGTAAGCATTACATCAAAAATGAATGCAAAAGATCGGTTTTTTGAATGCTAGGAGGTAAAATATTTAGATCTTTTAATTAGTAAGTATGCATCTTATAGTTATTCTAATTAGAAATGATAAATTAGTTCAGACAATGAACGAGCATAAATTCATCTCCCCTCAAAAGATATGCGACTGAGGCACGTTAAGTTTCAAATTCGACAATATCATACAAGAACTGTTCAACCGAATTTGAACATTCTTAATACAAGAGTAGACTTTCAGTTTGGGCAAGTTCATAGGTCTATACATTCGTGTTAGCGCGAAAGAAGGTTTACCGTGAGAAGAAAAAAACTCATGTCCTCTCCGTAGTTGTGAAAATACATTAGTAAGATGATTCTCTAAATCCAGAACTAAGAGCTGGCAGTGGTGGGAAAGCATGTTTTTTTTTTCCCTGATTTTTCCTGGACATAACGAGCTTATCTGCACCTATTGTCATAGTTGCATGGGAGAAAAGAATACAGAATGTGCCGTAGCGTCGTGTAGGGAATTACCATGCTGAAGTTAGAAAATTAAAATAATAGTGCGAGTGCACTCACAAAGAGACTTACGATAGTGTCACTAACCGATTTGAATGAACCTTTGCACAGTTGTAGAACATAAAAAAAATAATAGACACGTTTTTTGGCAATGGTTAAGATTTAAGGGCGGAAACCACCCTTTGAACGTTAGGGGTGATATCTAGGTATAGACCGAAAACAATAATTTAATTCAGAAGAAAACATACTGCCAGGGGTTTTAGGTCAGCTGATTGACGTCAGCATTACAAAATTTAAAATAGCGGATTCAATATAGCGATTAAAATTACAAAATGTATTCTGGTTTGAAATACTCTGCAGTTAGCCAAGAACAATTATAGTTGGTAGAGATTACTGCAAGGAGGTTGCAGACCAATTTGAAACCCCTTTCTATACTTATTTTTAATGGGATGCTGGATTAAAGTGAGTCTCTGCATCTCTCACTATAGCTGAGTTGAGTTGATTTTAATTTAGCTTCTCTTTCAGCAGCGAGGGTATATGAGACGTGGACCTACTGATAAATTTGGAATCCGAATCACATGAACTGCCACCGGGAATCGAAGCCGGGTCTCCCACTCCAAAGGTCCGTACGCTAACCGCTTAGTCACAAGGGAGCTCTCTCTCACTATAGCGTTTACAGGGACACAAACAGTAGAAAGTGTGCCACAGTCAATAAATCTGTGACTCATGGCTTCACCATATATCCTTTAATATTTGAAAACTGTGTTGTTATCACAGTTGTTAATTATTTTGCAGGAAAAGCATGGAACATTTGACCATACAGTCCAAAACAACCTCTTTTAATTTGAAAATGTCCATGTGAAAGCATCAAATTCGAGAAAATTAACATAAAGTGTTGTGAGATCATGGTTTCAAGAGGTTTTTCTCCCAATGTCTAATGTAAAGTCCATTTTATTATTAGATTCGCGAGTTGTCACAATTCATCAACATTTTAACCTATTTTACTAACAAAAGAGTACCTCAAAATAGAAACCATTCTGCACTAACACCTGGCAGGATTCAGCCTCATGATGTGTTCATCTTTAGGCCGTTGTAAAACTTCTTGAGACATTTTACTGATATTGTCCTGTACAACTACAGCATAAATTTACATCTCCGTAATAATATAATTTAGATCCAAATCACTGATTCATAATCAGTTTTCCTCTCCCAGATTTACAAATCCTATTAGATATGCGTGATAGGAAAACAGTTATTTGGAAGAAGATTGTGCTGCATTTTGCGATTTGTCACAGTTATTGCTGTAATAAGGTGATCTTGGTGTAAACAATGTTTATGCATCACACACTTTTTTACGAAATATAATTACTGTGAAGCGTTTCCTCAATAAATTCATAATTATAAAAATTGAGGATATATGAAATTCTGCCATAGTGAGAGGCTAGGATAATTACTATACATAAGCACCCCGAATAGGGAGAGATGCAGAGACTCACTTTAATCAAGCATTCCGTTAAAATAAATAATTGCAAATCAGTAGAAAGGGGTTTAAATCGGTCTGCATTCTTCTTGTAGTAACCCCTGTAAACTATATTTCTTCTTGGCTTACTGCGGAGTATTTCAAACCAGAAAACATTTTGTAATTGTAATTACTATATTGGATCCGCCATTTAGAATTTTGTAATTTTGACGTCAGATTCTGAATCAGGTATCCTAAAACTCCCTGGTGGTACGTTTTCTTCTGAATTAAATAATTGTTTTCTGTCTATGCTTAGAATTTACTTCGAACATTCAAAGGGTGGTTTCTACTCTTATATCTTCACCATTGCTAAAAAAAAAAAAAAAAAAAAAGTGTCGATTATTTTTCGATGTTCTATAAGTGTGCAAAGTTTCATTCAGATCGTGAGTGACACTTCCGTAAGTCTCCTGGTCAGATAATTATTTATTAGTTTTATATTACTGAAATAATTTTTACTGTGTATTATTTCATTGATTAGATCACAGTTTAATATCCTTTCAGTACCGAGACTAAATGAGACATGGACTTACAGCTTAGCATAGGATCAGAACAACATGAGATTCTTGAATCACATGAACTGCGAATCGAACCCAGGTTTCCCGTGCTGAAATCAAGAAAAAGTAAATGAAATTACAAGTTTTACATTCCACAGTTGTACCCTTTAGGCTAAAGGAGATGGATAACATGTTTATGAGATTATTGTGGAATGACAATGTGGAAAGAAAAGGGACAGCCCAGAGAAAACCTATAATAATAATAATAATAATAATAATAATAATAATAATAATAATAATAATAATAATAATAATAATAATAATAATAATAATAATAATAATAATAATACAATTACAACTATTACTATTACTACTACTACTACTACTACTACTACTACTACTACTACTACTACTACTACTACTACAACCGCTACGACTTCGCGTCAGAGTTGACATGTCTGGTGGTACATAATTTACAATCTAAGTACAGAAAAAATCGAAGAAATACTAGTTATTATGGCCAGTCTGCTGTCGCAGCTCCAGTACGCGAGCGGAACGTACTTTACAATTTCAACTTCAGGATTAACAGTATGAGAGCGGTTACACGTGAATAAACAACAAACATATTAAATCTCTCTTAATCTTTAGCTGCAGACAGATCCAGGGGTGCAAGTACACTATAAATAATAGAGACGAATTTAATATCTCAGTTTATTTGTAAAATGAAGTTCAAAAGAAAAAGTAAAGTTACAGTTGAAGTCCGTCGGTTAATTTGGAGTTACAATTGCCGAAAAGGAGATTGACCAACGGACTCCCGAGCTACACAGTACGACGTGTGTCTACGAAGTTACAACAGTTTTTGGAGACACATCACATTTATAATAAATGCTAAAAACGTGACAAGTTTCTGCAACTTACGTCAGATCTTATGACTATTTTGTACTTTGGTCACCAATGTTAACTTTCCATATACACCCTTTTGTGCAGCCAACACTATAGCTGCATGCGCACATAGACTCTAAGTATTTTCCCTTTTCGTACACATTTTTTGTTATGTTAAAAAAAATGACACATTGATATTCAGTGCTTAAGTCCTCATCACGTGTAAGGCCTAGTGACCATTTCCTAACAAACATCTCCAAAAAACTTTCATATCCTGTCCTGAATTACCCCTTTGACTTTGTCTCACCCTTCAAATCCCTCTTATGATATCCAATGTTAATAGAAATTTTCCATTAAGAATATTCTATCATTGGGATTTAAGAACACACAAAACACACATATTGAACAGATGAAATTAACGAAACATGCATATATACAATATAAACAATTGGTAACTTCTCAATTAAGAAGGGGAGATCGGCCTTCCTTTTATCATCCCGTGACATAATTAAATATAATTAATCAACATCAAGAAGTACATAATATTCAATTAAAGAAAAGAAAAATACAATAATAAGATGTACGGCTGTGACATCTCCCTCCCCCCTTAATTGAGGAAATTTTGTTATCTGTACAAATTTCCGTAGACAATATCGTTTCATTCAGGTTTACTCTTCCTTTCATTGATAATTTACCTTTTCAGTTTGAAATGGTGCAACATTAATGTTTGAAGCATCTCACTCAGTTATATGCAGTACTTAACATTTCGCATATGCACTGATATGCCTTAAGTCATTACGAGAACTAAACTCACTTATTATGAATGATTGCATATATATCTATGGCAATAATCGAAAATTTTTCAAACAAGACATCATTGAGACAAGAATAATACAATAAAATCAATCAAAATACTCCTAGCCACCAGTAGGTTACCAAAAGTGGAATAATTACACCCGCGTATAGTATCTTACACTGTTGATCAGTTTCTTAATTTTTCTGTTTGTTATATTTTGGTAACTAGTAAGCTTTACGTCTAAAGCCGGATTACTATATCATGAATATATTTGTCTTTCAGTTATATTAGTATGGAATATTTGGAAACCTTTTGCACAGTAATCATTTCGTAAACTATACGATCCACATCTAATTTCAATATTCCGGTACTAACTAAAATCACATAGTACTGTTCATGCACTGTATGAACTACGATTCCTTTTGCGACCTTAGAAGTAACATATGACAGCTCATTATGTTTCAGAGTAAACAAAATACACTCAGTTAATCGCATTGTGTTACAACTTGGTGAATTGTCAAATTCTTTTGTAATTTAGCTTCGCAATCTGATGTAACCGTTTGACTATAAAGGTAAGATTCAATTTATAATCAAACCGATAATAAGTTGTAGAAACACATTATTCATATTACTTTTAGCTAGCTCAGCAGAAGGTTGTCTCAACTGATTTCAACACCACGCATTACTTTGAAGGTAGAATAAACAAAACGAAGCAGTTAAAGATAGTTTAATTACATACAATGAGCTACTAAGTCAAAATGCAATATCTTTAACATAAAAGAAATCCATAATCATATCTGGAGGCAACTAGCAATAACAATTCTACTCTAACAAGGAAGGGTCACGCAGTGGCTCCGCTGAGATCCGAACGAGACAATTGTGTTTGCATTTGATATGTTATAACTAGATGAATTCCAAAGTTATACGTGCCACCGAGCGGAATATCGTGAGTTACAACTTATTTTGTAATGTAAGAACTACAAAAAAAAAAATACCTGGTAGAATAGTTTGAACCGAGTCATTTGTTCGGAAACGGTTGGGTAAGTGGAAAACTCGGCCAACACGTATCCCATCATTTTCAACGACAAACATTTTTGGGGTAAAAACTTTGTCCCAGGGTACCGTGCAGGGTCCCATACGGGGTCCAACTCAAAATTTTCAAATGGCAAGGGGGTTAAGTGGCACATCATTTGAAAGCTGTTGTAAAATGAAAGAAAATGCAGCAAGTCTCGACTCTCTACAACAACCGTGTGCAAAATGGCGACGTGTCAAAGTGTAAACAAAAACTTAATTGAAAAGTCCATGGTCACCCCTATAAATCGGAAACGGTAAGACAAATGTGAAAACAGGAAAGGATGTGTGGCATTATTTTCAAAGTACAACGATTTAAGTGAAAACGTCTTGTCCCAGAGTCCCCACATGATCCCAGGTGGGATCCAACTAAAAAGTTTCAAATGGCAAGAGAGGTACGACAATGTTTGAAAGCTGTTGTTAAGTGAAAGAAGATGGAGGACGTCTCGACTTTCTACGACAACCCTGTCCAAAATTGCGGTGGGTCAAAATGTAAACAAAAGCTTAATTGAAAATCTATGGCCACCTTGAATCCAAGAGGGCTGCTTAAAACCTATATCGAAAGGATAAGCATACCAAACTGCTGAAGCTACGAAAACAAATTTGGCATTAATGTTGATTAGTAAATGACTAAAATATACAAAATGTACAAAAACGCAACAAAATTGTTGTACTTTGAAAATAATGCCACACTCCCTTTCCTATTTTCATATTTGTCTCACCTTTTCCTATTTATAGAGGTAACCATGGACTTTTCAATTAAGTTTTTGTTTACATTTTGACCCACCGCCATTTTGCACAGGGTTGTCGTAGAGATACGAGACTTGCTGCATTTTCTTTCATTTTACAACAGCTTTCAAATGATGTGCCACTTAACCCCCTTGCCATTTGAAAATTTTGAGTTGGACCCCGTCTGGGACCCTGCGGGGGATCCTGGGACAAAGTTTTTACCCCAAAAATGTTTGTCGTTGAAAATGATGGGATACGTATTGTCCGAGTTTTACATTTACCCAACTGTTTCCGAACAAATGACTCGGTTCAAACTATTCTGCCAGCTTTGTAGCTTTTATATTACAAAATATGATGTAACTCACGATATTCCGCCCGGTGGCACGTATAACTTTGGGATTCGTCTAATTATAACATATAAAATGCAAACACAATTGTCTCGTTCGGATCTCAGCGGAGCCACTGCATGACCCTTCTTTGTAAGTATATTGAAATAGAATTATTCATGGATTGTTTCAATACGTCTTTAATGCTAGTTATCTGTTGTTAATTTACTTTTCCTTTACCTTTAGAATCGCTTTTTAACAAACTTCGTACTTTAGAAACAATTCTTTCAAATACATTTTGATGGAAAGAATAATATATTTAAGTTAGTTTCCAAATTCGATTAATCCGTAATATTCTGTTTCGATAAATTAAGGAAATCAGCAACCTTCTCGAAACTAATTTTGTTTCAAAATTTTTTTTTCATTCTGAGCAACATTCGAAAATGATATTTAAGGTAAACAAAATAACTTTACTAGAACCAATTGTTCTTTACTCAGTTTTTAACAATTAAACTTTTCTGGTCCTACAATTTATTTTACTATTGTGTTATTAAACATCTCCTTTATCTAGGATACCAAACAATATCTTATACACATCATTCAGACTGAACACAGTTTTTCTCTTACTGCAAGTCCGTCGATACTACTAAGATTACCTCATCTTGGCAATTTCAACTTATCCATTTTACCAACGTAATTATTTATTTGCCAAATATGTTATGATTTGTTTAATTAGCAAGGCTTATTTCACAAGGACGACAATTTCAGTTTAAGCACCATGTATTGCACCAATTCAAACACTTGATCGAGGGCAGCAAGATTTACATAGGAACATTTTGAATATTTTTCTTACAATCTTAATAAATCTGCAAGATTGTCCTAGTTCTGTAGTTGAATTCCCCTCTTAAGATTCCTTTTTGTAGAACACACAAAAATGGCGACTATACGAAATAGAAAGACAGTTTTCATCTACTTAAAATACTCAAAATTCTCATTAAATCATTCTCATTATTATATAATTTAAGCCTCTTGGTAGGCTTTTCGCTTCTTGCCTTTTCATTGAATTATGCAGTTCAAATTCTAAGACTGTATACGGACCACGCCAAAAATCCTAACCTTTTTCTTTCTTTTAAGTACTCCACGTACTATGCCATTAAGAACAATTACTTTAAGTTAAAATAGATAAGAATTACAGGATTCTTCCACTGAACTGAACCAATGGCTTTCAAGCGTTAGAGTTTATTTCTTATATTTTGCTCCGTAAAATCTTGATATAATTTCCATACCCGCAATGCTCTTCAATAAGCATTATTTGCAATAATCCTGGAATACTTGCAACTCTCGCAAACAACATTTCGAGTGAATATAGGAAATCGGGGTGTGCATAATCACTTCATGCACAAATACGGCATACTTTATTCATTGGTACGCCAATACGCAATGTCAAAGAAACTGAACTAAAAAGGCATAACTACATTCAAGAGCACCTTTACTCCCAGACAAGTTATTTCCCCATGTCTAGTACTTTATTACGTTCTAATTTTATTATGGTAATTTGTATTACAGTTATTGAATCATTTGTCAAAGATTAGTTTACTACACGATTTTCAAACCTCAAGCGACAGTCTCATCGTCCTCTTTAGACAAAGGAGTGACTACTACAAGAGACTACGACAAATGATTTTGCCTGTGAGTAAACATGTTTCTATTGACATTGTCGGGAAGAATTCCCATTATATTTAAGATACACGTTTTTTTTTAATACCGTGGTGAAGTGTCGAATATAACTATTCGGATTTTTACTTAGAATCAGCAATTTTATTTCATTGACGAGAATAAGAGGATCTCTTACTGTTGCAATTTTTCTTTAGTTTGGACCAAGAATTAGGGCTGTCAAGAATCGTAAATAAACTTATCTAATCTTATGATTTGTCTCAAACTAGCGATCATGTAAGGGGTTGATGTGGAATTCATATAAATAGCTTGTCGTTAATCTACTTCTAATCGGCCACTTTAATACCTATGCTCTGGTGTGCATATTATATCTTCCTTATTGTGCCGTTGTTTATAGGGAACATTTTATTCAAGACACGTTTATGTGTTTATTTATGTAATTATTCAATCTCCTTTAAATACTATAATGCAATCAAGTCTGTTTTTAGAAAGGCAATTTCAATTTTACTAATTTAGAGATATAATTTTTAATTTGGTATAGTTATGTAAGATATCTACTTAAAGCAAAATCATAATAGTGCACAGCCTAGATCTATTTACTGGAAATAGAACGACCATTTCCGTTTTACTGTTATCAGTAATTTTAATTCACTAGTTAAATACTCTGTTAAAGTGTTAAATAGAGAGGTATTTATTATTCTTTTCTTGTGGTAATATGCCGGCTAAGTAGCATCGGTAATGACAAACGCTGTCGCAAAACTATATTGCAAACTACAATTGCAATACATATCTTAACAGTGCAATGCAGATATTAATAGACGTCAGTCTTCGCCTTAAGGTAAAAAAACTAACTGACGTTTATAGTTTATGTAAATTTTATATTTTCCTTTCAAAGGAACCGTAATGCTATTGTGCCTTTTTGTGAAACGACCATAGCAATGACGCAACTCTAAATATCGTTGCGCTTGTCTCTTCTTTAGGAACATGGGTAGTTAGGGATCATTTTAATCAATTGGACATTAGTTTCTCTAATTTTGCTCATTCAATGCCTAAGTAGAACACACCGTGCTATAGATCTATAATTTATGTTATTACTATTACTTCATCTACTTTTGAGAGCCTTCCAAATTCATAATTGAACTGAATCAATCATTTGCATTAATACTGCGGCTTCTTTGTTTTACTGGGAAGACCAGAACTGAAATTTTCGCTAGTGTCTGCCTTGGAAATTAATACAAACATTTCTACTGTAAAACCTTGTAAGGCATGTACCTAAAAATTGAATCAAACCGGATTTTTTTTGGTCGGTACAACCCAAGAGTTACTCTTGCATTATATTATTTTATTATATAGCTTTCTCTGTGTATTAAGGAATTAGTTTTCATTGAACTAAAGGATACAAATTCCATTGTACCGGCATTTGAAGATGATTAACATTCAAAAATGAATTTAAGAATTAAGAACCCTCTTTGAAAACTAACCTTCGCTGCAAACAAATAAATATACATATTGGCATTTATTATACCTTAAATTGAAATCTTTTATTGGTCGGCCTGAATGCACCTGAAAGTCGAACCGCTGACGTTAAGATAATGAACTATTGTAGTCTCCCAACTGTTTAATTACATTTTTACATGTTTACTAATGGGAACCATATAGAAACTGAAGGTTCTATTACGGTCTAAAATTACAAGACTACACTTATCGACACTTGGCACTCCAGATTCTCATTTACAAAGAAAGAGTATTCGATACGCTGGTGTGTAATTCAATTATACATACTGCTTGAATAACTATCGAACTTGTCTTTAAATATTATTACTGTGAGTATGACAACCTACACAAGCGGTCTACCATTTAGTGTTCATGCTTGGAAGGAATCTCGAACAGCTCGTCTTCTGCGCTAGCTATTAATATAATTTAACTTATCGCCTAGCAGATAGTGAAACTTCAAGTCGTTAAGTTATTACTGGCAATATTTAATTATTTTTCGCTGAGATGTGACTGTTCTAACCTAAGTATTAAGTCTAATAAGGAAGCTTATTTACTTGCTATTGTCAGATTACCTTTGCAAAACTCCAAAATCATTTTGGAGGGACATTATTTCAGTCTTCTAAAGATACTAAGGCCAAGAGTTGAAGAATTACATATTTTTAAGTGTATTTGTTAATTAGGACAAGGACACTGATAACTATTTGCTCCAGTGACACAATTTCCTAAAATACTCCTTTTTTTACAAAAAAGTTTGTTTATTGTTTCTTTTTCTTTTTCTTTTAAAACAAATATATAAATTAATAAATTTCCTGTGACCTAACGGGCACTGTCTTCTGGAAACTTGACGATAGTTTCTTTCTCTCTCTTGTTTTTCTTTCTTTTTAAGACATATAACTCAATGTTTGTCTACAACACGACCGCGTACGGACGAAAGGATGGGGATGTCAGAGGATATATGTGACCTCCTCTGAACTCGCTTCGGATATTTTTTTCTAACAATGAGAAGTAGGGTTACAAACTACGAAGGAAGAAGAAGGATAGGGAAATTTAAAGACACTTTGGTATGTAAAAAAGAAGTGTCTCCCTAACGAACTTCGAGTTTTCGAATTTACTTTCACCTATCGATACTATTGAACGTACCTTTACTTACTGATATTTAAAATAAGCTCAATCACGATTCGAACGGTCACTACTGCATTGGCCATTCTGCTGAATTTAAAAGTTGTTTTTGCTAATTTTATTTTTCTTACGTGAGAACGACCCAGACCACCAACGGAGATATTTATATACATGTATTTTCTTCACAAGTAATAAGGTATCTATGCATTCATGTATAATGAACTTCTTTCTATAACAACATGTACAAACGTTTTAACTTCTCCTTTGACGAAAGAAATTGTCTTTATGTGTTTTCAACATTTTTCATAGCGAGGCCGTCCAGTAATTGTGGTTCTCATCTACTGTACCTACATTTTGAAACAATTTTCCGAATTATTTACTAATTTTCCTTTTATTCAAAAATAATTAGGACACTGTCTTTCCCTCCTGCATGGGATCACCATGCCCCGAAGTGGCAGTAGCCTTTCCACCTTCTTTACTGGACTTGACAATGGCTTCCCATTTTCAACGGAATCTGGCGCCATTTTTACCTCGAGTCTTCTTGCAGACTTTTTGCAATCGGACGACACTATACCTTCGTCCCCACAGATTCCGTTTTCCCAGTGAGTCCTCCTCTCGGCTCACTACTCTCGGAGACACAATCTTTGTCCCCACTTTCTTCTCTAGGTATACCTATCTCTTAACTTACCGAGGGTTCCCTGTTCCCTCCACCTTAGTTGTCTCTCGCCAAACAACTACCGTAATCACTTCCTACCTGGCTACATTTCATGACGAGATCATTAATGGGTTCTTGCCATCGACTTGCGGACCTATCTCTCCGCCGAGTCACAGAAGTGATTACCAAGGGTTTCTACCATTCGACTCGTGAACCTATTCGCGACTCAACCTGGGATTCACCTACAGAACACAACGTGCAACAACGAGCACTTACATTACTGCAACAGCACCGAGCACTATTTACACACATCTAATGGTTAACAATGTTTGTAGGGAATGAACATCACAAATTAATTTCTAATGTTACGAGGGCCTTGCCTTTTGCCCGTTCAAATCATGCTAGCCATTTAATGTTTTATCTTTGAATTTTACTTTTCCTTGTTTCTTGTCAAATTTAGAAAAGTTATTTCCTACATGCTCAGTTGGCAACACTTTTGCCTTTCTTCCTACTGACAAACATAATAGCCGACAGACAGGCTGTAGTGATAAATATTTTAAACTATCTAACTTTTGCCCATAGCTATTGCCACACAACTAATACATTTCACTTAGCCCGGCTCGTTATTCTAATTTTACACATTTAAAGAATTTCAATCTTACTGCTCCTCAATCGTGACTCTACCTTTTTGAACTATTACAAATTGCCCTTTCAATATTGTTCTTTAATCAGAAATAAAACGTTATTTCCCCTATATAAGGCATAAATTGTATGGATTAAAAAACACTCCCAAATTGTACACAATCTGTGATACAAATTTTTCCTGACCAATTTATACACAATCCGTGATACAAAATGGCTTCTATTGTTTCACCTGTACGTTAATACCCAGGAAGGTAAAATACAGTTCAATCTTACGGGGACACACACAGAGATTTCTTTTTAATAATAAATTGAAAAAGATTGTACTTACATTTCTGCCCACTGCAGTAAGATGTACTATGGTTCTCTCCGTGGCAGGGCGCTGAGATGTTAGTCCTATAGGAATTTCCTTCCACACAAGAGAACTTTGTTGTGAAAAACAGAACACTCACCACTATCCAGTCTATTGCTTCGATGCACTGTAAAATAACTCACAAGGTAGGAGTTACTGCCCTGTGCTGCATGTGTCTCCTGCGTCCCATACTCTCCTCCAATTCGTAATAGTTCAGCAGCCGATGTTCATTTCCGTACTTGCTTCATTGGCCTTCTCGTCTCCGTACTTGCTCGGTCCTCCGCTCGGGTCTGAACCACTGGACTCCTGCATTTACGCCACAGGACTTCCATCTCGATCTTCTCAGGACTGTCGGAATACTTCACAAACAACTCAAAAGTTGTTCCCTGGACTACCTCAACAACAGGCCAGCTCATAAGTTACACCACAGGCCACCCCACACCTGACACCAATTTTGATCTGTCGCAGCTCCAGTACGCGAGCGGAACGTACTTTACAATTTCAACTTCAGGATTAACAGTATGCGAGCGGTTACACGTGAATAAACAACAAACATATTAAGTCTCTCTTAATCTTTAGCGGCAGACAGATCCAGGGGTGCAAGTACACTATAAATAATAGAGACGAATTCAATATCTCAGTTTATTTGTAAAATGAAGTTCAAAAGAAAAAGTAAAGGTACAGTTGAAGTCCGTCGGTTAATTTGGAGTTACAATTGCCGAAAAGGAGATTGACCGACGGACTCCCGAGCTACACAGTACGACGTGTGTCTACGAAGTTACAACAGTTTTTGGAGACACATCACATTTATAATAAATGCTAAAAACGTGACAAGTTTCTGCAACTTACGTCAGATCTTATGACTATTTTGTACTTTGGTCACCAATGTTAACTTTCCATATACACCCTTTTGTGCAGCCAACACTATAGCTGCATGCGCACATAGACTCTAAGTATTTTCCCTTTTCGTACACATTTTTTGTTATGTTAAAAAAAATGACACATTGATATTCAGTGCTTAAGTCCTCATCACGTGTAAGGCCTGGTGACCATTTCCTAACAAACATCTCCAAAAATCTTTCATATCCTGTCCTGAATTACCCCTTTGACTTTGTCTCACCCTTCAAGTCCCTCTTACGATATCCAATGTTAGTAGAAATTTTCCATTAAGAATATTCTATCATTGGGATTTAAGAACACACAAAACACAGATATTGAACAGATGAAATAAACGAAACATGCATATATACAATATAAACAATTGGTAACTTCTCAATTAAGAAGGGGAGATCGGCCGTCCTTTTATCATCCCATGACATAATTAAATATAATTAATCAACATCAAGAAGTACATAATATTCAATTAAAGAAAAGAAAAATACAAAAATAAGATGTACGGCTGTGACACTGCGTAGAATGCGAAAAGATGCTTGACGTGTTGCAATGGTGGCTCAGTAGGTAAAGCGTTCACATCTGGTGCTAGAGGTCTTCGGATCGATTCCTTCTCGTGTTATTTGAGCTTTGTGGTGGACAAACATCGTGAGCGTGGGAGTTTTTGGATTTGCCCGTTTTCGTCCACTGTCTTCATTCCACCAATTCATCCATCATCATCCATACATCTTGAGCCGTAATTGCCTAAATAACATATGAGAAAGTCAAGTCCTTGACCTACTAATTAGAATTTTTTCCGCTACTATTAGACCACGGAGGCCGAAACCATGAACTGCCGTGTTCATAAGATTAGCGCAATTTGTAGTAATGTTCAATTAGCACGGCAGATTCCAAATCATATTACATGTTCCTGTATTCTTTATAATTCGATGCTACAATAATAATAACAAAAAACAATGATCAAATAAATCACCCAGATCCCAGGACCGATGAAGTGTTTCTGGAACTGTTCGTAACAAGTAAATAACAGAGCTATATGACGGAATGCGAGGCAGTAAATCAAAACAAAATCCACACATATCATTGTTGAACGAAAAATACCTCAAAAGTCCCCTGAATGAAAAATGTATAGATATCAGCTATCAAAAATGCCTCTTAATATCACATATAATAGAAGGGATAGTTGATATTAAGAAGATGAAAATATAACGTTTCCTAAGAAACAAATAGTGCAAAATGAACATCGCTTTACTGTATGTCCTTGTACGCATCGAATAGCACGGAAACAGAGTCAACAGTTTCAGGCTTTAGAGCATTTCTCCGTTCCTGAGTACTTAAAGCTCCTTCAGTAGACGCACTAGAAGCTGGGATGACGAGATACTGACGCGCTAATTTACACAATTTTGGTAATATTTGTTCTTGTTGCTTCCACCACTGCAGTATATCTAGTTCTCTTACACATGATGACATGTTGAGGTAGGTGTCTTCTTATCATCAAATTCACCAGAGACTGAATGTCTATCTTCCGAATCCATTAGTTTATTCTTCTTGGTAGGTGGTTCCAAGTTATGCCAACTAGGCTAAAGGAGATGATGATGATGAGAAATAAATGAAATAGTGGAATCAATGAAGTGGAAGGAAACAGGAGAACGCCGCGAACCCCCCACATGGTGTTTGTCCACCACAAAGTTCACTTGGTGAGAGCTCGGATCAAACCAGGGACCCCATACACCAGAGGTGAACGCTCAACCACTGAGCCACCGTTCCAGGAACACCTAATCCACCCTGGCGATTTGGTGATTTATTTGATCATTATATTTTGTTATATTTGTAGCATCATACTATAAACAATACATGAACATGTAACACCATTCGATATTTGCCTTGCTAATTGAACATTACTACAAATTGCACTGATCTTATGAGCACGCCAGTTCATGGTTTTGCCCTCCGTGGTCCAATGGTAGCGTACCAAATTCTAATTACTAGGTCAAGTACTTGACTTTATTATACGTTCTTTAGGTAACTATGATGATGATGATGGGATGAATTGGTGGAAAGAAAACAGTGGGAGGAAGCGGGACCACCCCACAAACTCCCGCACACGATGTTTGTCCACCACAAAGTTCACATAGCATGAGCAGGGATTGATCCGACGACCTCTAGCACCAGATGTGAGTGTTTTTTCTACTGAGCCACTGTTCTCCCTCGTAGATCAAGCATCAGTTCACATTCTACGCAGACCGGCCATAATAACTAGCACTTCCCCATTTTATTCTGTAGCAGTGGTCGTAGTCGTAACCCAGACAGCACAATGCACGTACAGTACCCGTAGAATATATGTACAATTGCACGGATGCAACATGTGCATCATCTGTATAGATGCACGCCTGTACATGTGATGCACATATACATCACAAGTTCTATTCAACATCTTCACGTGCACAGGACATGTGCAATGCACACGTACACGTCCTGCACAAGTGATTTACACCTACCGCGTAGGTGATTTACAAGTAGCACATATGCGATTTACATGTAGTGCACAAGTGATTTACATGTAGGACCACGGTGATTTACACGTAGCACACAGGTGATTTGCATGTAGGACAGAGGTGATTTACACGTAGCACGCAGGTGATTTACATGTAGGGCAGAGATGATTTACACATAACACACAGGTGATTCACCTGCAGTACCCAGATGATTTACATGTAGGACAGAGGTTATTTACCCGTAGCACATAGGTTATTTACACGCAGTACCCAGATGATTTACATGTAGAACAGAGGTGATTTCCTCGTAGTGCAGAGGTGATGTAAAAATATATTCGAGATGCAAAGAAGAAAAGAGTTTATATATTTGGCGCCTTACACAGTAACATCATATATAACACCAATTTTTTTTATGTTACGGGAATAGGGTAATATTGAAATCTTTTTCATCTAATTGTTTTATCCTTATAAAATAAGTTCCTACTCCCAGCCATTAGAGGGTTACGCCCTCTCTTTGGCATTAACACCAATTTTTTTTGTCCGTCGTCCCGTTTAAAGGGTTTTGTCCTTTCTTCGGGTACGTGCTTCATGAATAGAAAGGTTGATTGCACTTTAATGTGGTTGGTCTAAGAGTTGTACATATTTAATATTTATTCATTTATTGAGTACACATACATACAGAGAGGTGATTGAAGGGTGAAAAATAACATATAATGTAAATGAAACATAATATGATTGGAGGCCAATTGTGCCACAAAAATACTGTAGATAATAATGCATTTATTAGCATGTCGTGATGGATTATGGCGAAGCAAAACTGAATGATTGTAGTGCAGGATGCAGTGGGCAGAGAAGTAGATGAAGATGGAATGCAGTGCTCTGAACGCCACACACAGGGTTATGTTAGTACTGACGAATGCAAGTTATCTTCTGGTCCTGGGGCGATTCAGGAACTGATGGAAATAGAAGAAGCCCATGTTAATAGGTAGTTACGGTGCATATGATGGGTAGATGAATGATGAGAGCTCACGTGGTTCATAAATGTGAAAGATTTCGGGATCCACTGCAGCATCATCTAGTTGTAAATGATAGAAAGTCATGAAATGCTGGAGAGGAGTATCGACGTAAGTTGGAGGTGCGTCGTGATCCCGATCGTACCGTAGGATATCAAGTAACATGGGATGCTGCTGGTCAATTCGCTTGCAAACGTACCGAGTACGAAGCTGTTCGAGATGATGCAATAAAGGTGGAAAATCAATCAGCTCGTAAAGTAACCGTGTCGGATGCGGTAAGGTGATGCGATGCGCTAGGCGTAGAGCATGACGTTCTAGGATTGCCAATTTCTGATAAAATTTTGGCGGGGCGGATGTCCAGGCAGTGTGTCCATATGTTAATGTGCTGCGCATAAAGGCCTTGTAAGTATTAAGTACTGTTAAAGCTTTTAGCCCCCAGGTTGTACCAACTAAGCGCTTGAGTAGGATTAACACCAAAGACATCGCCTTCAAAATATATCACAAGTAACTTGTAATTGTGAGTGAGAATTTCACTTTTGGAGTTCATTATTTACAACGAGTAAAGCTTTAGATAGTAAATTTGACATGCTTGCCAAGTAAGAAAATAACACAACATGTTGTGCTGTAATCAGTCACGAAAATAATTTTGTAAACCTATGAACTGTCAGACAGTAGTTACATCAGGACAGTGCTGCCACCTGTTCATCTTGTATCCTAGCTCAGCGGATGTTATGCAGTTTTTTACAATCATTCAGCGGTTATTCGTCGAAAAGTCTCTATAACACCGCCTGAAGGAGAAACGACACCTACCGAAAATGGAGGTTACTTTATATTGTTGATGAGAATGAGAGTAAAAGAATGAAAGTAAAAGTATACACTTGCACGGTATTATGGATGTGTCATACACATGTGTAGTAGCCGTGCAAATGCACATGTGTACACAACGGCTTAAGCACGGGTAATTTAAATTTGCTTCATCCATGCAAATGCACATGTGCACACGCAACTTTCAAGCATGGGTTATACACGTGCGCTGCATCCACGCAAATGCACATGTGTACATAACGGTTACAGCACGGGTTATATAAATGTGTGCTTCATCCATACAAATGCACATGTCCACATAACAGCTTAAGCACGGGCTCTGTACGTGCGCTGCATCCACGCAAATGCACATGTGTACATAACGGCTTAAGTACTGGTTAAATACGTGCGCTGCATCCACGCAAATGCACGTGTGTACATAACGGCTTAAGCATGGCTTATATAAATGTGTGCTTCATCCATGCAAAAGCACATGCGCACATAACGGCTTAAGCACGGGTTCTGTACGTGTGCTTCATCCCCGCAAATGCACATGTGCACGTAACGGCTTGGGCACGGGTTATATAAATATTTGCTTTCTCCATGCAAATGCACATGTGCATGTGCACGACTTAGTCACGGGTTATGTACGTGTGCACAACCCACGAAAACGCATATGTGCACACACACGGGTTATGTTTGTATGCTTCATCCACGCAAATTCACGTGTACGGTTTATGCACAGGTTATGTATGTGTGCATCATCTACATAAATGCACATGTGCACATGTACGGCTTACGCATGGATAGTGCACATGTGTCGTACACGTACGTGTTGTCTGGGAATAGTAGAAGTAGTAATAGTAGTAGTAGAAGTAGTAATAGTAATAGTATTACCAGTACGTCGCAGTCTTGAATAAAGAGTCAGTTTCCCAAACACATTACGATTAACATAGGCTAACAGTAAGACCGTACAAACACGGCAAAAATAGAGGTAGTAGAGGACATTAAAAAAACAAATAGGCTGACAATATTAGTTTCCGAACCGCTTTTCAGAGTATCCGGGCCGAGCCGGGCCGGCCCGGTTGGGCCCGATTAGGCCCGAAATGTGCCCGGCCCGGTTAGGGCCCGGTCCAGTTTGATATTACTTGAAACGGGTCGGGCCGGGCACCGGGCCGAACCGGGCGCGCCCGACCCGTGCAGGGCTCTGATCCGAACCACATGAGCTCCTGCCGGGAAAAGAAGCCTGGTCTTCCATTCTAAAGACGCGTACGCTAACCAATTAACCACGAAGGAGCTCAATGTTTGAACGTATATGACATACGAGACAACTCTCGTGATAGAAATACACTGCCGTAAAGACTACTGTAAGTACACAGGATTATCGAGAAGTATACCCACTTGTATACTATTTGAGGTTTTGTAAGGAACACCGTGTGCGGAACTGTAATAGCGAATACTCCCAGCATGTACCCCTCCGCGCGGAACCACCTCCTCCGTTCGTATCCAGGCCCGGTTACATAGCATTATTGTTTCAGTTGCCACCTAGCACGAGTTGGTTAGTGTTTTGCACAGTCGATTTTATAACAAACGACCGAACACGTATTTATATCCGTAAGGGACGTCGGTGTAAAGTCAATCTGCTCCAATGAATGCTAGTGGTATCCTAAGAGAGGTGGCGTGGCTCAGTGGTAGAGCGTTCAGCTCTGATCCATGGGGCCTTTTTCCCGATCCTACGTCACGCAAAGTGAGATTCGTGGTGGACTAACACCGTGTGTGTCAGTTTTCTCGGGGTTTTCCAGTTTCCTCCTACTTTCTTCATTTCACCATTTTAATCATTTCTCATCATCAGTGTCTCAGTTAGCCTAGCCGGCATAATCGTGGGACGAAAAATTTAAATTTCTTTCATTTCATTTTGCTACTCTAACAAACAAGACATGCGAGTGACTTTCATGATAAAATGATTGCGTATAATAGGATAGCACATCAAGCTCCTCACTATTTTTATTTCCATGGATATTCTCAATCACTGACGCTCCTGGTCTGACATATCCCCTTGCTACATGCGGCTTCCCTCTCTGCTCTGATTGTTACATATATTTCTTGGTATTAGTGACCACCTAGCGTACGATGGTTAGCAGTTTTGGAATAGTGGCTTTCAGGCCCGAAACCAGACGCAGGGTTTGGGGGGGCATGGATATGTTAGGGGGCCAAGTGATTAAAAATTATCTTACAAATATCTATTTTTTTTGTATTAATAATAGCATATTGTATTAAGGTCTAGAGGGACCACAACAAGTTTAGGGTAGGCTCCCCTGATTGTGGGCCTGGTGGTTTTTATGGCATATGTCACAATACTGTATTTGTGTCTATAACTGTTAAGCTCTCCTAAAATAAGTCCACACCTTAGAATGCAACAACAACATAGGAATCATTAAAGAAAAGTATACGTTTCGTCACGAAGCTAAATATCGTGCAGGTTTACTTATGGAATACCAGTCGAAATAATTCTTGAAAAACAAATACAATTCTTCCACTAATTTCTTTCTTATTGTTTCATAAAAGATTTGCACTGGACGACACGGAAATAAATCACCAGGTATAGAGAAAGTTTGAGGGGCCCATCATAAATTATTTTTGAAAAAGTAGAGTTCTTTTAAGACTTCCGTGTAAATACGGCTTCCAAATGTATGGCATAAAAACTACAGTGTAAGACCCACATACTAACATGTTGAAGGTGGCCACTAAAAAGCACGAATGCTATCTAAGCGAGTCAGATTAGAGTGAAGCGGGTGAGCCCGCGCGGTAGAGTGGGAGTGCATCTTCAGCGATTAGGTGCGTCAGCAATGATGATTATACCCATATGATAGGTTAGTGAAAAGAAATAGGTTTTCTGGCAACTATATGAGTTTCAATAGCATTTGTCATGGTTTCATATCAGTAACGCTCCACTTTTACATATAAAGAAACAAATACATCGCCGCGCAGGAGGAAAATAGCATATAATAGAATCATCTTTTGTACGCACTCATTTATTTTATTTCGCCAAACGCTATTGCGTTTGGACTCAAACTTCAAATGAATGAATCAAGGAAACATACGTACATTACTTACAAAAAAAAAAAAAAAAAAAAAAAAAAAAAAAAAAAAAACGTACATCGTTCGGAATAGTTCAAGATGAAATTTTAAGAAGTGAAATGAATTAGTTGTTTGTTAATTGCCAAGATCTAGTGCGAACAGTGGCAAGATACACTGAAATATTACATTAGATATCAGACGTAGTTCATAATAGTGTAAGTTTACAAAATTCCTCGAAGGCATATTAACACAGCAGTCATGAGAAAAGAAGAGAGTACTAATACTAACTCGGACATTATAAAAACGTTCTAACTCTTGCAACTCCATTTGAGACAAGTTGATCATAGTTATTTCATCAATTTAAAAACACTAGCTCCTTGCAAAGCTTCAAACGAGTATTTGAGCTGTTCAAATACATATGTCTAAAGTTAAATAATAGAGATAATGCGAGGAGGTTTATTAATTTGAATATATGTAGAATATTAATACAGGTTCGATTCCGGGTGATACACAAATTTTTACATTATTTGTTGTATAAATGTATTGCGTAAAATGCACCGGATATATTACAAGTTACTATTTTTAACACATGCAATATATTTTCCATCTACAGTGAATCTTTGGATCTATTTTTCAAGGAATGGGCGTTCTTTTGTGAATACACATTTATCACTTTCAAGTGTAGGATCATGGGGAGGGGGAGGTGGGGTTAAACCAGACTTCCTTCTTTTTTGGCTATTCTTTCTCATAAATCTGTCATCAAGACATTTTTATGTCCTCATTAGTCAGCTGCTAACGAAAAGAATCGAACTCCAATATCGTTAAATTTTAAGAACAACCAATTGCCTTTCTTTTTAACATGAAGGTAAAACAGAGGCGGAAAAGAAGGTGAAATCAGAACGAGGGAAGGATCTTGAAATGCAATATAAGCTTTGAAATCTTATATTCTTACTTTACTCGCTCATATCTTTTTATCGAGGTAGACTACCTGTATTTTGATATCCAAGTATCGGGTGGTTCACATATAGATCGTTAAAAGATAGTGCTCACAACAATGTATGTAATTGTACTTACCGAAAATATGGTAAGTATTGAAATACTTTGGCAAGTTTTTATGTGCTATTCATTGAACATAATGTAATCGAAGGAAATTTAATTTTGCTATAAAAGACATGAGTGCAATTTTCTGACGGGAAACCGAATCAACCACCGGTCAACGTATAATATCATAATAAATCTTCTAATTCCTATATTAGCGGGTATTGATGTGATATAATATTATAAGATTTTGACTTATCTCTCTGTTTCTTGCAATTACAGAAATTATATTGTAAGCTATACAAGAATATGCGAGGGGGCCGCGGTGGCTCAGTGGTAGAGCGTTCACCTCTAGTGCTTGGGGTCCTGGGTTCGATCCCAGCCACCGCCAAGTGAACTTTGTGGTGGACAAACACCGTGTGCGTGGGTTTTCTCGGGGTTCTCCCGTTTCCTCCCACTTTCTTCATTCTACCATTTCATTCATTAGTCATCATCACCGTCTCCTTTAGCCTAACCGGCATAAGCGTGGGACGTAAAACAAAGATTTCAAGAATATGCGAATCTTAAGTCAAGACTGGAAAAGAATAACATTTTAAAAAGTCATTTCTAGTAAGTCTTCGCTGTTATCCGTCATAAACTTTTTTTTAAAATAAAATGGTTAAATTGGAATTAAGTAGAAATTAAAAATAGGGTGTTGTGACAGCTCAGTGGTAGAACGTTCACCTCTGGTGCATGGGGTCCTTGGCTCAATCGCAACCCTGAGGATACGTTTTGTAGTGGTAGAGCGCTTTCTTCTGGTGCATGGGGTTCCTGATTTTGTCCGCGACCGAATAAGTTTGTGGTGGACAACATCATGTCCGTGGGTTTTCTCGTGGTACTCTTGCTTTCTCCCACTTTCTCATTCCACCAATTATTTTGTCATCATTCACTTTCCTTAACCTCGTTTATGGGTTTTCTCGGGGTTCCTCTGTTTCCTTCCACTACATTAATTCTACCATTATCATATTCTTGGAACGTTAAACTAAAAGAACTATATATATGAATTTTGCTTTTTGTTGTACATGGATGTTAGTCCATCAAAGTGGATATTTCACAATGCTTTGCAGACGGAGTAATTATCTACTTGACAAATATAGTTAAAAATACGTGTCAGTAATGCTGAAACGAAAGTATTTGATAATGAGTTATATTATAGCATGATGAAATGTAGCCCTATGTCATTGATCACCAAACTTGTGAAGCTTCCGAGCGACTATACCGTTTTTAAATCCTACCATGTGCTACCAACCAAAAGAATTAACAACTTAAAAAAACATAAGTCTTACATTTGTTAATTGCTTGTAAAATTAGGCAATCAAGGTTAGACAACTTGAACGTTAACGTAATCTACCGAAAATGTCTCCGAGAGCTACTAGTTGCTCGCCATAGTTTGTTGTTGACTGCCTATGTGATACATCGAGAAGAGGAAAAAGAAAGTTTGATCCTTTAAACCATAATTTTTGAAAATTCAATAGCAATACTTCATAAGCTCTTTGTTTTTAACGATGAGAAAAAGTTCAAAAGTTATGTCGCCATCAAAGGAATCATATTTGTCTTCCTCCAGTACGAGTTAGGATATTTTTTTTACGGTAATTCTAATTTGATCAATCACCCACAATGTAGCTTTGTTTGAACCAGTGACAAGCGTTTGATTTCTCCTCTAATTGTCGTAGTGTTTAAAAGCATGGTATTGAAGGTCATCTTAGGAAGCAGCAAACGTGAATACATTAAAATAATATAAATTAGGGCTCGGACCACTATCAGCTCTAGCCCAGGGATGATGTGGCCAGTTATTTGAGTGACAAGAGTAATTTCAGTTCAGCTATTATTTATATGTTTTTGAAAATTTGTAGTAAACTCGTGATATACCTGTCATAGTCTTGGTTCTGGCTGGCCTCCCCAGTTTTTACCTTTCTAGATCCGCCACTGAAAGACATTTGTGCCCTAAAAGTGAACCCTTGTACTTCAAATAAAACATTCATTATTTCAACGAGAGTACATAAAATAATTAAAGCATTCATGACAGTCTAATTACACGACAGGAAGTTCATTATTTCAATTGCGTGACATACACTGAGGAAAAAATCGCATGTGGCGTACTTAAAAACGTAAATTGCACGTGTGAATCCTGTAGTTTTGGATTTAACGTACAACAAACGTATAACTTAAAAAGGTATATTTTATACGTACTTTCCGTCTAAGTGTTCCGAATAAGCGTACTTTCAGTACGAACGAAAAAAAAACTTTGTATAAGCGGTCAGGATCTCAATAGAAATGGACGAATGTAGCATATAGCTGACGTATGTAACATACGTATACGTATTAATAACTTGAAAACTGTTAGAAGTCAAAGATCCTGCAACGACATGAAGTAACATCTAAGAGTAGAACACATGTAGGATACGAATAACGTATACTCCGTTTGATTTCTGTAGTAAACATAAGGATACCGTATATTTGTATACACGACTCCAAAAGTGCATTACCACCTGCAATTCTCCTTTCCCTGAAACAGCAGGCAACCCAAAAAGCTCGGCGGTGGGGTTGGTTGCAAATTCGAAAGGCGTTGGACTAAACCTCAATTTTGTCACAAATATATCAGTGTGGCAAACTGCAAATAAGAGAATAAAACAAATTGTTAAGAATGACAAATTCATTATTCTGACGGAGTTGGATGACATCAAAAGGTACAAAATGACTTACTTACGCAGTTCAAACAAGATGAATGGTAAGAAACAGATATTAGAAGAAAGCATTTGTCTCTTTCCCCCCTACCCACCCAAAAAAGAAACTCTTGAAAAGAAAACGTTATATAATATAAAGGTTTCATATAAAAGCCTAACAGCGCAAAAACAAATAGCTAAACGAAACGAAAAAAGACAAACACAGAATAGGGGACACCAGTGGCGTAGAGGACTTGCGCCCTCCCATGCAAGACAAAAAAATGGGACCCGATTTCTAAACCCCATTGTTATTATTATTATTAAAAGGTCGTTTCCTTTTCAAAATCTATGACTCTGCCTAGGAGCATGAATGTATATAGCGATCATGTGGGCACGTTTTCTCAATGAGCGGTCCCAAAGGCCAAAAGGGGTGGAAATCTCCAAGGGAGATAAATAAAGAACTTTATTATGGTAAATTCTAGTTCAAAGTTCGAAGCACTTGCTTTTGCACGTGACTTTTTGTTTCTTTTTTCAGGGAACAGAAAAGTTCTGGCGCCTAAGAAATTATACCATATAATATTGCAAATTTGCAAGTGTGTGTATTTACATTGCATTTTGTGGTAATAAAGATGTTATGAGTAGAAAACAATATTCTAAGAGTAAGTTTAATTTCTTCATCCATCTCAAGTCTTAGGAGTTCCTTATACCTCGCCGCCCCACGAATATCGATATCGAAAATTTATAATTATATATTCATGTCCATATATTCGCGATATCGAATGTTGATATATGATAATATAGATATCGACGATAGCGATGTATCGACATATCACAGGCCCAGGTCCGAGAAGTGATGCTTGAAATATACTGGAATCAACAATAAAATTCTAAATAAGTTCTCCATTTCCGTATTCAATGTTGAGGGGGAAGGGTGCGAACCCGAATAGAAATTTTAAGAAAAGCAAGTGTTAAGATAAAAGTATATTTTCCGTCTCCCCTTGAATACAAAATTTAACAGAAAACTATCACTGTAATTTACCTTTTACTTCTGTTTCTGATTGTTATCACAAATCAGCGACAGTACACATACTTTACATTGTATACCAATACACTATATAACTTTTCACAACTAAGCAAGCCAGAAGATAAATTTCCTGTGATATTAAAGTGGAATGTTCTACAAAATAGTCATAATTCATTGCCCATATTTATATCAGTACTTTGGTGCAGACTAAGAGCTACAAGACTAAAAGAACTAGAAATTAGAGATTTCATTCCTTTTTTCTCTCAGATTAAAAGACTTCTGCATTTTCATGAGATTTTCATTTTCTTTATATAAGTCCCCTTCCTGAGCTAATTCTGGCTACCGCGGTTTCGAGGTAATCGGTAAACGAAAGAGTAAAGTATGTCGACTCTTAACTCTGGACAGTCTGTGAGAAGATATTTCACAGTTCATGTTGTTATTTCTTCGTTACAAAAACACATCTAGTTGACTCTATTCATTGTAAGTTACTGAACTTATAAACATTTCCAATTATTGAAAAATGAATAATTGTTTTTAAATATAAAACGTCGTTACAGTTCAGTAGAATACAGTAGTAGAAGGAAGTAAACGAAAATATTGTTTATTTGTTGAGATGTGCAAAATGAATGTAAATAATAAGTGTTTCCCATTCCCTTGTCCAGTAGAGGATCTATGATGGACTTCTGGGGGCTCGCTGGTTGATAATACTCCTACTTAGAGCTACTTTTAAGAGCTCCAAACTCTGGAATGGGTTCTATTTATATATAAAATAAAAAAGATTCCCTTTCTGGGAGGGCAATAGCTATGATCGCCCCCTTAATACGCCCCTGCTCTTGTGTATCAGATTTTGAAGACATTTATTTCGTGTATGCTTCTGACGATGCTGATTAGGGATGGCCACATCTGGATAATTTTTTATTCTGATATCGGATAGAAACTTATCCAGATTTGCAATATGCGGTTGACGGATAACGGATAATATCCGGCTGACGGATAAGATGCGGATAACGGATGATATCCGGATGAGGGATAACGGATAATATCTGGATGTCGGATAATATCCGGATAATTTATAAAAATAATATAACGGATAATATCTGGATAATAAAACATTCGCATAACTGTTTACATTCGGATGACGAATAAAGGATAATATCCGGATAACGTATATGGTTTTAAAAAGATATTATAGAACAGGGACGTATCAGTCTTTCCTGCTCATAGAGTTATTAAAAGCCGATCTTGGGGCAGTGGTATTTACCATTGAAATATGTTGCTTCTTAAAATGTTTCCTAGTAACTTCCAATTTTCTTGTTCCTGTTCTAGGGCGCGGAGGCTCAATGGTAGACCGGTTACTATAGTGCGTGGGGTCCTTATTGTTTCGATATCCGTCCAAGTAAGTTTGCGGTGGACAAGATCGTATCCGTAGAATCAATCAGGGTACTGCCGCTTTTTCCCGCTTTCCATTCCACAAATTCCTCTATTATCATTGACTTGCTTTAATCATTGGGCGCGGCGGCTCAGTGGTAGAAAGCTTCCTCTGGTGCGTGGTGTCCTTACTGTTTCTATCCCCTGCCTGATAAATTTGCGGTTTACAATATCGTATCTTTGGGTTTTGACAGAGTACTACCGCTTCCTCCCACATTTCATTCCACAAATTTTTCTATTATCATTGACTTGCTTCAATCATTGGGCGCAGTGGGTCAGTGGTAAAGCGATTCCTCTGGTGGGCCTAGTAAGTTTGTGGTAGACAAGATCGCATCCGTTTTTTAGGGTACTTCCGCTTCCTTCCATATTTCATTCCACCCATTCGTCTCATATCATTGACTTGCTTCAATCATTGGGCGCAGTGGCTCAGTGCTAGAGCGCTTCCTCTTGCGGGTCAAGTAAGATTGTGGTGGACAAGATTGTATCCTTAGGTTTTCTCAGGGTACTACCGCTTTCTCCCACATTTCATTCCACCAATCCTTCTACTATCATTCACTTGCTTCAATCACTGGGCGCAGTGGGCTGCTGGTAAAGAGCTTCCTCTGGTGGGCCAAGCAAATTTGTAATGGACAAGATCGTATCCGTGGATTTTGTCAGGGTACTCCCGATTCTTGTCACTTTTCATTCCATCAATGCCTCTAATGTCATTAACCTACCGTAGTCATTGGGCGCGTTGGCTCAGTGGTAGATAGCGTCCTCTGATGGGCCAAATACGCTTGTGGTGGACAAGAACGTATCCGTGGATTTTGAGAGGGTATTCCCCCTTCCTCCCACATTTCATTCCACCAATTCTTCTATTATTATTGACTTGCTGCAATCATCGGGCGCAGTGGCTCAGTGATAGAGCGCCTCCTCAGGTTGGTGCAGTAAGTTTGTGGTGCAAGAGATCGTATCCGTGGGTTTTCTCAGTGTACTCCAGCATCTTCCCACTATCCACTCCACCAATTCCTTTTTTAGCATTGACTTGATTCAATCATTGGGCACAGTGGTACTCGCTTCCTCTGGTGTGTGGGGTCCTTACTGTTTCGATTCCCGGCCTGATAAATTTGTGGTGGACAATATCGTACCCGTTGGTTTTCTCAGGATACACCCGCTTCCTCCCATATTTCATTTCAACAACTTTCCTATTATCATTGACTAACTTCAATCATTGGGCGCAGTGGGTCAGTGGTAAAGCGTATTCTTCTGTTAGCCAACTAAGTTTGTGATGTACAAGATCGTACTTGTGGGTTTTCTGGAGGTACTCCCGCTTCTTTCCACTTCTCATTCCACCAATTCCTCTATTATCATTGACTTACATTAATAATTGGGCTCGGTGGCTCACTGGTAGAGCACTTTTTCTGGTGGGCTAAGTAAGTTGGTAGTGGACAAGATAGTATCCATAGTTTTTCTCGGGGTACTCTTGCTTCCTCACATATATCATTCCACCAATTCCTCCATTATCATTGACTTGCTTCAATCATTGTGCTGAATGGCTCAGTGGTTGTGCGATTGCTCTGGTGAGCTAATTAAATTTGTTGTGGACAATATCGTATCCGTTGGTTTAATAAAGACTAGTTCCGTTTCTTCCCACTTTTCATTCCACCAATTCCTTTATTATCATTGGCTTGGTTTAATCATTTGGCTCGGTGGTTCAGTGGTAGAGCGCTTTCTCTGGTGCGTGGGGACTTTATTGTTTCCATCAGCGGCCAAGTAAATTTGTGGTGAACAAGATCGTTTCCGTGTCTTTTCTCAGGGTATTCCTGCTTCTTCCCACTTTTCATTCCACCAATTCCTCTATTATCATTGGCTTGGTTTAATAATTTGGCGCGGTGGCTCAGTGGCAGAGCGCTTCTTCTGGTGCGCCAAGTAAGTTTGGGGCTTACAAGATTGTATCTGTGGGTTTTGTCAGGGAACTCTCGCTTCCTCCCACATTTCATTCCAATAATTCTTCAATTATCATTCACCATCACAAGTATTCTACCTTTATTGGTAGGTCACTTGCCGCAGATGAGAAGCTTCCATGTTCCACGTTCCTCCGCAAACTTTTTCGTCTTGGCGTATGATCTTTCTGTTTTTATATTATCCATTAATTGCAGTCTCCTTCACCCCCTCCCTCTCTCTTTCCCGCCACCATACCCTCTAGGACGTCCTTCATGATACAATCTCTTCTTAGGCAATGTCCCAAAAAGTTTCTCTTCCTCTTCCTAACAATATCTAAAAGTGTTCTTTTCTCACCCACCATTCTAACACTCTCTCATTCGTTTCCCTCTCGACCCAACTAATTCTTTCCATTCTTCTCTACACCCACATTTCGAAGGCTTTCAGTCGATTTTCATCACCTTTACGTAATGTCCACGATTCTGTCCCATACAGTACAACACTCCACACGAAGCATTTTATGAGTTTTTTCTCAACTCTTTATTTAAGGTCCCACAAAACAGACTTTTCTTCTTCCTAAAGTCTTCTTTCGCCATTCCTGTCCTTGTTTTTATTTCACGTTCGCACTTCATGTTATTACTAAGAATACTACCCAGATATCGAAAATTATTCACTTGTTCTATTTTCTCCCCTCCTACTTTTATATTTAACACAGACCCCTTCGTTCAAATCACAATGGCTTTTGTCTTTCTAACATTTATTTTCATCCCATATTCTTCAAAGCCCTTTCTCAATTTTTCTAACGTTTCATTGATTTTCTTTTCAGATTCTGCAACTAGCGCCATATCGTCTGCAAATCTTATGCATCTAATCATTCTACCTCCTACCAAAATGCCATCATCATCATCATGTAAACTCTTTTTCACTATCTCTTTTAGATAGACATTAAATAGTGTTGGCGAATGGCAGCATCCTTGTCGAACTCCCCTTCCAATTCCACTCTCTCCCGTCAGTTCTTCCCCTATCCTAACACTTACTTCTTGGTTCATGTATAAGTTTCATATGAGTATTCTATCTTTCCATTCCAACTCAATCTTCGTTAGAACTCCCAACCAGAATTCCCAATTCACGCGGTCAAAAGCCTTTTCTAGATCAATAAATATAACATACATCTCTTTCCCTTTTTCTATAAATCTTTCACCGATCCTCTATTATCATTAACTTGGTTTAATCATTTGGCGTGGTGGCTCAGTGGTAGTGCGCTTCCTCTGATGGCCCAAGTAAGTTTGAGGTTTACAAGATTGTATCCCCTGGTTTTGTCAGGGAACTTCCGCTTCCTCTCACATTTCATTGCACCAATTCTTCTATTATTATTGACTTGTTTCAATCACTATTCGAAATGGCTCCGTGGTAGAGCGCTTTCTCTGGTGGACCAAATAAGTTTGAAGTGGACAAGATCGTATCCGTGGGTTTCCTCACGGTACTCCGGCTTCCTCGCACATTTCGCACCACCAAATCTTTAATTATTATTGACTTGCTTCACACATTGGGCACAGTGGATCAGCGGAAGCGCGCTTCCTATGGTTGGCCAAGTATATTTGTGGTTTACAAGATTGTATCCGTGGGTTTTGTTAGTGTATTTTCGCCTCCTCCCACATTTCATTCCACCAATTCTTCTATTATCATTGACTTGCTTCAATCATTGGGCGCAGTGACTCAGTGGTAGAGCGCTTCCTCTGATGGGCCAAGTTAGATTGTGGTGGACAAGATCGTATCCGTGGGTTTTCTCAGGGAACTCCTGCCTCTTCCCACTTTTGATTTTAGCAACTCCTCTATTATCAATGAATTGTTTTAATAATTGGCCGCGGTGGCTCGGTGGTAGAGCGCTTCCTCTGGTTTGTCAAGTAAGATTGTGGTGGACAAGATCGTATCCGTGGGTTTTGTCAGGGTACTGCCGCTTCCTCAAACATTTCCTTCCACCAATTCTTCTACTATCATTGACTTGCTTCAATCATTGGGCGCAGTGGCCGAGAGGTATTGCGCTTCCTCTAGCAACTCCTCTTTTATCATTGAATTGGTTTAATCAATGGGAGCGGTGGCTCTATGGTAGAGCGCTTCCTCTGGTTTGTCAAGTAAGATTGTGGTGGACAAGATCGTATCCATGTGTTTTTTCAGGGTACTGCCGCTTCCTCCCACATTCCATTCCACCAATTCTTCTATTATCATTGACTTGCTTCAATCATTGGGCGCAGTGGTCTAGTGGTATTGCGCTTCTTCTGGTGGGCCAAGTAAGTTTGTGGTGCTCAAGACCGTATCCGTGGGTTTTCTCAGAGTACTCCCGCCTCTTCCCACTTTTCACTCCACCAATTCCATTTTTATCATTGACTTGATTCAATCATTGGGCACGGTGGCTTAGTGGTAGAACGCTTCCACTGGTGCGTGGGGTCCTTACAGTTACGATCCCCTGCCTGATAAATTTGTGGTGTACAATTTCGTATCCATGGGTATTGTCAGGGTACACAAGCTTCCGCCCACATTTCATTCCATCAATTTTTCTATTATAATTGACTTGCTTCAATCATTGGGCGCAGTGACTCATTGGTAGAGCGCTTCCTCTGGTGGGCCAAGTAAGATTATGGTGGACAAGATAGTATCCTTAGGTTTTCTCAGGGTACACCTGCTTCTTCCCACTTTTCATTCCACCAATTTCTCTATTATCATTGACCAACTTTAATTATTGGACGCGGTGGCTCAGTGGTGGAGCGCTTCTATGGTGGGCCAAGTAAGTTTCGGTGGACAAGATCGTATCCTTGGGTTTCCTCAGGGTACTTCTGCCTCTTCCCACTTTTGATTCCAGCAACTCCTCTATTATCATTGAATTGGTTTAATCATCGGTCGATTAGGTTCAGTGGTACAGCGTTTCCTCTAGTGGGCCAAGGAAGTTTGTGGTGGACAAGATCGTGTCCGTGGGTTTTGTTAGGGTACTCCCACTTCTTCTCGCATTTCATTCCACCAATTCTTTTATTATCATGGACTTGCTTCAATCATTGGGCGCAGTGGGTCAGTAGTGGAGTGCTTCCTCTGGTGGGCCAAGTAAGTTTTGGTGGACAAGATCATATCCTTGGGTTTCTTCAGGGTACTTCAGCATGTTCCCACTTTTGATTCCAGCAACTCCTCTATTATCATTGAATTGGTTTATTCATCGGACGCGTAGGTTCAGTGGTAGAGCGTTTCCTCTGGTGGGACAAGTAAGTTTATGATGGACAAAATCGGATCCCAAGGTTTTCACAGAAATCTCCCGCTTCCTCCCACATTTCATTCTACCATTTTTTCTATTATTATTGACTTGCTTCAATCATTGTGCCCAGTGGCTCAGTGGTAGAGCGCTTCCTCTGGTGGGCCAAGTAAGTTTTGGTGGACAAGATCGTATCCTTGGTTTTCCTCAGGGTACTTCTGCATCTTCGCAATTTTGATTCCAGCAACTCCTCTATTATCATTGACTTGGTTTAATCGTCGGGCGCGGTGGTTCAGTGGTAGAGCGTTTCCTCTAGTGGGGCAAGTAAGTTTGCGGTGGACAAGATCGTATCCGTGGGTTTGTGCGAGGGGTCTTTATTGTTTCTATCCCCGGCCAGGTACGTTTGTGGTGGAGAAGATTGTATGCGTCGGTTTTCTCCGCGTACTCTCGCTTCTTCCCACTTTTCATTCCACTAATTTTTCTATTATCTGTAACTTGCTTTAATCATTGGGCGCAGTTGCTCAGTGGTATTGCGCTTCTTCTGCTTGGTCAAGTAAGTTTGTGGTTTACAAGATCGTATCCGTGGGTTTTGTTAGGGTACTCTCGCTTCCTTCCACATTTCATTCCACCAATTCCTCTATCATTGAGTTGCTTTAATCATTGGAGAGGTCTTGGTGCCTTGAGCATTGTGGTGATGTCAGAAATCAGATTCGGTTCCAAGCATTTGGATTGTAATGTAAACCTATGCTGCGGTTCAATCTCAGTATTTTATTACGCGAGAGAAAATCATCCATACAGCTATAAATATTGTTCTCTCTTGCGCAACCAAGTATTGAGATTGAGCCAATTCGGAACCTCATTTCTGGCGCTTTGAGGCGGGTAAGTGATTTCGGACATTATGTTGTCTTCAAAATACTAGGATCTTTCCAATGTTACCATCCGCGTCCAAAAACCCCATGTTAAAAAGAGGAATAGAAAGGACCCGCGTCTAAAACCTCGGGACCCAGTTTCTTGAGGTTGAAGGCTAGGGATCGATTTCTGGCATCACAATTGTGCTTAAGGGATCAAATCCTTTCAAATGCCGCCAACGCCGTCCAACAACTTAATATTTAATAGGTGAATAGGAGGGACCCGAGCCCATAACGTCAGGACACCATTCCTTGAGCTTCGTGCCTGGGCCTGATATCTGCATTACTACTGCACTCAGGTTCAGTGATAAAGTGAGAAATCAGTAAACTAACTATATGGGCGAGTGTGTGTCCTCCCCGCTGGTCCAGTAGCTAGCCCATGAACCCTTGGTACCCCCGAGTTTTTCAATGAATGCATTTTTTTATTAATTATACTAATTTTTCTTTTAAAATGGTGCAACCAATACGTTTGTTTATTTAATACGTATCACTGTTGAACAAAGTTCTCATTTTTATATCTGGCAAAAAGATCCCCTGTCTTCTGTCTCTAGACACAGTCAAATTACACTTAATAAATGCCAAATTATGATTTTTACCAACAAGGAATTAACAACTGACCTTGTTTTTGATTGCTGTTAAACACAATGTTACGATTTACAAGGCACAATCAACAGTAGAGAGCAACGTGATATTTCTCCTAAGGACAGCTTCGTTGCTAAACTGAAGACTAGCACTCTGTCAATATATTGCATAGCTAGCAATAAGTCACACTCACAGGTTCTTTACAAACGTTTTGTATAACAGGTTAATCAAACTACGTTGTTGTAGGTAAAGGATGATACTCTGAAAGACTGGTAAGTGTTGGAGCTCAAAGCCGTAGCTAGAAATTTCGTTGCGCCCGGGGCGAAGTAAAATTCGGCGTCCCCCTTGACTCACCTTACCAAGCTTTGTCTTTTCCTTTCTGTGCTTTTAGTTGTAACATATAAGAGAATCACTTTTTGTTGTTATGCTACGCTGATTTCTTTTACCAAGCCGCTTGGACAGATCATTGCAACAGCCAAGTGCGATCGTTATGTATTCTTCAACAAGTAAGAGCCGCTCTCAAGAGGCTTATTTTAGACCTGCTGCTAAACTTGACAAAATTACCTTGTATACAAATCCATTTGGAGAATAATTATGAAAAACAGCATGGAGTTGATTCTCCTACGTCAGTGGGACCATGTTACACATGGAGTTGGTGGACGTGAGTGGTAGCGTTAGAAAGATCCTAGTCGTTTGAGGACAGCATAATGTCCGAAATTCGTTCCTGACTTCTAACCGCAAGAAATGAGTTTCCGAATTGGCTCAATCTCAATACCAACATTTATACCTGTATAGCCGGTTTTATCTCGCGTAATAAAATAAAGGTTTACATAAAAACCCAAATGCTTTGAATCGAATCTGATTTCTGACATCACCGCAATGCTCAAGGCACCAAGAGCTCTCCAATGATTAAAGCAACTCAATAATGGTAGAAGAATTGGTTGAATAAAATGTGAGAGGAAGCGGGAATACCCTGAGAAAACCCACGGATACGATCTTGTCCACCACAAATTAACTAGGACGGGAATCGAAACAATAAGGTCCTCACGCTCCAGAGAAAGGGCTCTGCCACTGAGCTACCGCGCCCAATGATTGAAGCGTCAATGATAATAGAGGAATTGGTGGAATGAAATGTGGGAGGAAGCGGGAGTACCCTGACAAAAAGCCACGGATACGATCATGTACGCCACAAACTTACTTGGCTCACCAGAGGCAGCACTGTACCACTGAGCCACTGCGCCCTAAGATTGAAGCAAGTCAATGATAATAGAGGTATTGGTGGAATGAAATGTGGGAGGAAGCGGGAGTACCCTGACAAAACCCACGGATACGATCTTGTCCATTTCAAACTTACTTGGCCCACCAGAGGAAGCGCTCTACCACTTAGCCACTGCGCCCTACGATTGAAGAAAGTCAATGATAATAGAAGAATTAGTGGAATGAAGTGTGAGAGGGAGCGGGAGTTCCCTATCAAAACCCATGGATACGATCTTGTCCACCACAAACTTACTTGGCCCACCAGACGAACCGCTCTACGACTGAGCCACTGCGCCCAATGTTTGAAGAAAATCAATAATAATAGAAGAATTGGTGGAGTGAAATGTGGGAGAAAGTCGGAGTACCATGGCAAAACCCACCAATACGATTTTGTCCACCAAAAACTTACTTGGCCCACCAGAGGAAACGCTCTACCACTGAGTCACCAAGTCCCAATGCTTAAACCAAGTCAATGATAATGGAGGAATTCGTGGAATGAAAAATGGGAAAAAACAGGAGTGCCCTAGAAAACCCAGGGATATAATCTTTTCCACCATAAACTTAATTAGCTCACCAGAGGAAGGACTCTACCACTGAACCACTGCGTCCAATGATTGAAGCAAATCAATGATAATAGAAGGATTTGTGGAATGAAATGTGGGAAGAAGCGGGAGTTCCCTGAGAAAACCCTCGGATACAATCCTGTACACCAGAAACTTACTTGGCCCAACAGAGGAAGCGCTCTACCACTGAGCCATCGCACACAGTGATTAAAGTAGGTCAATGATAATAGTTGAATTGGTTTAATGAAAAGTGGGAGGAATCGGGAGTACTGTGAGAAAACCCAAGAATACGATCTTGTCCATTACAAACTTACTTGGTACACGCCAGACCAAGCGCTCTACCACTGAGCCATCGCGTGCAATGATTAAAGTAAGTAACTGATAATAGAAGAATTGGTGGAATGAACTGTGGGAGGAAGCGAGAGTACCCTGACAAAACCTGCAGATACTATCTTGTAAACACAAGAGTGTGAAGTCTGCTACACAAGAGCAGGGGCGGGTCCAGGGGGAGAACATGGCGATTGGCCCCCAGAAAGGGAATCTTTCTTATTTTATATATAAATAAAACTCACTCCAGAGTTTGAAGCTCTTATAAGTAGCTCTAAGTAGGAGTATTACCAACCACCGAGCCCCCAGAAGTCCACCGTAGATCCTCCTCTGTACAAGAGAATGGGAAAGACTTACTATTCACTTTCAGTTTGCACGTCTCAACAAATAAACAATATTTTCATTCACTTCCGTCTACTACTGTATTCTACTGAACTGTAACGGCTTTTTATGTTTAAAAATAATTATTCATTTTTCAATAATTGTAAAAGTTTATACGTTCAGTAATTTACCATGAATAGAGTCAACTAAAAATGTTTTTGTAACGAAGAAATAACAACATGAACTGTGAAATATCTTCTCACAGACTGTCCAGAGTTAAGAGTCAACAAACTTTACTCTTTGGTTTACCGATTTCCTCGAAACCGCGGTAGCCAGAATTAGCCCATGATAAGGGACTTATATTAAGAAAATGAAAATCTCATGAAAATGCAGAAGTATTTTAGTCTGAGAGAAAAAAGGAATGAAATCTCTAATTTCTAGTTCTTTTAGTCTTGTAACTCTTAGTCTGTACCAAAGTACTGATAGAAATATAGCCAATGAATTATGACTATTTTGTAGAACATTGCACTTTAATATCACAGGAAATTCATCTTCCGGCTTGCTTAGTTGTGAAAAGTTATATAGTGTATTGGTATACAATGTAAAGTATGTGTACTGTCGCTGATTTGTGATAACAATCAGAAACAGAAGTAAAAGGTAAATTATAGTGATAGTTTTCTGTTAATTTTTGTATTCAAGGGGAGACGGAAAACCTACTTTTATCTGAACATTTGTTTTTCTTAAAATTTCTATTCGGGTTCACACCCTTCCCCCTCAAAATTGAATACGGAAATGGAGAACTTATTTAGAATTTTATTGTTGATTCCAGTATTTTTCAAGCATCACTTCTCGGACCTGGGCCTGTGATATGTCGATACATCGCTATCGTCGATATCTATATTATCGATATCGCGAATATATGGACATGAATATATAATTATAAATTTTAGATATCGATATTCGTGGGGCGGCGAGGTATAAGGTACCTTTAAGACTTGCGATTGGTGAAGAAATTAAACTTACTTTTTATAATATTTTTTTCTAATCATAATATCTTTATTACTACAAATATTATGTAAATACATCTACTTGCAAATTTGGAATATTATATGGTATAATTTCTTAGGTGCCAGAACTTTTTTGTTCCCTGAGAAAAGAAACAAAAAATCACGTGCAAAAGCAAGCGCTTCAAACTTTAAACTAGAATTTACCACGAGAAAGTTCTTTATTTCTCTCCCTTGGAGATTTCCACCTCTTTTGGCATTTGGGGCCGCTCATTGACAAAACGTGCATACATGATCGCTATATGCATTCCTGCTTTTAGGCAATTTCAGAGATTTTGAAATGAAAACGTCCTTTTAATAATAATAATAATAATAATAATAATAATAATAATAATAATAATAATAATAATAATAATAATAATAATAATAATTATTATTATTATTATTATTATTATTATTATTATTATAACAATGGGGTTTAGAACTAGTGTCCCATTTTTTATCTTGTATGGGCGGGCGCAAATCTGCTACGCCACTGGTGTCCCCTATTCTGTGTTTGTCTCTTTTTCGTTTCGCTTAGCTATTTGTCTTTGTGCTCCTAACCGGCATAATCGTGGGACGTAAAACCCAAAGATTTCATTTCATTTCATTTTTGTTTTTGTGCTGTTAGGCTTCCATATGAAACCTTTATATTATATAACTTTTTCTTTTTATGCGTTTCTTTTTTTGGGTGGGTAGGGGGAAAGAGAGAAATGCTTTCTTCTTATATCTGTTTCTTACCATTCATCTTGTTTCAACTGCTTATGTATGCTATTTTGTAACTTTTGATGTCATCCAACTCCGTCACAATAATAAAATTGTCATTCTTAACAATTTGTTTTATTCTCTTATTTGCAGTTTGCAGCACTGATACATTTGTGGCAAAATTGAGGTTTAGTCCAACGCCTTTCGAATTTGCAACCAACCCAACCGCCGAACTGTTTGGATTGCCTGCTATTACAGGAAAAGGAGAATTGCAAGTGGTAATGCACTTTTGGAGTCGTGTATACAATATACCGCTGTCTGAATGATGAATGAATGAAAATGTGGTACGAAAACAGATTATACTACTGAGCTATATCCATAGCTGATCTTCCACTAAGTCATTTTTGTTGTTTTTCGACCGTCGTAAAAAAACGAAATCAAGATAAAAACCCTACTGTTAAGCCCTTCAGGATAAAGGAGACGAATGCTTAATGAAAGTGTATAATTGTGAAACGAAATTGTTATCCTATTTTACCGGAATCAAAACCGAGATCACGTGCACTAGAAGAAGAAACGCTAGCCACTAAACAGACGGTGAGAGTTCCCAATCTTCGTAGAGTTATTTTCTATAAAGCTTCACGAACGGCACTTTTGAGTTAATTATTTTTAAGCACAGCAAATTGTACATTAAGCTGTGAACTCGAAATTTATCTTGTGTGTCGTTGTTCGAAAATATTGCATTATCAGAATGAAGCACTCACATGCTTCACTATGTTTGTGTCTGTTAATTTATTCACAGGCAATACACGCCAACATGTCACTGGAAAGTCCAGCTGTTTGTGTGTGTGCATGGTTGATTCCGGTGTATTCTTCTTCGCTACGCACTCACCCTTGTACTAGATTCTCCTTGTGATATTCTGCCAGAGTATTTTTCTAGCTTTCTAATTACATAATCATTAAATAATATCCTATATACACTAAATATCTATTTTCCTGGCTTTATGGTTAGTGTACGATTCGTCGGTGTTCGTGTTCTCTTCCCGTTAAGAGCTTATGTGGCTTTGATCTTATGTTAAACTGTAGGTCCACGTTTCATATTGTCTCGATGCTAAAGAGAGCGTTAAATTTAAAATCAACCAACTAATTAACTAAATATCTATTCGTGGTGGACACATATTTTAGAACACCCAATAGCAATTCAAAGATCTGTCCCAAAGTTTGCATACATGTAAGAATAGTAGGTTGTATGATCACCACATTGTGCTCGAGCTAGATCCCAAATATAGTATACAGAATATTCGGAAAATATTCGGTAGTCACACGTGTATCCACCTCGAAGGTCAAACTGCCATGTGTTCAGTTCTGTATGTATGGGATGAATATTCATTGCTAGGTATGGACCTATACGTATTTGATCAATTGTTTTACTTAGCCGTTGCATTATATCCAATAAATATTAAATATGGTTTAGGTCTGGAGAGGGTAGAAGGCGTATACTAAGTAGAGCACGTTGAGTTGTTTTGGCGGAAGGTTAACACGCTGTATCTTGCTGAAAGAAGGAGTCCAACAGAGTGTACACATAATAGGAAGGAGAAAAGTACCATCTTCTTCAAAAATGACTGATCTAAATGAAATGCGTAGCGTATTGGCTCAATACTTTTTGCGAACAAGCGATAGATCTTCTGAAGCGATGTCTATGAACACAACTATCAAGAGCGTCCGAGATGGAAATGACTACGATAGCTGTTTCTCAGCACCGTTGCCGACAATGGATCAGCGACATGTTACAATCCATACGAGCGACACAAACGTAGAATTACTACACTTCTTCTCGCTCCAATATACGAACACACCCAAGGTCAGTTGATAGCCCGTCAGACGTTAGAATCATATTTTCATACAGGCTACTGAGACAGACTATGATCCATTTACAGTGAAAGCACGCACAATTACACTCTGTCGTATTACTCGACAATCTTCAAACTACTGTCAGCACGCATTCTACAGGGAAAACGATCAACATGTCCTTTAGAATGTGCTGGAATGTTCAGACTAGGGTGAGCATACATTTACGGACACATATATTCTCTAGTGTAAATTTCGTTTGATGTTATTAAATATATTTCCATCAGTACGTGCAACACTATTTAAAATTGTTTAGTAAATCTAGCAATAATCTGCAAAAGATCTTTATTCCAAAGAGAATTTGAGGAAGATGCATATTATTATGTACAAATCAGTAGCAATCACGATACTTCAGGACAGTTTTCTGATGGGCTGCTGGGACTAACGTGACGTCCTTGATTGTCTATTGGGTGTCATGACCGAACACGTGGTATAAGGAGAGATATTTGAGTCATGGGCCATCATCTTTGTTCACGTTGCATGAGGCCATTTTTGACCCAAGAGCCATGGCTTATTATCCAAAGTTCCCACACTATACCAAATTATCGCTTAAGTGACTCCGATAGCCAAACTACTAAATCAAATATCTTAGAAATCGCTTTAATTTACTACAAAACTACTTATTTTGTTTTAAAATGTTCTAAGTTTTATTTTATACATAAGCTATGAAAGAAGCTGAAGTAAAAATCTCGTTTTTCGATCTTAATGCGAAATGGAATTTAGTTTGTTTGAATGGTGTATTCTGAACTTAATTAAATCTGTACTTTGTTGTTTGAACATCTGAAAATACACCGTTAACCATTAAAGAAAATAATTGCGGTGGTTTCCACAGTTTCATGTACATGGCGGAAGATCAATATCTATAAAGATTGCATATTACATGCTTTTCTGGAACTTACAATCCTTCAACTTTGTCAAGAAATATTCCAACCTTAAAAAGAACTCATACCTGATATCATGCAATGATGAAAGTTTGCAGATCGACAGAAGTCCGGTTACATTACAATACTCCATTGTTATCTTCATATATTTCTATACGCTTCAATATAGTTTAACAAAGAGTAATGTTTAGTTGGGTCGTATGGAGATGGACCATATGAGAATATAATGTAAATAACAAATGCATGAAATACAGTAACATCTAGAATAAATAGAAAACATACTTAGTTAGGATTAAAAAGTACAAAATAAACTAAAATAAAAAGCAGTTTTGAAAACATACTTTCTTTAAAAATGAAAAGAGACCGTACTAAAATCAAAAGATAAAACAAAAATACTAAAAGGTAAAAAAAGAAAAAAAACAGTCTGTTCGCAAGAAAGTTACTTTTCCTTTCTTTTTTCTCTTTTTAAAATCTATTTAAGTATGACTAAAAAGCAAAACATGGGGAACGGTCTCATACAGTTATATAGGAGCATTTATCCTGCTTTTCTTTTTATCTCAACTGCTCACATAGTACCGAAATGTTCTTTCTTGCAGTTATCACGTGTTACCCCTGCGTCAACGTTAGTGTCAATGAGGTGTGTAACAAGTTTGCCATTGACAGGCTTTATCCAGAGGGTAAGTTTTATTCTCTCTCTCTCTCTGTTGATTCTCCATTAATCTCTATCAACATATAATGTGGTGTTGCATACGAAAGGAGTTAAAAGTGTCTTATCTTCAGAAAGTGGTATTCCGTCTCGGAAAGTGTATTTCGTCTTGTAGTTTGTCACGGAAATTCTGGTTCGTCTCTTCTTTTTGGCAACACGAAAAGAGAATGCAGCAATTTATCAATAGTCATACGTATTGAAGATAGGATACATTGCATATGAATATTGTTCATTTGTCATAAATGCGTTGCAAGCATTGTAGATATCTATCGTATTCTTATATAAATTAGGCAATTCTCTATAGCCCTATTTGAAAATAAGAAATGCCTCAAAATAGTAAATTGATATATTCTAAAGATAAGATCAGGAAAATAGGCTACTACACCACTTCGTAAAAAAAAAAAAAATGAGTATGCATTGTACCCTTATACAATATGTCCTCCAAATAAGTATCACTGCTTGTGTAATGGATTATTCAAGACACACCGGTCGTTGCAGCTTCGTATTTGGGTCATTTTGGATTTTGAAGAACTATATACAGCGTGGCCTAAAAGCAGGTATACACCCCTACACTGATCAAGAGTAACATTCTAGTTTATAGGTTTATTTACTTCGACTGTTCCGAGCTTAAGGGTAAAATAAAAGGGCATTAAGAACAAATAATAAAGAAATTAAGTCTACTTCATGGATAACAATAAGAAAAGATATTTAATGAAACGAGTTGATCAGTACGGTACTCTATACAATTTTGGGCCACCCTGTAGATGCATATTGTTTTAAATTTGCATGCAAGAAAGTTAATGGAGATACCAAACATTATGACTTGGAGAGGAAAAGATCGAATTTGTGATTGGACATAAATTCCCGGAAAAATTCCCATTTTGGCAATCTTCCCTGGGAATATTCCCGAAAAATATCTTCCCGGGAAATTTTCCCATCACTAGGCATGTAACTAATGAGCTCTTTGGATGGTCAAGGGAAAATTATTTTAATCCCCTGATTACTGGTGTTCCATATTTACAAAGCCGTTGAACATAAAAAAGTCTCGGGCGAAGTGTCTTCAATGGCTTAAGCATATTAATGTGCACACACATTATACACACATACTAACGGAAATGTATGGACACGGAAATAGAAAGAGAGAGAGAGAGAGAGAGAGAGAGAGAAAGATAGTAACAGAGTGAAATAAAGGCCGAGGGGAAGAGGCAGGAACTATGAATAATTAACTGCCTGTAGATACAAGCTCCTCTCTCTCTCTCTCTCTCTCTCTCTCTCTCTCTCTCTCTCTGTGTGTGTGTGTGTGTGTGTTTCTCTTACAAGTTTTCCATTAGCACCATACGCGCGCTCTATAATTAAAGCTTCGAAGTTAAAGGTATGGATGTCACCTATTCACAGAACCAGAACTACAGTTCACAAATAGTTGAAAATAATTTATAAACTCATTCGTTTTGAGTGACAAAAACGAGAAGCAGATGTTACACGTATTACATTTTGGAAAACTGGAAAATCAATTATAGCTTTGGCTTGCTACAACACTTCTGCTTAAAATACACACACCCCAATCAACAGTCTATGTGCACTGTGCTAATGTTGAACATCGTGCACAGACCTCGTAGCTTTCTGAACGAATAACGGTGCAGCCATACCCCGTTTTTATTGAGTATGAGATATGGTCCTTCCACCTCCTTCTACCTTCTCCCATCGAAAGAACAACTGCTCCCATTAGTAATGAAGCAAATTCTATTTATTCTGGTTTGACAATGTTGTTTTTTCCTTTCTTCTCATTTATGTGAAATACATAAAAGAGGAAGGTACACATTTGAGAAGTGACACGAATTCTTTCATATATAAATTAATAGGCACTATAAATTAAGGGGCACTATCACAGCCAAATTAAAATCCCGTTAATTTTACAGTCATTATGTGATATCTTCAAATAGATAAAAGATAATCCAAATGTGGAACTAAAGCTCCCTAGACAATATTATTTTACATGAGATACTGTTACCACGACTCACTTATCTGTTTTCGATTTCCAGCCATTTGGAAAATCGGTATTTATTTATGCGTTTCTAAGGGGCTGCAAACGGTAAGCTACAAGGTGACTCGTGATAACGGTAACTCATGCAAAATAATATCGTCTAGGGAGCTCTTGTTCCATGTTTCGATTATCTTTTATCTATTTGAATATATCGCATAATTGCTGTAAAATTAATGGTATTTTAAATTCGTAGTGATTAAGCCTCTTACGGAGAGGTCAAAATATTTAGAAAACAACATTTTCACTTAGTTCTTGTGTAATGCACGGAAACTGTTTACTGCAATGGAGAAAGTAAAACAATTAATACTGCAGAAAATCATAATCAATTAGAAATGAGTATCTCAAATACATTTCAATGATTAGTTCTTCACACATTAAAAAATAATTTTAATGAAGCTAGGTTATCACACTTAACAACATGTGCTACTTTTTACACTATACCTTTAAACATTCATTGAAAAGTCATTAATGTGTTAAATCTCTCTTTATATTATAACGAACCACTTACTAGTTTAAATCTTCTGCTATATAGGTAAACTGTCGTACACATTTTCTGCTTCGTGTGCACGTACACCCACTGAAATAAAAACAATCAATATGACACTCATCGGTCATATTCTATTACGCAAAATAAAAAAAAAAAAACATCTATATGAAATTTATAAATATTTATTAGGAATATTTCTGGACTCTTGGCATCTATGCCCGTTTCATTCCGCCACGTATAAGGGATGACATCTCTCGGCATAACACTATCTGGGAAGATAGGGAAAGAAGAAAATAATAGAGAGGGAAGAAAGCGTGCCTTAATGTTATGTGTCATTCTGACATTTACCTGGAATGAATAACAAACCTCAGGAAAATATCTCACTCAAGATGACTAGCCTGAAAAAATCTTTTACACCTTTCTGACCTTATCGGGAATCAAAACCAAGATCACTCGCACCAAAGGCGAGAGCATTAGTAACTACACTACGTGGAGTCACGTACATACTTATAGATAAAATACTGTCCCTGTTACATGCCTTAATGACTAGAAAATAAGTCTTAATAAAGTAAAATAGATAGTGCACCTCTATCTACTCTGGGAATTTCTATCAGGTATCTACGTTGTTTCTAGTTTAAAACATCAATCATCTGTCTGTGAAATTATAACGGTAAATTAATAAAAAATAACTTGAAATTAAAATAACGCATAATTTTGAAAATTCTTTGCAGACACAGCCTTCTGCCATACTGTGCACGTGATGGACACACCAAGCCAAAGTATTTTTGTTAACAAACGGTATGCTCTAGCATCAGAGTGCACATGAAGGACTGTTGGGTGCAAATCAACCAAAATTGGAACAACAGAATTCTTAAAATTCATTAAATTTCTGCGGGTAATCGTATCAGAGGCATTGTAATGGAAAAGTGTGGATACATCTCACTAGTAGAGTGTTTTCCGCTGTTGTTAGGAATCAAATTCGATTCCATATGATATGTGGTTGTTGGACAAACATGGGTTTTCTTTCCAATATTTTTACTCCATTGTTCCTATCATCAATACTCACTTGCATATGCCTCCATTTTCCTTACAGCAGGACACAATTGTAAATGTTAAATTAAAAGTAAACTAAAAGAATTCACTTCATTTACAAACGGAAGGCAGTTCTTTTACTAGAGATTAACAACATGTCATCTCTTGGTAAGAATATTCTATTACTAGATACCTTTAGGATTAAAGTTTTGATTTTAATAACGCAATATCACACGTTCCCATTCCCTTAAATAGTTCCTTGTAGATTTTTTTTAAATTTGTGTGTTTTCTTTTCTTATTACTTGTGTACTGTCCAAAGCTCAGTCACACTCAACAGCATTAACTTGTTGGCCTCTTAGCCTTCGCATTATCAGTGAGTGTGAACAATGGCGATTCGAATATCGATATTTGAAATTCTCATTCATATTCTCCACTTGTTAATAAACCGAGGTTTAGCTCTTGAAAGAGATTTGATAATGAGTGCAGAATCTCTAACCTCTGGTTTGTCACGTCTCTGCTTGTTACCAGTTAGCAAGAACTCAACGTGATTTGTCCCCAAGTTCAAACTCAAAAAAATTCGTGTGATTCCACAAACCATCAATTGCATTGAACAATTTCATGACCTTCAAATTTACTAAGCTTTGGTGGTTATTCATTTGTGTTATAATGGAGTGCCGATTATTAGAATTTTATAATTTTCCATAAATAATTGTTAGAGCTGGAAGATAAGGTACACCTTGTCTCAAAAAGGTTGAGCGCATTCTTTATTGGTGTTTTGAGGCAAAAATTTTCTAAGTCCAGCTTCGGGTATCTTCGGGAAAAAGTAAGCCAGGTTCGAACCTCCAAGCCAGCCTTTGCAATCGGGAAAAAGTTTGCAGATGTGTTTTTCTTCTTTTAAATATAATAAGACTTGTTACCAAGTGTTTAAAAAAGCAACATTGATTGAAATACTTAATGATACAATATTTCGAAACCTTGCACATGCTTGTTTGTCATTTAGCGTTTGTAGTATTGTCAATGTGTCTATACGTAATAGAGCATTTAAATACGTTAAAGAATCTTTCCATATGTAAAAGAATGCTCAAAATTAAGAAATAGAACATAATTATCGCCTGAGTACTAAAATAAAAGTCAAAGTAGAACAGAAACAGCGTTTGTAATGGATATGAATGTCATAATTATCTTGAGATCCGTTATACATCGCTAGAAGCTTAGTTCTAGAAGTCCTTGTGTTAGCTCATTGGTAAGCTGCCGGATTTCAAATCATAAGGTTGTGAGTTCGAATCCCATCTGGGTCAATACTTTTTTTAAAATTATATTTTCCGCAATGCATGAAAAATTATATAAAATAATTACATTAAAATACATAAGTTGTTTATATATAACATAATAATTGCAGAACATAGTAATTATTATGTTTAAAATATAATATCTGAGATAATTTTCACAGTAGGTCGTTATTATATATGAGAATGTTAAATACAAGTTAGGAAAATCGTTTAATAGCAATAAATAAGTTATGTAGTGTATTTATTTGCAGCTATTTGTCATACAGATTTAACTTCTCAATATTCTCATTACAGTATGTTATTTATATTCGTGAAATACAGTATATTCCTACGGATATAGAAAGTGTATAAATAGAGTATCCAAAGTCGTATCCTGCTTCAAGACACATAGCTTTTCCCGATCCCCTTAACGTCACGGGAAGAAACACAAATTCTCTTTAGAACGGAATGTCGTTACTTAGAGTCTCATTCGAATACGTTGAATATGCTTTTGTGTATTCATCTCTCTCTCTCTCTCTCTCTTTCGCTTTGTTTATGTGTGTGTGTGTGTTGCAGAATATCCCAAGTTGAATACAACATTTGCAAAGTATATGAGCATCATTGTCATCGAATACCAGAAATTGAAAGTCGTGTTTCTTCGGGTTAGGTTTACGTGTTCATGTTAGCTCACTGGTAGAGTACGGACTTGCCACTGAAGAGGTCTTGAGTTCAAAGCCTACAGCTAATTATCATTCTTTTGTTAGTAGGATTGCACAGAAATCGGATACAAGGAGTGGTTTACTTCTAGAAATATTTTCAGAAGCGTTTAGGTAGCTCTGAAAAGGGCTGTTTTCGGGAGTTAAGGCGGGGTCATTAATATTGTGTCCAAGACCCTTCTGAATTTATTACACGCTCCATTCTTCTGGGCATGGAATCTATTACATGGGTGACAAATCTATCTCCTTCCCCTACCTCCAGCCATGCTTCGGAAACAAGATGCCACAGGTCATCCTGAGTTCTTGGTGGATCTGCCTCAGGCCAACTTTCCCTTAGAGTACGCTTCACTTCTGCTCACATATTTTCCATGAGATTGAGGTCTGCTCCACGAGGCGGCCAGTCGATTAAATCAATCTCAGGGTGCCCTGCGAACCATTCCTGAACCACACGGGAATTATGTATTGGCGACTGGTATTGCTGGAACTGAATTACACCATCAGGCTGAAACAGATGGCACCATGATATTACTGATAATGTCTAAGTACTGAGCATTGTCCAGATGTCCTTCAATTCTATGAAGCTGTCCTGCTCCGCGACTGGAAATCCAACCCCAACATAAAATAGATACATGGCCACTGCGATTGCAAGCAGCCACATATCCATGGTCATATCGGGTGCCTCTCGGACGATACACAAAACGGCGTTCCTCCTTTGATGTTGTGAATATGGATTCATCTGAGAAAACTACGTTTTCCCAATTGAGACCCACATTCGCCTGTGCAAACGCAAGACGGTAATTTTGTGGTCGTCTGAGAGTTTTTCCTTCACGGCAGCAACACGGCCACGTAACCCAGCATGACGAAGCCTTCGCAGAGCTGTATGCTTACTACCAGGAAAGAGAGAAGCTTCCCTTATCTGTCTAGACGTCCTTAGTGGGTCTAAGCGGGCTTCGTTTACTAATCTCGCATCTTGGGCTTCGGTTGACACATGCGGACGACCAGGAGATCGTAAATTACCAGTCTGACCTGTAGCACCATATTTCCGAATCCATTGCCTTCCTGTAGAGGCCGGGACACCTACTCGCCTGCTAGCTGCAGTTGCAGAATAACCTTCCAACTCCCATAAAGTAATTACTGCTGTACGTCTATCCATAGTTACCAATGTTCTGAGCTGTTAGAAGAAAGCAATAGGTAAAAGCTAGTACCTGACGTGTGATTGGTTACTTGCACGACAAGCCTATTGTGGGGAACAGCGTTGCCAGATCTAGCATAATGATGCTAGATCTAGCATAATTTGCATGTCTCTAGCACCTAGCATCTTGCTTTTAGCATCCTGCCCAAATCTAGCACAATTTCAGCAAGTTATCAAAAAGCCGTAAAACCTGGAGAAGTTGGTCGTGGGAAGAAAAAGAACGGCAGAAATGTATCCTCTTCCATTGATTCATACACTCGGTAAACCATACAGGCAGTCTTATTTTCCTAAGTGAGTTCGGAACGGCTTTGGGCTTTTTTTTTTTTTGTGGCTCCACCTCGGGTTTTCTAATCCTTTAACTCCGAGGCATGGGCGGAGCTATGGGGGCCATTCTCCCCCCAACTTTTTGACAACTTCACCATCTTTACTTCTGACTTCATGATCATATTTATTCCTGAAATGACAGCTCCGAGACCGACCAAAAATCTGCCCCCTCCCCCAGCAGACGATTCCCAACTCCGCTTATGCTGCGAAGTAATTTTCTTTCAAAATATGTAAACAAAAACTTTGCATTCATTTATACGATATATACGCCATTGAGTTTGGCAACGACTGCAGTAATTTAGTTGAGTTAAAATTTTGGTGCGTGAAGTATTGAGTTCTATCCATGCATTCTTGCTCTCTGTGTATTTTAAGTTACGTTATCGTATCTCAACTTTGTTTTTTTTTTTTTAACTCCTGAATTAGTAATTATGAGGATCTAGCATAATTTGACCGAATCTAGCATAAGTTCGATCAGGTTTTGGAATAATTCCGAGCTGTGAGTCTGGCAACGCTGGTGGCAAACGACTTGGTCAACGACTCGCGAAAGAAATCTGAAAATGGTGCGCCGTAATAATAATAATAAAAACAGTTATAAAGGAATATTAATACATACGAAAAGCTGTTTAAAGAATGAATTGTTATACTGACTTTACACGTATAAAAACATATACCATATACCAAACAGATTGAGCGATATGATTATAGCTGTTTTGAGACGAACACTTTCGAAGTCCAATTTCGGGTGTCTTCGGAAAACAGTAAACTAAAGCTGCTGGTTCGAACCTCCAAAGCCAACCTTAGTAATCGGGAAAAGATGTACAGATATGTTTTTCCTTCTGTTAAATATAATAAGACATGTTGAAATGGTATTAAGTGTAGAAAAAACTAACATTGATTGAAATACTTAATGATACAATATTTCGAGACTATGTATTCACACTCTCGTTTCGTCATTGTGATTTCCATACGGAAAAGAGCATTTACGTATGAGCTCAGTTATATTTCAGAAGCAGCTTCCGAAAAGCGGTCATGTTAGCTCAGTGGTACACCACCGAGCGTTTAAATCGTGAGTTCGATACCCGTTCAGGTGAGATTCCTTTATGATATTCTACTTTCCTCAATGCATGAAAATTATGTAAAATAGTTGCATTACAATTCATCAGTTGTATATATATTTTCATATCATCAGTTGTATATATCAGTTGAATATATATATTCATATCATTTCACGACATAAGTAATTCTTATCTTTAAAATATAACATCTGAGGTATTCACAGAACGTCGGTGTGTTATGTGTGAATATTGAATACAAATTTAAAAAATCGTGTAATAGCAATAAATAAGTTATGTAATATATTTATTTGCAGCTACTTTCATCGCAGATAACTTCTCAATATTCGCATTACAGCATTTAGGTAGAGCATATCGAAAATCGGATCGTGGTTCAAGACAAAAAACTAGCTAGCCCCAAACTGTCACGTAAGAAATTCACGAATCGCAAAAGTAAAGTGAAGAGATTGAGAGCGGTAATTCCTTAATCGCTCTCTCTCACTCTCTCTTATCTGCATTTATACATATAAAAGTGTATGTGTGTATGTTCCATCATAACTCATGTATGCCTAGAGCAGGGTTTCTCAACCTGGGAGTCGCGGCCCCTAGGGGATCGCGAAGATAGGCGGAAGAGATAAATATAGGTAGAATCTAATACCAGAAATTATTTTTAAATATTATTTTTAATTTTGTTCTGATAGGCATACTTTTATTTTTTATACACACTGTAAAGAACAATAAAAAATAAGTCTACTGAACATTTTCAAAGGGTGTAGAATTCGTGTTACTATTCGGTTCAAAGTCTCTTGTCGTCGCGAATTCTGTCGAGAAATTTGAAGCTTTAAATATACAAAACGATAACCATTCCTGTTGTTCTGTATGGTTGCGAAACATGGTCGCTTACTCTGAGGGAAGAACATAGACTGAAAGTATTTGAGAACAAGATCCTTAGACGAATATTCGGACCCAAGAGGAACGGGAATGGGGAATGGCGGAAACTTCATAACGAGGAACTATATAATTTATACGGTTACCCAACATTGTTAGGGTCGTCAAGTCTAGGAGGCTTAGGTGGGCAGGTCAGGTAGCTAGAATGGAAGAAAGTAGAAACGCTTTGAAAGTCTTGACTGGAAGACCAAACGGAAAACGACCATTAGGAAGACCTAGGGGCAGATGAGAGGACAATATTAAGATGGATCTCGCTGAGATAAGAATACAAAGCAGAAACTGGATCCAATTGGCTAAGGATAGAAGTCAGTGTAGAGTTTTTGTGAACGCGGCATTGAGCCTCCGGGTTCCATAGGCCATAGAGTTAGTTAGTTAGTAGAGTTGTTTAAAAATGAATTTAAATCAAAGAGGTATGATATAAAACTAATGAGAACTGTATATAGAAATACTAGAAAAATACACATGAAACAAAACCTGCACATTGAAATACAATTAAAATTAAAACCTAATGAGATACCTAAGCATGGTGTAATTTCACTAGTGCAGCAATGCCCGGTTCAATCTTCATGACGAATATTATCAAGCCGTTTTCAACTGATAAGCGATTTCTTATCTTTGTTTTCATGTTTACCATAAAAAACACACTTTCGCACAAGTACGATATAGCAAATGGAATTATTACTTTTAAAGCAGCAATCACCAGACCAGGATATTCTTCTCTCCTCATCAGGCAGAACTTGTCCAAGTCTTCGTTACAGAAAACCAGTTGCAAAGACTTGTCGCATGATCATTCTATTATTTGGTCAAGAAGTTGTGGGCTTAGATCGGATACGTTAATGGCCTCTTCAATGAAGGAGTTTAACATCCATCTTGAACCAACACCTTCGTCGTTGGGAATATAGATATTACAGTTACTGTATCCACTGTCAGTGCCGGGCGCCGAAAAGAGGGGCCACACATTTCGGAGGAAGTGTGTTACTCAAGTTAGGAAAGTGCATGTGCACATGTGTAAAATAGAAGGAAAAACGTAATAAAATGTGCTCAAAATTAAGGAAAGGTAGGGTTTATTTTGAAGATGTTATTGAGCTTCGTGCCAACCATGGTGGCGCTTCGTAGCTAGTCTGTCGACGTCACTCATATATACGGTGACATCGTACTATACTCTCGCCCCGGGCAATGATTTTCCATGGCACTGTTCACTATAAACAACAACATTAAAAAAATGGATTCTACTATTATAGAAATAGGTATGTTAAAAATCCCACACAAGCTTATTATAAAACAAATTATAAAAGGGTCGCTGGCAAGAGCGTGTGATAAAAGGGGATCGTGATAGGAATTAGATTGAGAACCACTGGCCTAGAGTAATTTTAACCACATTTCTTATAGTTTCAAAAAGAGTGCTGTCGGGTTACCTATGGTGAATGGGAGGGGGATACATATAAAAGATTGCTAGAAAATGATCGATATTAGATGCATAGTTTTCGGGGTCGCTTAGATAAATAGTGAGACTTTCAATTTCGCTTAACTCCGATTAAGCTCTCATTAGTAGGGATGGGCACGAACGACTTTTCTTTGAAACTCGACTCGACTCGAAACAGACATCTTTGAGGTCTACTCTTGGACTCGGTGCAAAAAATATCTTCCAACTCGACTCGGATTAGAGTCAAGTCGAACCAAAACGAGCCAAATCCTGTGTGTAGTCCTACCTAGACAATACATAGACAATAATTATTCTATCATCAATTATACTACTGTTACTACAAATAATAATAATAATAATAATAATAATAATAATAATAATAATAATAATAATAATTATTATTATTATTATTATTATTATTATTATTATTATTATTATTATGACAACACCGTGTACAAACATGCACGATAGATGGTTAGTAAAGGAATACTAAAAGCTAGTTGACTGCCGACGTCGGTAGTCATGAAGTCTACAAGGCAAGGACATCGTTCATTACCCTAAGCTGTAAGCGTCGGTGGACTACAGATGGTCAACTATTAACCTCTCGCCAGAAATTGGTGGCCCCGCAGCGACGATCCGTGATGGCCCAAGTTCCATATTGAAAACTTTACTACCAGCGGCAGAGACGCGATGAAACGCCAACGAACCACAAAATTACTCTCCCAAAATATGTTAAAATGCCTATATGTGTGATTTGTTTATATTTAGGTGAAACAAAAAAACACAAAACAAATACCCCGGGGTGGACGCGAACTATCAATATTACGATTACTAGACACGTGTTCTTCTGACTTCCCCACGGAAACGATCATAAAAAGCTTGGTTGTTGAAGGATAAATCATTGACGTCTTAATTTAGCCAATCAGACAAACCCCTACATCTCGAGTTCTAGGAGGTCATACCGTGAACCGTTTCAGATTTATTGCTTTCTGGTGGAGTACTATCCATGCGCAAAATTTGAGCATAATAGCCGACATGCATCTTCGGTGCCTCTTATCTTTAGTACAATTTTAACCAGAGATGGTGTGGGTCAATGAAAATTTGATCCACGACCCACCATGACCCACTATGACCCACCACCCAAATGACCCATTGGCCCACTCTGACCCATCAACCATCGTGATCCACTCTGACCCACCACCAATTATGAACCACTCTGAACCATTGCGACCAACTCCGACCCACCAAAACCCATCGACATCAACTCTGACCGATGACCCACGTCCTCCTCTCCATTGACTAAAGAGATTACACTTGTAATAAAACAAGACTGTGAAATTATCACTTATCGGAGTTTGAATTTCTACCGTCATTGGCTCAAGCACCTCTTTGTTACAATACTGGTGGGTCTGACCTTTACGATATATAATGGCAAAGTGTTTCTCATCTTCCGAATTAAAATGAATTTAAATTTATCATATTTATTTCTTTGTTGCCTTACAGACACATTTCAGTAGAAAATAGGGTGAAATTTAAAAGTTTCGAATCAAGGAAAAGTAGACCAACGTAAAAAAAAAAAAAAAAAAAAAAAAAAAGAGAGAGAGAGAGAGAGAGAGAGAGAGAAACTAATTTTCTATATAATTAAGCATGCCGTACTAATTGGAAATGCCCATGTAATTAAGTTTAGAATACAAATTTTATGGCCATTTTTCTCTAACTTTATGGCTTGATTGCCTTATGCTCGGAACGCTCCATATATTAAACACTAGCTTCAGCAATTATAAATAGAAAGCAGTGGGTATAAAATTCAAAAAGAACTTTAGTTTGCATTACTCAATTTTTTTCTCAACTAATATCAATCGTTTTCGATTATTTTTACAAATCAACCCACTACCAATTTCCAATATATAGAAAATGCACCCCCGTCCCCCCGCTCATAAAAGACAATTTTAAAAAATGCCAGGGCATATTCTCTTTATTTTTAATAAAGAGTTATATGCTGAATTTCAGCTCTCAGTTGAACGGCTTGTGAGATACTAAATTTTTCGCAAAAATTCAGACTTCTACTCCCCCTAAGGATATGTATTATAATGAAAGTGACACGCGTATGATAACTTCCCAGTTGGGATTGGAGCCTGATTATATACCAAACGTCAATTCATTTGACTTTGCAATTTGACCGTGATGATTACGCAGACATAGTTACTTTCAATTTTTTATGATACATATCCTTATTTCATATGTTACAGATGATTCAAAAATATTTTTTCAAGCAGTTAGCTCCTCTAGAATCTCACAGGCTGCATCCCAAAATCCAACTCCTACTATCCTATGATAATCCAAAAGTGACTGAACTTTTTTTTATTAGGAACAAATGACAAAAGAAAAATGGAGATCTTGAAAGTAAAATGTAGAAAAGTTCGGTGCCCCCAATAACTCCATATTTCTCCGCCCCTTCATTCCGAACTTAAAAATAAAACTTAATTCGAATATGGTTAATTAGTGAACTTATTACAGTTAAATTCCACTCACTACATGCTACAGCTACAACTATGTAAGAAAAAATAACAACTGTGAAACATGTTCTGAATTACTATTACATTTCTTACGCTATTATTAAACATATTAGAATAGTAAAAGAGGATTGTTCGTGAAATAGTATATTTGCTCATGATTTTTAACTTTTTCATACGGAAAAAATTAAAATATTATTCAAGTTTTAAAATTTGCACTCTGCAAATATGTTGCCCTCTAGGCAATGGGACTAATGTGGACTAATGGGAAATGCTGCACTCTTATCGGCGCTGAAAACTTATGATTCGATTCTAATATCGGTTGATTTCGATATATTTATGTCGCTACGTAACCACCCTGGGTGCTAATGGGAGCTTAATTGAACTTGAATTGAAAGTAGAGCTATTCACCTAAGCGACCACGAAACTATGGATTCAATAATAATATCGACCCGTTTCTAGCATTTTTGATATGTATCCCGACAGTACTCTTTTTCCAGACTGTAAGAAATATAGTTAAAATTGCTCTAGATATATCAGAATTATGTTGAAACACACACATAAATCCACTTCTATATTCTGTATAAATAAAGAGAGAGTGAGCGAGCGAGCGAGCGAGAGAGGACGACTCAAGGCATCACCACTTCCACATTGCAAAAGCATATATCAGGAATTGAATTGAAAATCTATGTAAAGACTTTCTGCTGTGGCATGCTTCATAAGGACAATTCCAGTCTGCTCACGTGACCTTTGGGGTTCATGAATTTTTTTGCGAGCGTTCCGACTTTGGATTCTCTGTTTATACCCTCTGTTTATGCATCGAATAACTTTTCAAGAACATAAATGACATTCTATATTATGAATGTTGAGAATTACTCTCTATATGACAAATAGCTGGAAATAAATACACTACATGATTTATTTATTGCTATTGAACGAGTTTCTTAACTTGTATTTACATCCTCATATATAATACCGACCTACTGTGAAAATTATCTCAGATGTTATATTTTAAACATAATAATTACTATGTTCTGCAATTATTATGTTATATATAAACAACTTATGTATTTTAATGTAATTATTTTATATAATTTTTCATGCATTGCGGAAAATATAATTTTAAAAAAAGTATTGACCCAGATGGGATTCGAACTCACAACCTTATGATTTGAAATCCGGCAGCTTACCAATGAGCTAACACACGGACTTTTAGAACTAAGCTTCTAGCGATGTATAACGGATCTCAAGATAATTATGACATTCATATCCATTACAAACGCTGTTTCTGTTCTACTTTGACTTTTATTTTAGTACTCAGGCGATAATTATGTTCTATTTCTTAACTTTGAGCATTCTTTTACATATGGAAAGATTCTTTAACGTATTTAAATGTTCCATTACGAATAGAAAGCTAAATGACAAACAAGCATGTGCTCATATTAATAAAAGGTTTCGAAATATTGTATCATTAAGTATTTCAATCAATGTTGCTTTTTTAAACACTTGGTAACAAGTCTTATTATATTTAAAAGAAGAAAAACACATCTGCAAACTTTTTCCCGATTGCAAAGGCTCTTGGAGGTTCGAACCTGGCTTACTTTTTCCCGAAGATACCCGAAGCTGGACTTAGAAAATTTTTGCCTCAAAACACCAATAAAGAATGCGCTCAACCTTTTTGAGACAAGGTGTACCTCTTGGAGGCCATGATATCAGGAGACTCCGACCAATGTAGCGATCTGGAAATTTCTCATTGACGAGAGTGAAGTCATGACTCTGGGATACTTCTTCCTGTTGGACCCATGCTCTTTTCATGACAGTCTTTTCTTTCAGATTTGTAACTAGCCATGTCTCTAACATTTGCAATAAGATTTATTGGACTATTAAGAATTCAGAACCAAATAGATATTTTACATGATATTATCTTAGCCTATTTGCCATTTTCGTTATGTTCTATGTATTGTGAATTCAAAGAAATACTGATCATGCAATAAGATTGGAACAAATTTACTTAAATCCAAGTGGTGAACTGCAATAAACGAAACAGACTTTTTTCGTGTATATATATGTTATTCATTTTCTTCGCCGATGGCTCCAGCATCTATGATGATTTCAGATTTCCCTGCAGAGGACAGACTTTCAATACACAGGAGGATAAAGTAGTGCTGCAAAAATTCTAGTAACTTACATTATGCACGATTGGACATATCCCCAGGGAGAATTTCGTAGCTTCGCTGAGAAATTACTCTGGCCCACACCCTGAAATCATCATTGTCTATCCCTAGGACATTGTGTTACCGCTTGATGCATATATAAACACTATGGGGCAAGGCAAAAATACTGATTTTGTGCATCAAATGTCACATGTTCAAATAAGCTATGCATGATCACTTTTATTGGTTCTTCACACTATTATTTCTTGCCTTATACACCGGAGACCTTTATCTATCCTGTTGCTCACCAATACAATTCTTGCCTCATCGGTAATCGACGTTGAGACACAATAACAGAATACCATCATCTTAATTAGCTCAAATATCAACAAAGTTCGAAAAATGTTGAATTTCGCATTTTATTAGGAACATGTTGTTTCACGAACAGTGTAATCCGATCTGGATGACAACATAAGAAAACTAAAGAGTAATTTGTCATTCATTATTTGATCCATAATCCTTCCTTTAAAAGTTTGTGCTTCTAGAAGCTTCAATTTTTATCAAATTGTACCATAACTTCAATGAACACATTCTTAGTAGTTATGGTCTTCAATGAACATACCTGGGTATATGACATCGAAATGAGGGATAGTGTGACTTTTTTGAAAGGTTATTTTTACACTCTATTTTCTTTGTTCCTTCAAACAGACGGATAAACTAAGTTGACAGCAAAAGAATGAGAGATCATTAAAAGTATATAAAAGAAAAAAAAATAGAAATTAAGGCTGAAAATTGATTTTATTCATTTCTTAAAAAGTTGTGTAGCTAGACAGAACTTTAGAAAGCTTTTTTTAGTTCTCTTTTTCACTTAAAAGCCTAGGAAAGTCTCTTAACTGAATTTCTGAAGGAAATGTAAAGAAAACTAAAAGCCCAGAGGAAATGAACAGACAGAGTCAATATACTACTCGTATTTCTACTCGAAAGGCTTTTGTTCAATTACGAAGCATTTAATAGTTAATGGAACAGTGTGAAGCAAAAGGTCACTCTCATAGTCTTGAAAAAAACTCAGATTGTTTTATAAAGCCTTTGGTATTGAACAGTAGTATTTCTGTATATTAGCAAGAATTAACGATTTTGTGACTTACAGCTCAACAATTGGATGCTTTTCAAAGTAGTAATACCTTGACATGTTATTTTTAGATCAGTACAAGAAAGTTAGATTGAATACTTTAACATTCTACAGTAGTTCCATATTTATTTTTTTACGTATATTGCAAATTTTGTGAACGTTTGACCTATTTCAAAATATCAAGAGTACATTTCGAAATTTTACATAAGTAATAAATAATAATAAATTTTAATTTGTTGGTTTCGTTTCCTTTTTTACATATATTAAAAAGAAGCATAAATTATAATGTAGGATATTTGTGAGAAACTAAAAATTTTGAGTCGTTTCGGAAAATTTCATATTTGAAACAATTATGAAAATTAGGCAACTAGTCTTGAAAATTTGTAAATAAAGTGTATTCAAATTATATATATATATATACCTAGATACATTATATTTATTTTGAAGCTATTATGAATTTAATTTGTTATTTTTAGATTTGCCCTTTCTGCTGTGATAGACAATATTGTAATGAAGATGTACTTACGAATTCTTCCAACGCCATTTTGGTCAATAATAATTCACACAGTCAGCAGAAACACTTGAACACGTGGCTACTTCCCTTCTGTACGATCTTGGCTACCTGGACAATATGGCGACATTATCGAATAACATGACAATGGGAACATTTCTAGTCACTTTTGTCAGCATGTCTAACTGAAGAGAAGGGAAGAAATATGTTACTTTTGTTCAAGATTGCATATATACAGGGTCTGTCCTGCATGAAACCAGACTAGCTCTGATGTGGCGCCCTTCCGCGTCGCGCAGTGAAACTAACTGCCGGGAGAGGTAGTGGGGGCCGTAGCAACACCACGCACAAGCGTTCAGTTTGCTGCGAGCAGTGGTTCGGTGTGAATCGAGTGTTGAGTGAGGCGTTGTGCGAATGCCTCGGAACAAAACGAAATGCCGCGGTTGCTTGAGCAGCGTTACGCCATTAAATTTTGTGTTCGACTATGGAAATCGGGAACGGAGACAGATCAAACGGCATAACGCGGAGTGGCACCCGCCGCTGTCTCCTCGTCCAAAAAAGGCGCAGATGAGCAAGATAAAAGTCAAATCGATGCTCATCGTTTTCCACGACGCTCAAGGCGTCGTCCACAAGGAATTCGTCCCACAAGGAGGGACGGTTAACGCAACTTTCTACGTCCAGGTTCTCGAAACCCCGCAGACGGGTAGCCCGCGTTCGAAGAGACATCGCCAACGATTGGACCCTTCACCACGACAACCCTCCCAGTCACACGGCAAGGATTGTGCAGGAGATTTTGGACAGGAAAAATATTTCTACGCTCCACTACCTCCGTACATCCCTGATCTGTCCCCGTGTAACATTTTCCTCTTCACCCGGCTAAAACGAGACCTCAAAGCACGTCGATTCGAGTCTATCGAAGCTGTTCAAGCTGCCGTTACAAGGACAATGAACAGCATTTCACAAGAGGAGTTGCAGGGAGCTTATCTACAGTGGCAGAGTCGCTGGAAGCGCTGTGTAGATGTCGGTGGGTGCTTCAATATATCCAGTTCCACAACCTTAGTCTGGTTTCATTAAGGACAGGCCCTATATCACACAGTCTTTAAAGTCATAATCAATTTGTTATTTTATTATAGCAGTAGTGTATTTGTGACAAAGAGAAACATCTATGTCGGTGCCCAGATATTCAATCTATACGAATAAAAAAGAAGATTCCCTGGATCATATACAGATTCTTGCTATTTAGCCATGTTGTGATGTTAATGTTAGCAAAAGGAGTTTAGCTGTGAATACGTGGTTTTGTAATTACTGGTTTTAGTGTTACCGGCCATTATGATGTGGTATAGTGAGAAACAATCTTTAAGAGAATTGCAGTAGTAACATTAAGGCGGCGCTAAGTTAAAAAAAAACATGATCAAACAACACCAAAGACCTTAAAGAACGTAGAACTTATTTTATCGATCCTACATTTGTTTGTCCAGCGAATTCTTGTAAACCCATTATCAAACGATTCTTTTTTATAAACAAAGAACATTTTAATATAAAGGATAATTTTATAAGGTACCTATCTATTTCTACACAACATGTTGAAGCTGAAATACAATTGTGAACGATGCATCTTAATTGCTAGAAGATACATATCAAGACTTTTGTTTTCGGGAATATGTGAACTTTTTCAAGTTTCTTTTCAGGGCAGTCGAGTGGTCATCATCAGAGCGAAAAAGATGAGTGAAGACTTTCGAAATGGTTTCGGAGAGAAAGGGCGAGAATTAGTTGGCAAATGAAAAAGTATCGTTAGAACTTGGTGAAAGAAAAACATTACTGCAATATATTAAAATAAAAGAAAATACTGTTATTTGAGAACAAACGTCCTTATTGGAAATATCTTGATATCATAAAGAGTAGCGAAAAGGGTTTAATCTTCATAGTGATACTGAAAGTAGAAATTTTTACTTCTAGCTTACGGGAAGTCACCTGCTAATCATAGCAAAATTCATCTTATGATGATCGATTCTTTATTTTCTTTAATTAGTTTTTTTAATGTTATGTTTCTAGTTGTTATTTTTTATTCTTCAACAGTTATTCCTTAAATATTAAATTAATATTTACAATGTAGAACACATGGCTTTAACGCCCTTTAGTAGAGATATCAAGGACATCCATCGCAAGTTACAATGTAATGAGTATAGCTCTTCGTAATATTTATATTTTAGCGAAGTGATCGTTTATATTTTTAGTATTCTTCAATATTTCCTTCAACATTCATATTTATTTTTTGTTGCACTAAGTATTCTTCAAAATTTACTAAATTAATATTTAAAAAATAAACCAATCATAATTGAATGATAAAGTTGTTTGTAGAATCATACATTGATAAACTAAGTGCATATTGTTTACTTAGTTTAGAAGAAAAATTATGCCACTGAAATTTTTAATTGATAGAATGTTTTCTATTTGTTTTGCAGATAAATTTGGTATGATACAAATGGGTATACTGGGTGTTTTCAAGAAGTAATGAGACTAAGTCTATAAACAGGAGTTTATTCATCCTATTTTAACAACTCCTCCAAATTCTTCAAAATAGTCCGCTTGGGTCTCGATGCACCGGTATCAGTGCGATTTCCATGATTCATACACTCCCTAGAAGTCAGCTTCAGAAATGACTTTTAAAGATTTGGCTACGGCCTTCTGGATGGCGGCAACGTCATCAAAACCGCTACCTTTTTAGGGCGGTTTTCAATTTAGGGAACAGGAAAAAGCCTGCTTTGTCTTCCACAACCTCCACCATTTCACGGCTCACGTCGACTCATCGTAGTTTTTGTCCATCGCTCAACAAATTTGGTACCAATTTTGCACAAACTTTTCTCATGCTCAAATTCTCGGTTACTATGTTGTGTACCGTTGAATTGCACATGTTAAGTTCTTCCACTATTAATCACAGACTCACCCGACGGTCAGAGTCCGAGAGATCTCACCTTTGACACCTATTTATCCAAAGAACACGTCGAAGGGCGTCCAGATCGGTCTTTGTTCTCAACTGGTTTCTAGCCCTCTTTGAAGTTCTTATGCCAGCGAAGACCAGGGCTTTCGAAATGGCATTGTCTCCGTAGGCCTGCTCAATCAAGGCAAGAATCTCTGAAGCAGTTTTACCCAAGCAAACGCAGGTGATGACGTATCGCTACTCTATCATCCGCTCCATTTTTCGCTTTTTATCGTGTGACCAAAATGAAAAGCCACACTACTGTACGGTGCGATGCTTAGGGTGATCTGGTACCCCTAGCAACCTTGAAAGTTAGCCCATTTAAAAAGCATAGCAAAATTTTTCACTATTTTCTTCTTTATTATTAAAGTTACAAACGTCAAAATTTGAATAAACCTAGAGGAGACACATATCTATGCCTTGCGTGTTTTAGATTTTGAAAAAAAAAACACAGTAAGGAAATTTCTATCTTTAACTTTGAAAACATGGCAACAGTAAGACCTGAACTCCCTGCGACGGTATAATTTTTCTTGTCCGCCCGAGTCGAGCGGCAAGTTTAGTTCTCTGCCTCGCTCAAGTTGTTCCAATCAGGTGACTCATAAACAGCGGTACAACCAAAACCTTCTTTTCTTATCTCTCTCCCTCTCTCTTTTTTTCTTTCTTTTTATTCTTCGAATTCCTGGAAGGGTAGTTGTCACTTGTCAGCTTACCATTTCCGCAAAATAATATAGTATATATGTCAGTTTGTGATCTTTGGGAAGGATTATAGAAAAAATTCCTGGGCCCTGCTTTTTTAAAAATCACTTTCGTTCTTTGTTGCCTGTCCACATGGCCACTTCTATACTATTTAGACCTAGAACTTTTCTAATTTTTCATGCACACATGTCCGGTGACAATACAATATTTTATAAATTACAGTATACTCATGTGTAATGTCTATATCTCCCTTTTCCTGGAAGTGGAGAAGGAAAAAAATATAGATCTATGTAATGTTCACACTAGCATTTCCTAATTTTAGATTTTTTCTAATAAATGAATTTCGCAAGGCGCCTGAACGCTGTGGGATTGTATAATATGCATAAGTACACCCTCGATCAAATTCGTGTGAAATATCTTGTGCAAACTTTCATTGTGAGTTCGAACAGAAGAGAACCAAGTTTGATAAAGCTGGGTAACGGCTCACGCAACATTTTATGTTCTTGTAAGTAAATGATGTTGGCTTATTTTAAAATTGAGCATGATTAGGGATGAGCACGAGACAAGATTTGTGGTTGTCTCGTCTAGAAAATTTGTTGTAAAAGTGATGTCTCGACTCGAAAAATGTATGTTTCTCTATTGGAAGAGCCGTGTCTCGACTTGAATTTTGTCAGAAAATCCTGTCTCGACTCGTCTCGCGCGCATCCCTAAGCATGATTTAGTAGTAAATTTGTTTTGCACTATACAAATTTGTTTAAATTATGTAATATTTGTGAAAACATTGTTGACCAGGCTCTCAACCAGCCACTAAAGTTTGGGGGGCATAAATATGCTAGGGAGGCAATCGTAACAATTCTAGGTCTCCGTATCAATGTCATACGGATGCATTGTGGTTTGAGGGGCTAAAAAATTTAGGAAGGGAGCAGGCCCCATAACCCCCGCTGTAGTTGCAAAACTATGTAAGTAGATTCCTCAGTACTTTATTTCGCAAAATAAACACCACTACTTTATTTCGCAAAAAAAAAAAAATCTTCACTACGTTATATAAAAATTGGATAACTCGACGGGTCAGTGTGCGAATTGAATATTTTTCCCAGGGCGGATGAATTTCACTCATATATGCACCCAGCCATCACACACGTAAGAGTGGGGAAAAGTTATTCCTGTCTGGGAAGAAAATTTTCTCTTGCAGGGAGATAAAGATATCTCAGAAGAGAAATCCTTGGCATCCTCTCGTCAATTAGCACACTAGGACGGGCCTCTCCCAAGTAATAAGGAAATCGACGCAAAATGCTGTAAGATGACATTTTTCATACTTTTATTTTCACATGACATATTTTCGGCTCCAGACGACACAGGGACGGATCCAGGATGGATTCCTGAGGGATGGGGTAGCAGTGAGTTGTAACACTGCTACTTAAGGTTACTTTAGTTTTATTATGTACAGACTTCAACTTTTGCAGCACTGGTGCTTGTGCCGTTGGAGGTGGCGAGCGACCCTTCCCTCAGGATCCGCCTACAAGTCTCTATACCATCCCTACAGGATAAAATAAGATACGCAAGAATGTTTTCCACTTATGTTTGAAGGCATACGCGTAGCCAGAAATATTCGTTAGTCGGGTTTAAATATAGAGCCCCTAATAATAATAATAATAATAATAATAATAATAATAATAATAATAATAATAATAATAATAATAATAATAATAATAATAATAATTTATTTATTTATTTATTTATTTATTTATTTATTTATTTATTTATTTATTATGAGAAATTGCGACCACAGCCAAAGCCATAATGGTCATATATACAATTATATACAATGGAATATTACAGGAAAAAATTACAACAAAACAAAGAAATTAAAATACATGAAATCATGACAATCAAGAAGAGCAAAAGAAAAAACATTAACACAAGTTTAATTCAAACTAAATTACAAAATAAAATTACAGACATATCCTCAATTCAATAAAGATTCAATCCAGTAGGATGTATTACTAAAAATTAACAAGTAGATCATAAAGTAAACAAATTTAAAAAAAAATTAGTAATAAAACACATAAACAAATATACACCATATGGGTTTAAAAAAATTCAATAGACAATATACAAAAAAAGGTTAAATGAGGTATTTTAATTAAATATAACAATCCAAAAACTGTTTTCTAAGCGCTAAAAAATTCGAATCGAAAAAATCAATTTTGAGTGATTTTTTGTTTATGTTGTCAACACACATAAATAATGGCGAACCAACTAAATTACTATTACACAATATAGGACGGTAAAGCCTAGATTTATACAAGGGAACTTTAATAAACAAATATTCAATTAAGTTCAGTTTCGCATGTATTATATCATGAATAAATTTAATTTGCCTTAAATTACGTCGAACTTCGAGAGCAAGTAAATCCAATCTAGCGAGAATCTCCCTAATCGGCAGATCGTATAGTTTAAATTTATATTATTAATAATAATAATAATAATAATAATAATAATAATAATAATAATAATAATAATATCCGCTTAGTATTGTGTTTCGTAGAACAGATGTAGACTTACTCCTCTGACACTGTCCGTCTCCATATAAACATGTCCCACCCCCCACATCTTTAGATTCCAAATTAGTCTCTGTGGTCCCTTTCTCTGTTCATTTTTAATTTCACTGGAATACATTTCTTTATAGTCTTCAAACTTTGCATAAAATTAACAGTCCTCACCTAAAAGATGTGTGGTGTAGTGTGCAACGCAATACTTCCCTCTGGGAAACCCTGGAAATATACGTATTGCAATCGGGGAACTCACCTGAGTCTCCCGTTTAATCAGTAAGTACGCTGGGAATTTTATTTTGTGAAGTGTTCAAAACCCAAGAGGGAGAGCATTTAGAATAGTGATAGGCCTACATATTTTTACAGAAACGCAAAGGAAGCAATATATTTTGTTACGCCCAGGGATGTGTGTAAAGAAAGTTTGGTTGGTGTTAGGGGGTGTTTATGGGGTTGGGAAAGATTTTAAACAAAGAAACTTTATTTCCTAGCCTTCTCTGGATTACAGGGGTGCTTACAGTCAGGTTTTGGGGCACAGGTTGCACCTATGATTTTTTTTTTTTTTTTTTTGAGGAGAAATTTGTCATTGAAAGCGGAACAATCGAATTTTAATTATACCACAATGATGCTTTTATGAACACGAGTGGCGTATTTAAGAATTTGTTTCGGGGATGGATATGCACAATACGAGAATAAGCACTTAATTTTTCCTTTTAGGTCCCGACAAATTTTAATGAAGTTGTGAATATAACAAATTTATTTCGGGGGGGGGGGGGGGCTTGAGCTCGATAGCCACCGACTGATGAACACTAAGTATGAAGGAGAACTTAGCATGAAACATTTTTAAATAAGTAATTATCATAATAAAGAATGGTAAATTTGGGGGGAGGACAGTAAATGGGAAGAATGTTAACCTTGAAGGGAAAATAGGGACCTCTGCCTTGGTGTGTATATTCTCTACCCATTTACATTTTCTAAACATTGTGATGTGTCGTCGTACGTATATGTAAGCCCTTTCTCCACACAAGAAGATTGTTGTTGTTCCAAGATGAAAGCTAAAATCTTTTCCTTTCAATAGTATATGAAAGGAGGGATTACAACCTGCACCAGCACTTCTTGAAGTACACCACTGTTTGAAAGTATTTCTTTACTAATGTACATACTTTTCAAGAACTTCAGTTTGATGTGTTAGGTCCTATATATCGTTTCTAGCTATTTATCATTTTTGGAAAATATATTGTTCTGCATTTATATGCTTATCTCTCTCTCTCTCTCTCTCTCTCTCTCTCTCTCTCTATCTATCTATCTATCTATCTATCTATCTATCTATATATATATATATATATATATATATATATATATATATATATATATAATATATATATATTACTTCTATCTGTTTACCTGTCTATCAACCGTTCGATTTATCATCTTTCATTCAACATTCAAATACTGTATAGAAATAAAGCTACATAGAAACGGAAGAAATAACCACAGAAATATGAAACACAATAGCACTTCTTCTCTTTTGTTATGTTTCTGAAGCCGACGGTCGGCAGGAATATCTCGCTTTAAGTTGTCTTTTCATGGCACAGATATTTGTAGTACTATCCCTCCTGCTGTCACTCATAAAGTGATTATCAGTCGATATTCACATTTCAAGCAACCACGACTCGAAGGACAGGCAGAAAGACGACCGCTAAACGCGGACAGGGAGGTTCACACAGGAGTCAATAGACATTTCAACAAAAGGAGACACCAACTCAAAATTTGAGTGGGAGGGTTACATCTGCGTTGCCAAGTTTTTAATGACAAACATGGAAGCTTTTTTACTGTGTTTTTTTTTTAAATCTAAAACAGGCAGGGCATAGATATGTGTCTCCTCTAGGTTTGTTCAAATTTTGACGTTTGTAACTTTAATAAAAAACAAGAAAATTGTGAAAAACTTTGCTATGCATTTTAAATGGGCTATCTTTCAAGGTTGCTAGGGGTACCAGATCACCATAGGTAAGACCCCCACTACTGATGCCACCCATCAAAAGTGCTCTGATGGCGACTGGAGTCCTGCTCGGCGGCCAGTCTCATTACTTCTCGGGAAAATCCTGTAGTAAATGTATAAGTTTAATCTAAAGATTTCGCAAAGCGTGTTTCAACTTATTTCTATATACACAAAAAGCTCATTTTTTGGTTAAAATTTTAGCAATTTAGTAACATTTAATGACCAATTAGATGTGTCAGTACTCATCTATTTTCCAGTGTAAATAAAACAAAACGTGCGAGATAAATCAATATGGCAACCCTGTTCTCAAATGTTACCATCATCTCATTATAGAAAATTTGGAGTGCAGACGTGAGAGAACATAAACAAATTTTCTTACTATCGTAGAAGTTTTATATGACATGAAAACGTTGCAAGTTCTCTCTAATTTATTTGTATTTTATTACTCAAAGTGTAAAGTTTCTCAACCATCTATAAGTGTGAGTGTGAAAATATATACTTATATGCAAACAATTTATATGTACATGTATCTGAAAATTTGAATATGTTCAAGTAAAGACTTAACAAAGAGAATTCGCAAAAAATAGGATTGCAAGTTTTTGTATGATTGGGAATAAGTGAGTATTGCATTTAAAATTAGAATATCAGAGAAAGATGTGAACGTGTAACTGTGTATTAATGCGAAAATGTATTTATTTTTTATTATATATACACGACTGCTCAAAATAGTACTTTTCTCTTAAAAAAAAACAAATAAATAAATAAAATTGAAAAAGGTAAGTAAACCTAATATAGGATTATCTATGTATGAAAACGGTATTATACCTTTTACATCATTAGTGTTATAAACATAAGAAAATGGGTAAGATCATTTTCGTGCATTAGAATCATTTCAAACTTCAGTTCTTTCTGGGCATGCGACAATAAAAGTATTAGAAATTTAGTATGCTAAAACAAATAGGGTACTTCTTTGCAAATACCTTTTAAATAAGCAAGACTTCAAATTTCTATGGATTTATATATAGCATTTTATATGTAAATTATCTGTATAAAAAGAAGATGAAAGTATGTTTAATTTTATTCTTTCTATATTCCTGAAGAAAGTTGTTAAAAGTTTTCTAACTTGAAAATATGAGTGTCGGGAAATATTTAATTATTATTAAATTTTCCTAAATTATTAACTACACACTGTTCAAGTCCGAAAGTTTGGTTAATTTTAACTCATGAAAATAATATGGTGTGGACGAGCTCAAGAAACCAATATATATACATGTATACTTTGTTATCTATTAATCGTAAACATTTTTATGTTTCAAGCTCAATTGTTATGTGGATTAAATTTCTAGTCATTTCAAGTCAGTTCTATTTGGTAAGAAAATAGAACAAATGTGTGTAATTTTACTTTTTTTTCATCTAGTCACGTCTCCTGAGTGGGATTTATGTTTCTAAAGTACGCTTCATATACCTAAACAACAATGTATTAATTTACTGTAATGAAGTACTATATAAAAATAAGTTGTCAATTTATTTTAATCCATAACAGAATACAATATAAGTACTATTAGGTCAGACTCAAGGATTCACACAACATAACCTACTCATATGTAAACTAGTAATTATTAATACTCTCAGAAAACACGAATGTATTTGCTTATATTGCATAAATTATTATAATTTGTAAACGTTAATTTGGGATTTTATAAGAAAGGTGAGAATCAAAAATGGTCTTGTATTTTAAGAGAGGGGATAAAATGAATTGCTGTAAAGCAACTGTCAATATTCTACAAGATATTTGCTTAGTATTCCGAAAGCACGGGTAACCTGTTATGTACCGGACTCTAGCTTCTGAAGTCCTGGACCAAATAATGGATAAATTATTCTACACCAGACAATTCCAGCTGATGATCTTCTTATTGACTTTAAGAAAGCGTAAGATATGGCTAATTTTTCGATTTAAATTCACTAGAAGCTTTTGAGTTTGATGTTTTGGGTTTTGCGTTCTTATGCAACACCAGGTTATGGAGAAAAGCTATTGACTTGAGCTCCAAACCGCGAGTGAGCCTTGAATCTGGCAAAGTTGGCAGGTGCACATGTCATCATGGAAAATCAATCTGTACATTATCACACTATCTCACCTTTAAAGATAGTGATTCCTATAGAACAGAAGCTGAGAATTGTTGGAAGCTAACAATAATTTTGAGTCGATTGACTTGTCTCATCACCTACTTGCGATGTTCTGTTTCTCTGGCAGTGGACCTTAGAATTTCTCAACTAATAAAGTTAATTTCAATGGCGATAGAATGAAAGCGTATAATAAAATCATATAAAAGAACAGGTAATGAGTATGGAAAGAAATTTATAATTTTAAAAGTGAATAAACAAAATTTAAAGAATCCAAAAGAAAGTGGCTACACTGGTCTCTTTAGATCTTGTTCAAAACTTTCTCATTCCAGAACATACCGCTCCGTGACACAAATACAGGTTTCGGACAGATTCATAGCCAATAATAAATCACAATTAACAGACTTAAAGTGTGCTGCAAAAGGTGTCTAATCTATGATTTCGCTTAGTACTTAGGTGTTTTCCATTTTATTGTTATCCGTGTGTCTTGAAAAAATAAAATGAATATTTTCTAAATACGTATCAGTTAGTCATAAATATTATAATTATAATTATTCAGAACCACAAGCGAAAGTTCTGCCAAGTCTTAGTCATTTTGTATTTCGCCATAATAGTGGTCTGAAGCTAGTCATAAAACATGACTTAAATCATTAAATACAGTGAAAGGATACACCGTTGAAAACAACACTAACAGTACTACCACTACTGCCACTGATTACTATTTTTGTCACTGTTGTTTCATATGAGGCCAGTAATAATAAAAGATGATTTGTTAGCCCAGTAAACAGTTTGATTTATCATAATCTACTGTTACCACCCAAGTGACAACCATGAAGAATTATTAAACATGAAATGAAATAAAATCTTTGAGTTTAACGTTCCATAAGTGTGCCCTTTAGGCTAATAGAGACGAGGATTAAAGCAGACGTATACTGGTGGAAAAATTAGGGGAATGAGAAAATGGGAGTAACGGGGAGTACCCTGAGAAAACCCACAGGCACGATGTTGTTCACCACAAACCTTCTTAGCCGGGGATCGAATCAGGGGCCTCGCGCACCAGAGGTAAGCCTACTACCAGTGAGCCACTCTGTCCCTTAGAGTAAAGGAGTTTTGGCAATGTGGACATATTCATGAACCCATGAAAGGTGTATCCATAAATCCATAGACACCGCCATTGAAATTCTAGCTGTGTGTTAACACTGCAATTATCAACACAACAGGTTTTTGAAGGATCCTACATTAAGCCGTCAGCATTTTGGTTTGCCTGTTGCTATTGGAGTTTATCAATGAACCTGATAATTCTGCTACTGCTTCTTCTCTGCTTATGTGACGTCAGACGGCGTTCAGCTAAAATGACTGCTATTGTTAGAGCAATGTTAAAGGAAAACTATAGTGGTAACACGTGTATCGAGATGAGAGAATTATTTATGCATTCTGAGTTTTGTGATTTTTGTCCCACTCGAAAGACTTTAATGTCCACGTAATTAACCCTTGGAAGCTAAGTAGATATTAGTGAAGTGTTGAACGACCATCGGAGATAAGCAAGCGCACACAGCAGAATTTAAGAGAAGTCGTGTCACTTGAAATGGATGGAAGCTGATCAAAAGTTGGACTGAAAGAGAGTGAAACAGGAATCGTGGACTCGTTAAAAAAATCCATATGTTAAATTTTAAAACACGACACAAAGGCAACGGTGGAATTCCTTTTTTAGTTACTTAGCATAATGAAGTTTTTGTTTTACCATTTACATGTATATTTTAAGCAGAGAGAAGAAAACAGAATTTATAATTTTAACATATACAGGTACCAGTACATCAATCTATATTTATAACTCTAGTTATGTGGAAACTGTGTTCATATGTGCATGATGAATTCTCGTTCTGCAAGAACTGTAGAGTTACTCAGCTTTGACATACAACAGAATTATAATGAGACTTAGTTAATATTAAGTAGTCTATTAGTGCTGTTAGGAAAACACGTTACAATCATTGGCTTCGTTTGTCTACATCATTAAAATCCTCTTCTTCACTATGCCATTTTTACTAAGCAAACAGACGACGTACAGTACATATGTAACACGGTCATGAAACGTCAAAACTCTTCAACCAGCACGATTTATTGTTACGGAGTTCATTTCTTGTCCAAAAGGTTACTGTTCTGGCCTTAAATTAGGCAGTATGGTGTCTTCAATGATTAGCAAAACAAGAACAAGTAGTAGTTCGTTAGAGAGATGTGTGATCTCCAAGCAAGTCAGATGTATGTTTAATATAAATACGGAATATGTTGTGTGGCTGTTTTATACATTGATTTCAGTATTGCAAATAAACAGATATGGAACATTTGAAGAATGATTATATAAAGTTATTTTCTATGAATGAAAAGTGTAAGACAACATATGATGGTACTATTATTCACAGATGTTTTCGACTGGTATAATTAATAGGATACTGACATGGTATTTAAATCTTCATTAACGGTGCTGAACAGTGTTTTAATTTAATTACATCTCCACCACATAATTGTAGTACGTGGGTTGATCAATATTTAAGTTTCCCTAAGCTATAAACATATTGTAAAGACATATTTGTTAACTATACATTTATGTGTAGGTGGGTCCTTCCCCACTTTTCCACGTAATACTCATTGAGATTGAGGCATTTTTCTCACCGTTGGACCAATTTATCCAAACCCTTTGCAGATAAACAGAGCTCTGGTTATTTAGCACTCTCCTCAAATCCCGCTTTACTTCTTTATCACCAGTTGACAGGAGACCAGATCGCTTATATCAAACCTGAACTCTTCTTCAGGGAAACACAATTCGACATAAGCGACCTGGTCTCTTGTTGACAATAACGCCCACCCTACTCAGCACCCAAACAAGACAGAAAATTGAAGAATTAGGTTGGAAACGTTTGCCCCACTCTCCCTACAGCCTCTATTTAGCACCGAGTTACTTCCATCTTCTTCTAGTTTCAAAGTGTGTATTGCAAGGTGAACTTTTCGAAACAGGTGAAGAAGTGAAGCGGAATGTAAGGAGTGTGCTACAGAGCCCTGCTTTTTGCAAAGGGTTTGGACAAATTGCTTCAATCACTACTATTTGGTAACTTGATTTTAAAAGAGTTAACAATTCATGGAATTCCGAAGCAAGCTTGCCATCGTTACACAAAAAGTGGCATTCCAGATGTTGCGTTTAGCTACCTCCTGGAAAAATCAGTTAGAATTGCAAGGATTCGGAATCAATGTTCCCCAATTAAGAAGGATAAGCTGAAGGTATTAATCCACGCTTAGCTAGATTCAAAATTTACGCTTTCTACATAAAAAATTAGCCACTTTTTGTGTCGTTTCCCTTCTGCCGTTCTTGTTGTTAACATCCAGTCAAATATAAGCTTTTTTTTAAAATCCATCATGGACATAATAAACTTAACTCAAATGACGAAGTTTAGGCCATGTTGAACGGTACTGTTGTTCTAAATATTTACATTCTAACATCCTTAAGCTCCCTGTCTATTATAGTTTCAAATGTTTATTTCGGTCTCTTCCCAACAGCTTCTCTATAAAGTAACAGAAAAAGGAAATGATCTTCAAGAATAAAAAGAAATATCGCGATTCTGTTATAAAACATATTTTTTTTTCTCAATTCATTCCTCGACGGTTTTCGAAGCAATTAAGTTTATCCCCATGATATACTTAATCTCTACAAAATACCATTCCAAACTTGGACGTCTTTCTACGGGAGGTTTACAGAATATGGCAGGAAATAGGGAAAGAAAGTGTTTTTCATACAATAGAATTGTTTCTCCTTCAAACTTTCTAGAATAATTACTAGCACATTAGTTTGTCATTGTGTTTGCTGAGCAGTATTTTTTGTCTCTTCTTCTTATAATTAGGTTTTCATTCGACTCATTCTTACAAGCAATGTTAAATGCTTAAGAATATAAAGCCTCCTTTTGAAACAATCAAATCTTGAACAGTAGCAAAACGTTGAATGAATAAGTTGAACCTGAGCGCATTAGCACAAAGTGCATAGTAGATCACCACAGTGAGAAATGAGTTAGGATTTGAAAGGTCAGAAGCAAACGGTTTGTATTTGTGATTCACAACCAGAATATTCAAAGTTTGAATATGTTGACTGATCATACTGATTTGAGAAAGAGTTTCATAAATCTTCCCATGCTATTTTTAATTCATTTAATTCACTCCGATAGCAATGAAACTCTAGCACTTCCCTGCACAAGCGTCGAACAAATAATCAGAAGATTAGAATTTGCTTATTAGAAAAATATACCGGCTAGCTAGACGTCAAGTTGGCACGGATTTTTGAAATATAAATAAGGATCCTGCTGGTATTCCATATTAGGAAAATCGCCATTTTGGATAGTTATCTTCCTACACACGCTTACGTGATTCTCTGTGTACTGAATCTTTATGCCCTTATGTTACACTATATATGTAATCTAAATATCACAAACTCAACAACAATATATGTCTCTTTTGCGTATATTCAGCAGCCTAGAAATGTACGTTCGAAAAACTCAAGTTCTTCAAAAAACTATTCTGCAACTAAAGGAAATGTTATGTTATCGTTCGGCAGCAAACCACTCATGCACAGACTGAGGGTGTCACTGTGTACAAGTTTACGTAAAGTCTATTCAGTGGCAGCACATAGCAGACAAAATGGACTGGTATTTCATATTAGGAACGTATTCCATATATGGCGCACCCACCCTATTAGTTTTTTTTTTTAATGAAGTAATTGAAGTCCACTAGAGAAGTTGGTCGTTATTGCTTTAATACATTTATCGGACCATTCTGCAGAATTTCTAGATTGATGTGGGACTACAAATCTTCTAACTTATGTAAAAGAGTAACCTAATCGACCATAATGTTGTACTTTGACGCAAGCTTATTTATTATTGTTTTTGAACCATTTTATTCGAGATGTTCTGGCTGATTGGTGATTTTTACCTCTGGCTAGATTAAAGGCAATGATTTTTCGTGTGTCGAAGGATGATGAGGAATATTTTTCAATTTAACGATCTCTTCTTCGGGTAAATGTTTCCTGGCGATGAGACTTAAGGAAATAGTATTCTCAATTGAATTACATTCGAAGGACACAGGGTGAAATATCCAGTGACGAAATTTCTTTTCTAGGGCCACTAAGCGTATAATTTTTAGGTTCGGGAAATTGGAAGAAAATGTGTGTGACAAATTTCGTTTAGGAGTTTGAATTCTTTCAGTTTGACGTTCAACGATTATGTCCTTTATACTAAGAGAGACGGATATTAAGGAAAGCGAATGATGGAAGAATTGGTGGAATGAGAAAGTGGAAGGAACATGTTTACCCTGAGAAGACCCACGCACACTTTGTTATCCACCATGACCTTACTTGTTCGGGGAGTACAGGAGTTGGTTTTGTCTTTAGTCTATTTTTTCCTACATGAAGAGCATTATAAACTACAGGTGAGCTGTGCTAAGCAGAGGTAATTGTAGAACGTAAACTTTGTGGATATGTCTGGGTTTATTTTTGTGCGAGTCTATCACTGTTATGTACAGCACAAGAATTTTATTTAGTTATTTATGTTTGTCTCCCGGACGAATGTACAGACATTTGCGTCGCCCGAACGAACGGATGATGGATATAATCTTGGGTACCATTCCATGGATACTATATTTGATACCATAAGATGGGGCTTCATTCCCATAGACTTCTTCCAGCTCTTCATGGATCTTTTTTACTGGTTTCTACTAAAGATGGAGGAACTAAATGACGCTCCGTACCACAAGCTTTTGAATCATCGCTCTTTCAGTGATTTATCTGCAAATAAATAAATAATAGAAAACAAAGAAAGAGTTGTTCTAACGATTCCCGAATTTGCGTGGTGAACATACAACATAACTATAAAACGCTTCTAAAAGGAGGTTTGTAATTCACCACCTTCTAACTGATTGCACGAACTTGTTCATACCTCCTTCTACTTTGCTAATGATGTTAATTTGAAGTCGGGGTATTAAATGCACCAGGTCTCTTGCAATAGAAGTGACTCCAATAAAAAAATGAACATTTGTTTTTCATAAGTTGAACTACATTTGGAGGAACGAAAAGGGAACATCCATTCGTGCGGAGAAATTGAATAAAATAGAAGAAAATTAGTTCCATTTTCATTCTAGTGTATTGAATAGAAAAAAAAATATGAAATTGTTCTAGGTCGAACAAATCAGACAATCGTTTTCTTCTTTCAAAGATTGGAAAGAAATTCTAGAGAGAAAAATTACATTAAAAAAACTAGGATTTTGCCTTCGGGATGCAATATTCGCTTTACTTTGAAATAAGAAAAGAAAAGGAGAATAAGTTTTAAAAATCGTCATTTTCGAGATTGCGCGTTATAGTAAATTGAGATCTAGAAAAAAGAGCTCTATTTAGAATGAAAAAATATTCACCTAAAGAAGAAAAGTAATCAAAAAGGGCCTGAAGAAAGAAGGATTATGAATATGGACAATAATTATTATCAAAGGTGAAAAAAATAACTCTTTTCTTTCTTTTGAGTTCCGATCCATCACATAGTACACTAAAACGAATATATAATGTAAAAGAGAGAATAGAATAAATAAGAAAAAAAAACATTTCTCGGAGCTGAATGTGAAGGTAATAACGGTCGAAATTTTCCATGTTTATCATTCTTTTTTACAATCTTCAGTGCAGAACAGAATTTACCCTACTTTTTATTATACCTGCTAACATTTTAGATAAGATTTACTAGGGGTCATCAAGAAATACTTTAAATGGTTGTTAAATTATGGTTAAGTGCAACCTAAGGATTTAATTTCGTTAATGGATTAGTTGATTCGATTTTATAGTCCGTTTTCAGCATAGAGCCTGCGAGAAACGGGATCTATTAATTACAGCAAAATCCAAACCACTAATCTGAGGAAAACACTCAACTTTACCAAGAATAGAAATTAAACCATTCATGGAGAAACTCGCTGTAGTAATTGTCCAATGAAATGGTACTAAAATGGTTTATATTAAGGTAATGGGAAGGCGTAGGTGGAAATACAATATTAAGATGGATATTGTAGAAATGGGAATACAAAGTAGAAACTGGATTCAGTTGGTTAAGGACAGAAGTCAGTGGAGAGCTTTCTTGAATGTTACCTCCGAGACTATGAAGTTAGTTATCCATAGTAGTAGAAAATGGATCGATCTGGGCCAGACCTGAGCCAGTTTTAATCAACTCACAAGCCCCTGGGAAAATGACCACCTTGCACCGTGAGCCCACGGCCTTTTACGACCTCCATTTAGGGGTGAATTCGTTCCCTTTTATGACCACTTTTTAGAGGGTGTATTCATTCTCTTTTACGAGCACATTTTTAGGGGGTGTACTCATTCCCTTTTATGAGCATATTTTTCAACCCCTATTTTAACATAGGAGATAACACATAAGCTTACGAACACATAGAAGAACAGATAACACATAACACTACGTAACACACAGCAGAGCAGATAACATATAAGACTCGTTCCCTTTTACGACCTCCATTCTAGAGGGTGTACTCGTTCCCTTTTATGAGCACTAGAAAATGGATCGATCTGGGCCAGACCTGGCTCAGTTTTAGCCAACTCACAAGCCCCTGGGAAAATGACCACCATGCACCGTGAGCCCACGGTCTTTTACGACCTCCATTTTAGGGGTGAATTCGTTCCCTTTTATGACCACTTTTTAGGGGGAGACCTCGTTCTCTTTTACGAGCACATTTTAGGGGGTGAACTCATTCCCTTTTATGAGCATATTTTCCAACCCCTATGAACAAACAGCAGAACATCAGACTACGTAACATAACGAACATACAGAAGAGAAGATTGAACTCGTTCCCTTTTATGAACACATTTTAAGGGGTGACCTCGTTCTCTTTTATGAGCACATTTTTCAACCCCTACGAACACAGAGAAGAGAAGATAACACATAACACTACGTAACACACAGCAGAGCAGATAATACATAAGAGTACATAACATAACAAGGGTGAACTCGTTCTCTTTTATGAGCATATTTTTCAACCCCTATTTTAACATAGCAGAAATTACACTGACACTACGTAACACACAGCAGAACAGATAATACATAGCACAGCTAATAAAAGAACATGGCATATTTTCCAACCCTTATTTTAAGATAACAGAAATTACACTGAGACTATGAACACACAGCAGAGCATAAGAGTACGTAACACACAAGGGTGTATCATTCCAACCCCTATTTCAACATGACAGAGACTACGAAACATGGCGGACATAGCACAGGGGGTGTATTCATTTTTTCCACCTCTAATTGAACATAGCAGAAATTACACTGAGAGTACGTAACACACAAAAACCTCCATTTTAGCGGTGTATTCATTCTCTTTTATGATCATATTTTCCAACCCCTATTTCAACATGACAGAGACTATGAAACATGGCGGACATAGCACAGAGGGTGTATTCATTTTCTCCACCTCTAATTGAACATAGGAGAAATTACACTGAGACTATGTAACACACAACAACCTCCATTTTAAGGGTGTACTCGTTCTCTTTTATAATTACTTTTTCAACCCCTATTTTAAGACAATGAATACCTATGTAACATAGCGATTCGATACGCTCATTGAACCGTTTTGGATAAAACTCAGCATATGGGGGTTTCCGACCATGCTGATTACAAATATCATACTTATTTTTACCTGGGTCCTATAGTTTATGTGGCATACGCCCTTTTTATGACAATTTTAACCGATTTGGGTGAAACTCGGTATATGAGGGTTTTCGGACATGCTGATTACAAATATCATACTTATTTTTATCTGGGTCTTATAGTTTATGTGGTATACGCCCTTTCTATGACAATTTTAACCGATTTGGATGAAACTCGGTATATGAGGATTTTCGGACATGCTGATTACAAATATCATACTTATTTTTATCTGGGTCTGATAGTTTATGTGGGATACGCCCTTTGCATGACACTTAAAACCTAATAACTCGAAAACGAAACAACATATCGAGGTGCTGTTTCCACATTTAGCAATTGGTCATCAAAAAAGTACTGACCATCAAGGTCAAAAATTAAAACTCGAAAACGGAGCCACATTTAGTAATTGTTCATCAGGTACTACATGTTCCAAAATAGTGGCCATCGAGGTCAAAGGTCAACATACTTAAAACCTAATAACTCGAAAATGGATCCACATATAGAGGTGGTGTTTCCACATTGAGTAATAGGTCATCAGGTACCACAAGTTCCAAAATAGTGGTCATCGAGGTCAAAGGTCAAAATACTTAAAACCCAATAACTCGAAAACGAAGCAACGTATTGAGGTGGTGTTTCCACATTGAGTAATAGGTCATCAGGTACCACAAGTTCCAAAATAGTGGTCATCGAGGTCAAAGGTCAAAATACTTAAAACCCAATAACTCGAAAACGAAGCAACGTATTGAGGTGCTGTTTCCACATTTAGTAATTGGTTATCAACTACTACAAGTTCCAAAAATAATGAAAGCCCAATGAACCAATGAACGCAACTAACTCGAAAACGAAGCAACGTATTGAGATGCTGTTTCCAAATCTAGTAATACGTCATCAACTACTACATGTTCTGAAAACACTGACCATCGAGGTTAAATGTCAAATATTTAAGCTTTAATAACTTTAAACAAATCCTGTGTGACCTATTCAGTTTTGTACCAAGCAGAGAGAAGTGAAGAATGAAAACATATGACTGGCATACTTCGAGAAAGAAAGCAACGATATACATTTTAACTAGCTGCGTATTTTAAATTATTTTGTACTATTTAAATAAACAATCGGATAAATTTAACCGGCTCAGAGGTTCAATACCATTTTGTAGTCTTGAGTGAGCTTTCCAATTTTGTAGCAAGAACGACCATTTTTGAAACTAACTCAGAATTTCATTTCATTTTGTAATACTCAAATTTGGATGGAGTGTTTAGTTTTGTACGAACCAGAAACATTTGATTGGATTATTTCCTTATGTACCAACTGGAAAAAGTGAAGGGCCATTATTCAAATAAACGAAGGAATAGCAGAAAAAAAATAAGTGAAGAATGAATAAAATTTAGGTGGATTATTTCCTTTTGTACCAACTGGAAAAGAGAAGAAGAGCTACTTTAACTAGCTCATTATGTACTGTTTAAGGAAACGAAAATTGACTATTTAACTAGCTCAGAATTTATGTAAGAATAATTTCGATGTTCTACTTTTTATACAAACGAGAAAAATGAACTAGCTGAATATTTAAATATACGAAAGAATAAATTTAAGTGACCTATTCAATTTTGTACCAATGAGAAATGGCATTTTAACTGGCTCAGCAAAAGGCGAAGAAGGATTATTTTATATAATTTTACTCCTCAAATAAACAATGGAGTATTTAGTTTTGCCTTATTTTGGAGTATTCAAATAAACAAAGGACTTATAAATTGTGTCAACTCTAAAATCAATTAAACGAAGTAATGCATTTGAGTGAGCTATTTAATTTGAAAAACCGAAGTTGAGTATTTTATACCATTTTGTATTATTTCAACAAACAAAAGGAATAAGCAAAAAAAAAAGGATCGTTTTATATCATTTTAAACTAGTCTAATAAACGAAGGCATAAATATGAGTGAGCTATTTAATTTTGTAGCTGAGTATTTTAACGAAAGAACAAAATTGTACTAACCAGAAAAAACCGAAGAAGACACACTTTAACTAACTGAGAATTTCTGTACCTTTTTGTACTATTTAAACAAACGATGGGATAAATTTGAGTTGTCTGTTTTTTTGTACTAACCAGAAAAATCGAAGAAGGTTCAATTTAGCTAACTCAGAATTTATGTACCTTCTGTACTAGCCCAATGAACGAAAGAACAAGTTTGGGTGTTCTACTTTTCCATTTTAACTTGCTGAGTATTTTATACCATTTTGTACTACTCAAATAAACGAAAGAAAAAACGAAAAAAGACCTTTTTAACTAGCGCAGAATTTCTGTAACACAAAATTAATTTGGATGGTGTAACGAGAAAGAAAGCAAAGATATGCCATATTAACTAATTAAATAAACGAAAGAATAAATTTGAGTGATCTATTCCATTTTGTACCAAGGAGAAATGCCATTTTTATCTAGCTTAGAATTTCTAGTGCATGTTGTATTATTTAAACAAAATGAAGGGCTAAATTTGAGAAAGCGAACATGAACCATTTTACTCAAATTTGGATGGAGTATTTATCTTTGTATGAACCAGAAAAAAAAGTAAAGAAGAACCATTTTAACTAACTCAGACTTTTGTACCATTTTGTACCAATCAGAAGAAAATCAAAGAAGGGTCATTTTAACCAGCCAAGCAGAAAAAAAGGAAAGAATTAACACTTTGTACTAACCAGAAAATGAGAAGAAGGATCAGCATTCTAACTTTTTGTGCCATTTATTGGGGTGTCCTATTTCCTTTTGTACCAACGAAAACAATTTTTAACTGGCTTAGAATTTTATACCTTTTTGAAAAAATTTGTATCAAATCGAAAAAAGCAAGAAAATACCATTTTAAATAGCTCAGCATGTTATAGCTTTTTGTGTTTTTGGTCTACCCAATTTAAACAAACGAAGGAATAAATTTGTGTGACCTATTCACTTTTGTTACAATCAGAAAAAGGAAAGAATAAATTTGAGTGGCTTAAGCAAAGAAGGTCAATGGTAACTAGCCTTTTTGTGCTATTAAATTTGAGTGACCTATTGAAGAATGAATAAATTTTGTTTGTAATTAAAAAAGCGGAGAAGGTCTACTTTCTGTACCAACCATATAAAAACAAATTTGTTTGACCTATTCACTTTTATAGCAAGCAGAAAAAGCATGAAAAAAAAAGGGAAGAAGGTTCATTATAACAAGCTAGGTATTTTTATACCATTTTGTATTACGGGTGGTCTATTTCATTTGTGTAACAATCAGAAGAAAAGCTCAGAATGTTATACCTTTGTGATGCTACATTTTGTATTATTTTTGTGTCATCCAGAGAACAATTTAAATTGCCTCTCCCGTCACTAAGAAAGGCTCATAAAATATTTGAACGTGAGATTTGACAAACCAGAGTTGCGTAATAATTGTGTAGAACAGACTACATAGCAATTAGCGTAATATCATGCATGGCCATTTTTGATCACAGCAGAAGAAGAGATTATATCAAAGTAAGAAAAGTTTTCAAAGTTCCATGTTGCTGCAGATATTTAAACAACGTTATGAATGCGTTACCTAACAGGTGTATTGCCTATTGCTCAACGATTCAATTATTTTTTTAAAATTTTCTTTCCTCGTCTAAGTCAAAAAAGACAAATATATATTTTTGCATTTATGTATTTTATTATAATGGAATATAAGTTTATGGAGTATATGTGGAAATAATAGAACATACATCATGATGTTATATTGCCTTGAAACATATTATTAAACACGGAGAATGCATAGAGTGCTTGAATTGCAGATATATAAAATTATTTATTTGATTTGTTTTTGCTGAAGAGCAGAAAAAAATGACTAGCAAGGAGATTGTTTATGTTTCAGCTAGAGAAAAAGAAATTCAGCGTGAAAACGAGAAACCTATACTGTTAATCCAGCCGTCTGACCCCGATTTGCCAGATGAATTACGTGATAAAGTGAGAATCATATATCCAACACAAGAAATAGAAGAAGTGTATTATTTTAGACGCTATAATAGATATAATGATGAAATACTCCCGGAAAGTGATGATGACAGTGTTTCAAATATTACCTGTTTTGAACTGGAAGCTAATGAGTGCGAGAGTACTAGTGAAACTATTAGTGATACATGTGTTATACAATTATTTAATGAGTATACACCAAATTCAGTATTATTATGTGAAGCATGTTCTAAACATAATGAGAATGAAAAAGATCACAACTGTTTGCTGCAGTATGATTACGAATTATTGCAAAAGGTGTGGACGATCTTAATTAAACGTGAAATGAGAGAAAAAATCTATAAACTTTATATAGAGAAGCATTTTAAAAGTTGTAATATTAAGAACACTTATACTTTGGAGAAAAAATTTAATCTGGTATATGAATACATTACAGAGTGTGATTATTATTACAAAAAAATAGTAGAAATGTTTTTAGAGAAAGATAAACAATTATTTAATTCTGTAAATGAACACTGAGCCCACTGTAGCATATGCATTTGATTGTGTAAGAATAGAAGAACTTGAACTGTTAACTGGATCAATTTGTAGTATTGTAGATAACTAACATTTGACTCTGGCAACTGATTTGTCAGGGAGAGGCAATTTAAATTGTTCTCTGGATGACACAAAAATAATACAAAATGTAGCATCACAAAGATAAAAATACCGAGCTTGTTATAATGAACCTTCTTCCCTTTTTTTCGTGCTTTTTCTGCTTGCTATAAAAGTGAATAGGTCAAACAAATTTGTTTCTCTATGGTTGGTACAGAAAGTAGACCTTCTCCGCTTTTTTAATTGCAAACAAAATTTATTCATTCTTCAATAGGCTAGTTACCATTGACCTTCTTTGCTTAAGCCACTCAAATTTTTCTTTCATTTTTCTGCTTGCTATAAAAGTGAATAGGTCACACAAATTTATTCCTTTGTTTGTTTAAATTGGGTAGACCAAAAACACAAAAAGCTATAACATGCTGAGCTATTTAAAATGGTATTTCCTTGCTTTTTTTTCGATTTGATACAAATTTTACAAATTCGCTTTATACTTTTTTCGCTTTTTCTTTCGTTTATTTGAGTAGTACAAAATGGTTATTATTTGTTTGGTATAAAAAGTAGAACACCCAAATTTGTTCTTTCGTTCATTGAGCTAGTATAAAGGGACCTCCTTCGATTTTTCTGGTTAGTACAAAAAACAGGCCACTCAAATTTATTCCATCGTTTGTTTAAATAGTACAAAAAGGTACAGAAATTCTCAGTTAGTTAAAATGGGCCTTCTTCGGTTTTTTCTGGTTAGTACAATTTTGTTCTTTCGTTAAAATACTCAGCTACAAAATTAAATAGCTCACTCAAATTTATGCCTTCGTTTATTAGACTAGTTAAAATGATCCTTTTTTTGCTTTTTCCTTTTGTTTGTTGAAGTTGACACAAATTATAAAACTCCAAAATGGTACAATATTCCATTGTTTATTTGAGTAGTAAAATTCTGAACCAGTTAAAAATGACATTTCTCATTGGTACAAAATTGAATAGGTCACTTAAATTTATTCTTTCGTATATTCAGCTAGTTCATTTTTTTCTCGTTGGTATAAAAAGTAGAACATCGAAATTATGAAGTTGTTAAAATGATCCTTCTTCGGGTTTTTCTGATTGACACAAAAATAGAACATTTCAGTATTTCAAAAGTTACATAATGGTCAAATTTGAGTAAAATGGTTCATGTTCGCTTTCTCAAATTTAGCCCTTCGTTTTGTTTAAATAATACAACATGCACTAGAAATTCTAAGCTAGATAAAAATGGCATTTCTCCTTGGTACAAAATGGAATAGATCACTTAAATTTATTCTTTCGTATATTCAGCTAGTTCATTTTTTCTCGTTGGTATAAAAAGTAGAACATCTAAATTATTCTTACATAAATTCTGCGCTAGTTAAAAAGGACTTTTTTTGCTTTTATTTCGTTCATTGGGCTAGTACAAAAGGTACATAAATTCTGAGTTAGCTAAATTGGACCTTCTTCGATTTTTCTGGTTAGTACAAAAAACAGGTCACTCAAATTTATCCCATCGTTTGTTTAAATAGTACAAAAAGGTACAGAAATTCTCAGTTAGTTAAAATGAACCTCGTTCAAATTTGTTTCTTCGTTACAAAAGACACATAAAATTGTCTCTCTTTGCTTTTCCTCTGTTTATTTAAAGAGTACAAAAACCAACAAATTTTCTACTAAGTACAAAACTGAATGAGTCACACAAATTTATATCTTTGTATATTTTGAGTACTACAAAATTAAATAAAATGGCACTTCCCCGTTTTCTTCTGTAGAACACCCAAATTTATTCCTTCGTTATAAATACTGAGCTATTTAAATTTTACTTTCTTCGCTTTTTTCTGCTTAGTACAAAACTGATTAGGTCACCGAAATTTATTCTTTCGTATATTTAAATATTCAGCTAGTTCATTTTTTCTCGTTGGTATATAAAGTAGAACATCGAAATTATGAACTTGTTAAAATGGCTCTTCTTCGTTTTTTTTTCTGATTGATACAAAAATAGAACATTTCAGTAGTTCAAAAATTACATAATGATCAATTTTCGTTTCTTTAAACAGTACATAATGAGCTAGTTAAAGTAGCTCTTCTTCACTTTTTCCAGTTGGTACCTAAGGAAATAATCCAATCAAATTTTTTTGGTTCGTACAAAACTAAACACTCCATCTAAATTTGAGTATTACAAAAATGAAATGAAATTCTGAGTTAGTTTAAAAAATGGTCCTTCTTGCTCACTCAAGAGTACAAAATAGTATTGAACTTCTGAGCCGGTTAAATTTATCCGATTGTTTGTTTAAAATACGCAATTATTTCTCGTTGATGCAAAATTGAATAGGTCACTCAAATTCACCCCTTCGTTTGTTTAAATATTAGAACATGGTCTAGAAAAAATGACATTTCTCGTTGGTCCAAAATTCAATAGACCACTCAAATTTATTCCTCCTTCACTTTTTCTGCTTTGTACAAAATTTATTCGTTGCTCCGTTTACAAGCTCTCGATGGTCATTATTTTGGAACCTGCAGTGATTGATGAACTATTACTAAATGTGGAAACACCACCTCAATATTTGGCTCCGTTTTCGAGTTTGACATCGATGGTTGACACTTTTGAGACATGTGGTCTTTGGTGACCGATTACTAAATGTGGAAACAGCAGCTCAATATTTTGCTCAGTTTTCGATCATTAGGTTTTAAGTATGTTGACCTTTGACCTCGATGGCCACTATTTTGGAACTTGTAGTAGTTGGTGACCGAGCATCTCAATATGTGGCTCAGTTTTCGTGTTATTAGGTTTTAAGTACGTTGACCTTTGAACTCGATGGTCATGATTTTTTAACATGTACTAGTTGATGACCAATTACTAGATTTGGAAACAGCACCTCAATATGTGGATCCATTTAAGAGTTATTTGGTTTTAAGTATTTTGACCTTTGACCTCGATGATTATTATTTTGGAACTTGTTGTACCTGATGACCTATTACTCAATGTGGAAACAGCACCTCAATATGTGGCTCAGTTTTCGTGTTATTAGGCTTTAAGTATTTTGACCTTTGACCTCGATGACCACTAATTTTGGAACTTGTAGTAGTTGATGACCAATTGCTAAATGTGGAAACACCACTTCGATATTTGGCTCCGTTTTCGAGTTATTAGGTTTTAAGTGTCATAGAAAGGGCGTATGCCACATAAACTATCAGACCCAGGTAAAAATAAGTATGATATTTGTAATCAGCATGGTCGAAACCCCCCATATGCTGAGTTTCATCCAAATCGGTTAAAATTGTCATAGAAAGGGCGTATGCCACATAAACTATAGGACCCAGGTAAAAATATGTATGATATTTGTAGTCAGCATGGTCGAAAACCCCCATATGCTGAGTTTCATCCAAAACGGTTCAAAGAGCGTATCCAATCGCTATGTTACATAGGTATTCATTGTCTTAAAATAGGGGTTGGAAAACGAGTCCACCCTTAAAATGGAGGATGTTGTGTGTTACGTACTCTCAGTGTAATTTCTGCTATGTTCAATTAGGGGTGGAGAAAATGAATACACCCCTTGTGCTATGTCCGCCATGTTTCGTAGTCTCTGGCATGTTGAAATAGGGGTTGGAAAATATGCTCATAAAAGAGAATGAATACACCCCTTCTATGTTTCATATTCTTATCTGTTATCTGTTCTGCTATGTGTTTTCTGCTCTTCTATGTGTTCGTAATTTCTGTTATCTTAAAATAGGGGTTGGAAAATACGCCATGCTCTTTTATTAGCTGTGCTATGTATTATCTGTTGTGCTGTGTGTTACGTAGTATTATGTGTTATCTTCTCTTCTATGTGTTCGTAATCTTATGTGTTATCTCCTATGTTAAAATAAGGGTTGAAAAAGTGCTCATAAAAGGGAACGAGTACACCCTCTAAAATGGAGGTCGTAAAAGGGAACGAGTCTTATATGTTATCTGCTCTGCTGTGTGTTACGTAGTGTTATGTGTTATCTGTTCTTCTATGTGTTCGTAAGCTTATGTGTTATCTCCTATGTTAAAATAGGGGTTGAAAAATATGCTCATAAAAGGGAATGAGTACACCCCCTAAAAATGTGCTCGTAAAAGAGAATGAATACACCCTCTAAAAAGTGGTCATAAAAGGGAACGAATTCACCCCTAAATGGAGGTCGTAAAAGGCCGTGGGCTCACGGTGCAAGGTGGTCATTTTCCCAGGGGCTTGTGAGTTGATTAAAACTGGCTCAGGTCTGGCCCAGATCGATCCATTTTCTACTACTATCCATAATTGATTATTTTGATTTTTTGTTCCTCATTCTAAGCAGGCGCTGAACTTGGAATAGAGGGTATATATCGTATTTACTTGAATATAAGCGTTCCTTTGTTTTTTTAATGGATTAATTTTTTTTTGGGGGGGACACTTATAATGAGGTAGTTCCTGTTTAATTGCTAATTTTATTTAAGTCTGCTACTTTTACCTCTATTTTAACGATAAATGTGATTTACTTATAATAACATAACTTTATAACATGAAGACCAGTATTAAAAATACGGTTATGCAAGAACTACACTTATTAACACTCCTGTATTATTGTTGGATATGAGATGAGGTGTACGCTGCACAATTATGAAAGATAATCAATGCATTTACCATCAAACAATTACCATCAATTTCTGTTTACTCACTGATCAAGCATTGGAAATCTAATAGAGGTACTACTTAACTCTTTCTGTGGTCGTACAGGGATTTAAATTTTAGAGGGGCGCTTACATTCAAGGAGTGATTACATTCGAGCGAATACAAATGTTTGGTTTAGAAGGGAAATCCGTAGATTCCAGTTACAGGCTGTTTTAATGGCGCTGCTTCTGCCATGGCCGGAGGACTGCAATCAGTGGTGTGATGCATATTTTCTGCACTGTGGTGGGAACCAGGTCTGCCTAGATGGTATATACGTACTCCTTATCTTTGTGCGGATATTCCACATAGCTTTTCTAGATGCTGTTAAGTACTCAATTCTTTTTTTTTCGTAGGTTACGTACAATTTTCCTAAATGGAGTTTTGATTTATTTCCGGCCAGAAGAAAAATCTGGGTCGTATATAAGAATGGGACTGCGTAACTTCCAAACACAACCAGATAATGTTTATTAAAGTACATAAAGTCATCTTGTGTGTGACAGAATCCTGCTAAATCCTAGACTAATAATCAGCTCTTTTTCTCTCAATTTACGTGTGCAACTATGTGTAAATAAATTATCCAGCTAGTTGTTCAAGATTAAGTTGATTTATTCTGAGTTTAAAGTCCCTTACAGCAGCAAGGTTATATGAGACGGGTGTTGTTCAAGATGTTAACTATGGAAACCAATATAAGGATCATGATGAGAAGATATTTGCGATTACTGAAACGTAAGCAGATGTGACAGATATGTATAATTAAAGACTAGTAGTAAGCTGGATCGAGATGACCTGTTTGTGATACTGAGCCAAGAGATGGAATTTTTTGTGCTTTTTCTCGGAATAAACACTACACTGCGATCAACAAAAATAGTCGAGAAGGATCTACAGTTAAAGGTACTGTTCCTGTATTTGCTGGTAGAATTGTGCAGATAAATTTCCGAAATTAAATACCTACACACTATTCTGTGACTCGATCCAAACCCATTTAACCTAAAAACTCAATTTTATCGAAAGCGTCGCTTACCATTGTGTTTCTCTAAGTCGCGCATTTATTTCATGATGTGCTAAGAAAGGGAAACATGCCAGATTCTCCTCTTCTCTACATTATCTTGACGCCTAAGCTACTAATTATCTCTCACAAGAAATAATTAGTATTAAGTTGTTATTATGGGTGAACAAGAAATGGCTTGTTATAATTAAACTATATGTTAAAAGTAGCTGTATATTTCATGCAAAATGAAATTCAATTTTCTTCTTGGCAGCCGCAAAGAAAAGTGTCATAATTACATTATTCTCTCTCAGCATATTCAAATTTGCGCATTAAGCTAAAAGGCAAATATTCTTTAGACATGATTTCTGAATTATCCTTGTTAATTATTTTCAGAAATTCTTGCTCTTGAAAGTCAATTAAGAAATTTGAGTATATATATATATATATATATATATATATATATATATATATATATATATATATATATATATTATTTCACAAAGACTGAACAACTATTCTATTATTTTTAGTTTATAAAAGACCTCTGCTTCTTTTAATATTCTTTCTTCTTCTTCTATAAGAGATTTCGACTTTTGTCTTGCTATTAACCAGTAAAATTATATATTTTTCTTCAAGTGGTAATTTTACAAATTACCCTGTCAGTTTAATTTCTCAAAATTAGCACCTATACTTCCGGTTTAATAATGACAATTTTAGCTCCGTTGAATGAAATTTGTAACAAGAAGAGGTATTTACGAAGATAACAGTGGGAAGAACATTCTAATATTTTCTTAGCGTTTCAGCAGAAGTGTAACCGGTCCATATTTAAAAACTATGTCATTTCACTATCTATACTTTTCGAAGGAGGGCATTTTTTCCTAAATTCACGCAGCTTCAAATTCAGGTCGCATATTGGACACTTTCGATTCTAAGCCCGAGTTGGACTCGGGTTGGCTGTATATTTCAAAACGCCGAAGCTGGAGTCCAACGTGTTTTTTTTTTTTTATGTAATAGCCCCTATGTAACTTATTATTGGTTCCGGTCGGTTGTCGGGCGTGTTAAATACTTACTGAGACTCAGTTCTTGAAGAAATACTATTAACCTGACATCCATCTTGCATCCAGTAAACGAACTTTTGCAGCTTGATTGTTGTGATTAACTTTCTTCCGTTGACTGCAACATGCTCGATAATATAGTTTAATATTTTGTTTAGAAAACTATTTAGTTTTACAGAAGTTTTCTTCTTTGAAGCAAGTAAAATGAATAGAAGAAATATCAAAGATTTTAGAAGGGTACAGTTTAGACCCCGTTCGGAAGGTGAAATTGACGATTCAGATTTAGATCCTGATTTCGAAATTTAAAAAAAAAAAAAAAAAAAAGCATGTGAGTACATGAGCAGTTCCATGGTGAGGAAAATCAGCGCTCGGAGCGGGAGTATACGATGGCACCTTCATCCCCGTACACATGATTGAAGTCGACAGACCAGCCGCAAAGCGCCACCATAATTGGCGGGAAGGGAGAAAATTTTCAAAAATAAATCCTGCTTTTCCTTGATTTTGAGCACTTTTTATTACTTTTTCCTTCCATTATATATATATTTCTTTTTTCCTTTCGAATCCTTAAAATAAGGGAACACAGCAGTCAGTTCCCGCAGATTTCCCGCTCCTTATTACACACCATTGTCACTGTTCACACTTCATACGCAAAGGGAGTATTATTTTTCTATTATATTTTTTTCCCTCTGTTCAAAAGGTGCATATTTCAAACAGCAGTATAGCGAACTACCTCTTCTTACATCACCAAATTATATATTCATAATAAAATCTAAAGTCCAGAAACTTGTTTGCAATGTTTTTAATATGTCTATTATTATTTAGCAATGTGCTATATATTTTTTTAAAGAGGCCTAAAAACCCCAGGATACTGGAATAAACAAGATCAGATTATCCCGGAATCGAAAGTGTTAATTTTGTGGGCTTGATGATCACAAATTTCTTAAATTTAGAAAATGTTAGCCAGTACTGAGAAATTAATTTATTTAAAAAAAAAAAACTCTTTCACTTTATCATTCTGTTGATTTTATATTTTGGATAATGATGTGTAATTATGTCGTATTATGAGGTTACACATCTATTCGTAACAGGGTTGATATGTTTAAAACAAAATGTTTAAAACAAGTGTTTAAAACATGTTTAAAACGAGGGCTGTTGTTTTATTCAGTTTGTTTGAAAAGTTTTAAACAAATTGTTTTGAACGTGTTTTTTTTTTCGATGGTGGTTGAACATGTTTAAAACAACTAAAATATCAGATTGAGTAAGTTAATTTAATTTTCTAACAAACAACCCATCCTCCGCAGGATTTGTGCATGGAGTAAATTACAAGCACAGCAATTACTGAATGAAATTCTGCACATCAGTGTGCGTATAACTAAACCAACAGAAATTCAAATGAAATATTTGAACATTTCTTAATTTCCAAGAATAACGTAGGTTAAACACACTATACACTATTTTAAGATCCAAATTCACAAATTCAAAATTTGGGTATTTTTTGATCACTATCATTTCCTTAATAATGAACAGTTCTCACATCATAAGCTAGAAGAAATGCTCTGACAAATACAATACAACTCATAGAAAAGGGCAGTAACTAGCCCACAAGGAACAACTGACATACTCGTATTTTAACTAAACAGTTTTCAAGATACATCTCTGTCTGCAACATGGATAGCTAACAACGATTAGTGTCTACGGCATAACAACACAATTAACCTTTAGACGCCTGCCAGGGATTTTAACAAAATGGTAGACTCTCACGTTCGGGGCTGTGGTGACCCCCCTAATTATCTCAGAGTCATGAGCTATACACCATTGGAAAGCTTATAAACCACAAAGTTTAATGAGGTAACATTAGTGAAATTCCCGCCGTATTCGTAGAAAAAGAACAGACATAAAAAATCATTAAAAATATGATAATATTGACTTTACGGGGCCCTGTCAACCCTTGCAGCCACCCTACGCTGACAAAATGATGGATGTGTAGGCCACATACTTGTGACAATAATGTAAGAAATGGTAGCCATTGCTTCCATTGCGTAATGAGTTCGTTTTATGCAGGAAATATTTTCAAAAAAAGAAAATAATAATAATAATAACACAGAAAACATTCATTGAATTAGACATTCTCTCCCCTCCCCCACTAGTACCACGTTCATATGCAAATCATTTTTGCTTCACACATGTATACGAACAAGAATTATGCTTCTAGACCACTTCAAGTGAAATATATTTTGTGTTATATGGGACCGTCCCGAAAATAAATGTAAATTAACCAAATTTGACCCCCTCTTCCTCTATAAACAACAAGAACACATAGAGGTCACTATGATGTAGGGGACTACCTCATTGCTTCATATACCAATTTTTATGGATGTACCACAAAGGGGGGAGGAACACCCGCCAAAAGTGAAAAAAATGATGAAAAATTAAAAAAAAAAACGAACTTCATCCTCCCTTTCTCGGCCGTACATACGTACCCCATATATACATAAAATGCAACTGACGGAAAGCTTCATCCCTCAAAAATACTTTGGTACTAAATCATATTTCTAGCTTAATTAGAGGCTGAGCTACTGATGTTTGTTGTAAAAATAAATGCAATTTACGTCAAAAAACATAAACTCCAAAAATTGGCTAACTTTGCAACCTCCTTTCTTACCCATATAAGCAAGAAGCACAAATACACGATATTACCATGTAGTGGCCTACTTCATTGCTTCACGTAACAATTTTTATGAATCTATCCCCCAAGTGGGGAAAAGGCCCCCCAAAAATCTGTTGAAAAAAACAAACAAAAAAAAAACACGATATTTATCCTCCTCCCATATACATAAAATGCACACCAGCAAAGCTGCATCTTTCAGGAATAAATTGATACCAAAACAATCTTCAGCCTTAGTTTGAGGCTTAAGACTGAGCCATTGAGGTTTAAAGCCCTGACACGCAGTTGCGTCAATGGGCGTTTAAAGATTAAGAATGCAGACGACCAGTAGAACGTAACACAAAGAAACTAAACTACATATTCCGTGAACAGAGATCGGGAAAATCCCGATTTCTTTCTCCGGAATTGAACATTTGGGCGGATCGAGATTACTGAAGTTCCCGAAATTTGATCTAGCACTTGAATATAGATGGCTAGCAATATCTAAGAGTGTAAAAATGTAATATATATGCCTATTTAGATTATTGTTTTAAACAAAATAAACATTTTAAACATGTTTTTTTTTGTTTAAGACAAAGTACTTTGTTTTAAACATTTAAGATGTTTTAAACAAAAAAACATGTTTTAAACATAAAAAAAACGTTATTTTTTTTAAAAAATGTTTTTTTTCTACCCTGATTTGTAATATGAAAAAACAAGATTATAAGAGGTTATACATTTTATGTCCAAGAATAACATGTTAAGTATCCTATAATAAAGATCAGGGGCGGGAAGGAAATCATCCTTGGATGTTGTATCAACGAAACTCAACTTGCGTCGGAAATGTCGTGATTATTATTGTCTCCCTAAAATTATTAATTCAAATACTATAAAATACTAGAATATTAAATGATAATAATTCGTTAAGAGGAATTAGTAATTAAATGGTCGTTACATTTGGTTTACCATACTTCAACCTGACTATCGTCAGTAACTACTTAAAAAAAATCTCTCGGGGACAGAAGAAATTACTCAAGCATCAATTTTGCGTTGATGAAGGCTATTTCTTCCTTTCTTTTTCTTGAGCAACCTTCCCTATTTCAAAATCTTATAGTGCATACGAGCTACTTATTTATTCAGATCTTTTACTAGGAATGACTTTAGCCGAAATTGGTCCTACAGCTTGACAAATCTCAATAAAAATTCATACAAACAAATTTGGACAGTGGGTCAAGCTGCTACAGAGAAATAAAAGTCAATTTTGGCACTTTTTCTTTTAATTCTTATCCTCGAGATGGCCCCCTTTCTATATATTCCTCGGTAACTTTCATAAATAAAATATTCGATTTTTAAATCCCAATTGCACCTCCTGATTGCGTTTAAAATCAGTCGAGAGTGAGAAAACAATCTAATCCTTTCACACGCGATCTACAAAATATGTTCTTTAATAGCTCTCGTAAAAATTATTGGATTATTATACGATATGGTGTATATGTTTTTTTTTTTTTACCTCAATTCCTAATGTTTTCAATTAAGATGAGCGAATAATGAAGAATTGAATTTAATCTTTTCTCCCGTTCATATTGAAAAATATATTCCGTGAAGTCTTCGCAAAAATCTAAAATTTTATTAAAAAAATGGCGAAATTGGCAAAGAGTAAGATTGTAAAAATCTCCAATAGTAATAATAATGACAAGAAGGAAGTAACTATCGCGTGATATATGATGCATCGCATCATTATAGTAAACTAAATATCAATATTTCATAAAATTCCCCCCAAATTGGCTACAGAGTTCTGAAAGGATGAGAAACACTGTCTGGAACGCATTGCAAATCGTCGTTGCAAAATTTGTTTGGTCTATAATCAGCATATTACTAAATGTCCACTTGTCCCTTGTAGAAAAGATTAGGAAATGTTAAAATCAAGAAAATCGACTTGAGTGCGAGCGATCCCGGGTTCGATTCCTGGTTGTGGCACTCGCTCGAAAAAATGTAAAAGATTTTCAGACCAACCATCATGGGCATTGAAGCCGAAAACCCAGACATCTAATTCCTAGCCCCAATCCTAAAATCGACATTGATATTTGAGCCGGTTTTTATATCATAGCCATTACATGCTGAAAAATTATTGTTGATGTATTTGTCTCTCTGTCTCTTCGTCAGTCATCCATTTTCTCCATTCATGCATTTTTAAGTAAATATGTCTGCATGTCTTTCTTTTTTTTTTTTTTTGTGATTCATGAGATTTTATAGAGAGGTTTTCTATCTTTAAACTCTTTCTCCAAGGACATGAGTAATGTAAAGTGAAAATTAAAATTTGATCTACTCGAAAATAACTCTAATTTTCAACAAAATTTTATTTATATATTTGAAATTCATCTTTTAAATTGGTAGTGTACTTGACAGAAATTACCAATACCCCAATTAGGCTCTTTATTTGAGCACGATAATTAATAAATAACTTAAACTACGTTTTTTTTTAAGTCTAGACTTTTTAACAATATGATTATGATTTCAGAATTTCCTTCATAGTGCTTATGGTTATTAAGCTAGTAGGTACAAAAATTCACGTGAGTACAGAAATTCCTTCATCATTTTAGGTGAGATAATAGTCATCTACCATAAAATTGCTGAAATTCTTATCTTGCAGATATCAATGGGTGCAGATACGCGTTAAGCAAAATGAGAGTAGACAATATGTGATTGAAATACCTAAATGAAGATTGACTGGTCATGTGTGATTTCTTCCAAACACTGATTGGATATGTCGATTGACGTACAAGGTTTAGTGTTCCTTGCTTCTGTGAATGTGTTTGAAAAATAACGCAGAAATAATAACAGTGTAGAGCAGATTCAAAGCGTCGATTTCTTTGGTCCTTGGAAAATTTGTTTGTCTTTCCACCCTTTCTAGTTTCGTCAACTGCCATGCTACAGCCGAATGCTCAATGCTCAATTTCTTTGTAACCCTTCGTGTTGTTTTCTGCAGATTCGCTTCGGACATCAACTTCAAATCATAGTTTCCATCAACTGAACGACCTTTGTGATCTTCTTTACCCTACACGCGTAAGTCATCAGGACAGAATTTTTGGAACCAATCTTCAATTGTATATTTGCTTATTGCCTCAGTTGAACCCTCCTTTTTATTAGTATTTCGAATTCTATGGGTTCCTCTGTGACCGAATTTAGATAGTTACATTGAAGTAAATTTTCCAAAAATTGTGTTTTGGCTTTCCTTCCCCACATGCATGAAAATAAATGAATGCACAGACATATTGATGCAATTGGCTTGATAAGAGTTGTGTTTGTGCTTCATGGACTGACAAACAGCTTTCTACCAAGTTAATTGGAACAAACTTCTGAAAACACTTAAAGAAATTGGAGTCAACTGGAGAGACCGACGAATTATTCCCAACCAGTACATAGAACAGCGAGTGAAGTGGCGCTTGAGTGAAGGAGAAATCAATAGTGTGGAGATTGGATGAGGAGTCGGAAAAGGATTTGAAGAGAAATGCGTCGCCCCAATTATTCAACATTTACGGTGAATGTTTAAAGAAGGAAGTATTAATTGTAGGGCTGGGTGCAAGAATCAGGTAAGTTCACTTTTAGAATTTTTTCCCGCGCTGCATGCTTCTTGGTCTAACTTCACGATGACCATTGCATGTAGGTACCTCTTTTGCATTATAACGTTGAATATAATCATCGGATCCACATGATTTTTGCACACAATGTAGAGTGGTTTCCTCCTACTATAACATGTGAAAATCTCAAATGACCTACCTGGTTCTTGCATTCAACTCTTCAATTGGAATTAGAGATTTCAAGGTTGAAGGGCAGATCATTAACAAGGTCAGGTATGAAGATGATAGGGTTATTATAGCTAGAACCGAAAAAAAAATATTATAGGCCATTATTGACAAACAGTTGAGACTGGGACATAATATGAAATGGAAACCAACATCGAAAAATCGAAAGTCATGAAAATATCCCATGGAAACACGCCCTTACGGCTCAGAGTAGACTAAAGAAAACTTGAAGAGGTCGGTCATTTCAAGTATCTGGGAAGTATTTTGACGAGGGACGCTCACCGCACCAAAGAGATCAGGTCAAGAATTGTCATAGCTAAATAACTGTGGCGGATCTATCCTGGGGCCAGGGGCCTAGGTCCGCCAGTTTTTTGAGTGACAAAAGTATTTGAAATTATTATTTATATATTTTTGAAACTTTGTAGCAAACTCACGATATACCCATCATAGTGTGGATCCTGGCAGCCTAGGGGCCGCGGTGACTAAGTGGTAGAGCGTTCATCTCTGGTGCATGGGGTAATGGATTCAAACCCTGCTCCCGCCAAGTTAATTTTGTGGTGGACAAGCACCGTGTGCGTGGGTTTTCTCGGAGTTCTTCCGTTTCCTACCATTTTCTTCATTCCTCTCTCGTCGTCACCGTCTCCTTTAACCTAACCGGCATAAACGTGGGATGTAACACTCAGAAATTTCATTTCATTTCATCCTGGTAGCCCCCCAGTTTTTACCTTCTAGATCCGCCACTGCTAAAGAAGCATTCAACAAGAAAATAACACTATTAACTAGCAGGTTTAATGCTGGTGAAAGTTCTATATATATAGTGCATTGGACTGTATGGTTCAGAAACTTGGACATTACGTAAGCTAGAGAAGAAATATAGAGTAGTGTTGGAAGAAAATGAAGAAGATTAAATGGAGTCACAAACGAAGATGTTTTAAAATAGATAGGAGAGAAGAGGGCGCTATTAGCCAGCAACCTTCATAGAAGACCAATTGGATTTGAAATTGTCGTCTTCATACCGTCATTGAAAGATAGATGACATTAAAGCGAGGAGTAGGAAGAACGAGAACTCAAGTGATCGACAATTTGAAAAAAAAAAATATAAGGAAATATTAGGAGTTAAAAGAGGAAACTGAAGATCGAGAAAAGTGGGAGAAGAATTTCCAGGCCCAAACTTAAATAAATAAATAAAACTCATTAGTCGCATACCGAAAGTCAGAATGCTTAATAATAATAATAATAATTTTGTCCCAATAATTTTTAGAAACACTATAAACGTATTATATTAAATTTCATCTCCGGAGTTAATAGTTATATTTATTTTTATGTGAATATAATGGCTGAAATTATGTCCATTATCTTTGGCAGAAAGCATTACACTTCGTTAATTACTTAATTCTTGCCTTAGTGTTTCTTTAAGTACCGTAAAATAAGAAAGAATAAGAGTTTCATTAATATAACAATTTCCTTTACTTACAAATATAAAGGAAAAAAATATATATTGCCCAGAAAACTTGCTTAAAATATGCCGTATCATAATCACGAAAAGTTTAATCAACTTAGTAAATGTTTACGTTATAAGATGGCGGTTAGGAGCAAAAGTCCCATTGATTAAAATTGTTTTTTTTTAATGAAAGGAAATAAGATAAATAAAAAAAATAAAAAAGTTATACGTTAAATTAGAATGACTGTTAAGTTTATTCTTTTCATCGTTCCTGCTGCTACTTCTTTCTTTTCAATCTATGAAGAAAAAAGTTCATCTTTATTCGTTTTCTTTAAACGATTCTTTAATCACGTTTATAAGACGTTCAGTAATTAAATATTTTTTTGTCTTACTTCATTCTAAAGAAGACAGGTCATTAAAAAAACATTTTAAAATAGGGGATGACGAAAATAGATGCAAAAGTCAGAAAGCATAATCAGTAGAAAAGATTATAAATTATTTTAGTGAAGAAATTGATTTGATTCTTTTTTTTTTTTTTTTCTTTTAGTGTTAGGAGAAAATAAAAATATTGTGTTATTAAATGTGAATCTTTGTACCTGATTCGCCGCAAATTTACATATATAACTGAAGATGTCCATCCAAAAATTCCATAAAATCTCTTGAATGAATACGTTACTGGCTAAGGGGAAAATGTAAGTTTCTGAAGCCTTATCAAACTATAAACCGGTAAATTATTAAAACAATTTCCAAGTAATTACTAAGGAAAATAGCCTTCATACCTAGCAAAATTTTGTAGTACGTTGATCCATGCACTCTCATGTCCTCCCGAATATTTGAAAAATTTAAAATGTTAACAAAATGTCAGACTAACGAATTGGCTTATTTAGTTGTGTAAACTATGTTCAATTAATATGTAGAGAAACCAGGATATTAAATAAAGTGTCTATAATGGACTATCTTAATAGAGAAGCAGAGGCAGCGTTATTACCGATAATGACCCCGTGGGGCCAGAGTACTGATAAAAGTCACCGATCGCCAACATTCTACTTCCAAAACGTGCTCGAAACGCGAGGCCCCTAAGCGCGGGGCCTCGGGCAGTTGCCCCATTCATCACCCTTAACTCCTCTTCGTAGAGAACAAAGCACCACGCATTGCAAAAAGGGAATTAAAGGAAGAGAGAAAAGAGAAAATTTAATCATCTGATAAGGTCTATAAACGGTGGACTTGTTACAAATACCATTGTCACTAATGTTGATGTATTTGCTGCATGTTAGAACTGGAATAAATAATTAAATAAACACAAAATAATCTTCAGTCTAAACAGCAATTCATTAAATATGTTTAATCAATGAAACATTACGAGTGCCCGGAAACATGCGAATGAGAAGCCTCCCTGCAGGAATGAAAAAGAAACAATGCATGGTACAAGCTCTCACACAACACGACAAGAAGAGGATAAAATTGTTCAAGTTAACAATGAGAAAGCAAATTTAATGTGTTCCTTCTAAACATATTGGGCCTTATGCAGAGTCGTTTTGACGTGTGATTAGTGACATACTAAAGAGTTCGACTAACATATGTTTCCTGCGGTAGTCAGCCTTTAGTAGGACACTAATCATATGTCAAAACGACTTTGCATATGGCGGATTATGTTTATCTTATTTCAGTTCTTCATGTCGTAGTTAAATAGGAAGTTTGCAAGTAAACTTTGATATGAAAAATACCTGTATTTAGAGGCTTATTTTGCGCATTTTTAGCTGGTAATTCGTCCTATGATGAGAGAATGTGTCTGTTCTCCAGGATTTAATTCAACAAAAAAAAAAGAAAGAAAAAGAAAAAGAAAAGAAAAAGAAAAAAACAATTCTACGAGAAATAGTTTATTTTCGTTTATAGCTGGAATCTTTTTGTTTATACCTCATTTAGGTATATTCAGAGATGATTAATATTTTCTTTTGCAACTTTTCTTTAGAAAAATAATGTAAATTATTTAAAAGCTATCCAATCTCAGTTCGTGTCTTATAGGAAGTAAGTACACGAAGTCTTACTATATGCATCCGTTCCACTGCAACAAGCATGAAATTAACATCCTTAGATAAGAATTAAGAAGTATGTGCAACATTTCAGCCTTCGTGTTGCTGTGAAGAGGAAATGTCTTTATATTTCTGAAACAATAAAGTTTTCCCCGTGGAATACCGATATTTGTTGTTAGATTTTGTCTGTACTTAATGCACCAACCAATAGTCGAGATATAATAATGTGGTTCATATTCTTGAGGGTAGTACTAACGGAAAATGAATTTGTAAACTTGCTGGTGGGTGGAACCAGCTGATGATATCTCAATATTTCTAGTATTTCTTTGGATAGGAAAAATAAGTCACATAAAATTTTCATTGAAATTCATCTGGATTCATTACAGTCTACTAGTCCCTTATTCTAGATTACTGCAACATCTGTTTGCGTTACAGGTCCTTAACCACTGGTCGCGCAGACTGCACTAAAATTAGTTCATCCGATACGGCATATGTAACACTCAGCTTATTCTAATTTAATTCTAACCTTATTTAGTATCGGCAAAAAACATCTACAAAATAAATCTACGGTAGTGTGTTTCGATAAACATTAGTAGCTATAGTCTAGGTATAGTCTTGAGTTGCCTTTTTCCCTTCTGACCTCTAAAATTCCTTTCTGGATTCAACTTACGTCAAACTATGAAATTATTCAGTGCACCAGCTCATAAGTATATTGGTAAATTGCACAATGATCCAGACAGGTGTTTACATGCACACACAAATTTCTTCCTTCTCGCAGTGACTGTATTTATTACGCTCTGTAGTTGTCACAATGATTTATTCTTGATACTTTTGCAGCTGAGTCCAATGGATGCCTTGAAAGTCTCAAAGCTATTACATCTCAATGAGCAACATTTAATAGTTGCCATACTATTAGAATTGTTTCACAAATATAACTATTACAACTATTGAGTTTAGTAATTAGAACTTCTATCTATCTATCTATATTGTTGATACATGGAAAATAATACTAAATTATTGTAAGTTATTTATTGGTGATTGGCATAATTGTAATTTAAACGAAGTCTAGTTTTGAGTTAAGAGATTACAAAGAAAGACGTGAAATTGTAATATGTTGGAATAGCACGTGTTATTGTTTGTTTATGTAATCAAGTTACGCATGGTTGCGTTTTCATGTTCACGAAATACTGTCGAGACGCTAGCTCGCAGTATGGTGTAAATAGAAATTGAGAAAATTGATGTAAGCCTGAATTTCAGAAAGATATAATGAAAATACTTTGTTAGCACAAACACAATTTGGATATGGCATAATATTCAGATTCGCAAAGATTGACTGTCTGGGAAATCGGTTATGATATGACAAGCTCTGCAACGAAAGTTTGACCAATAGTTGAGGTAACCAACGTCGAGACATGAAACGACGAATTCCATTGTCTGGAAAAGAAGAATAAAAACGAAATCTACATTGGATCGAGGTCGGAGTTCTATATCAGAGTTTTAGACGAGAACTTGAAGTATTAAGATTCGACGGTTAGTAACTATCATATTATGATGGTTGGCTTCTAGTCGGCTATTCGTTATAAAGCCGAACTGTCAGTATAAGCATTCGTAGTCCATATCTTCGGTCGACGCGAGAACGAAATCTCATGCATGGTCATCATCGAGAATTAAGACCTGCAACTGTCCAACGAATTGCCAAACGTAGTCCAGAGAGGAATCCAGGATTGGAACATTCGTCGCTCCAGGCAGCCAGAACATCTTAAGGTATGTGTACCTCAACTATAGTGTTACCTGTGATCAAATCTCCAGACACTCGAGTACTGTGATCTGAATTCATTAGGTCATATCCGCAATAACTACACATTACACGTTACACTTTCTAATTGGTTATAATACATGAGATTTTACAGATGAAGTGGAGTGTTCTTGATTTGCTAAATTATCCTCTCGCTAGTGTAATAGATTTATTGAAACCCGCCCATTTCAGGTAATGGGTAGAAGCAACTTCTCCTCGTCACAACGCATTCATCCCCGAAAATTATAGGCACGACGCGAGGAGGTTGTCATGGTGGAGATGCTGGATAACTGGGTGGAGGTTGTCCATATATATATATATGGTGGCCCATTTTAATCTTTCCACGGAAATATCCCGAAAACAGTTGAAGATAGATGGACTGAACTAAAATTCAAATAGGAAATGCTATACACTGTTAAAAAATGGTTTCTTAAATTCGAGAAAAAAAATTCCTCGTATTTGAGAACATCCGTTACTTACGTGGCACTGAGTAATACATTCTTAGAAATGAGATGTCAATTTTCTCAAATCATTTCGAGAAATAATGACTCAAATGTGAGGAATTATGTCTCATTTCTGAGGGGCCAATGCTTTCTCAAATTTGAGAAAAAATGTCTTTTTCTTAAAATTGAGAAAGTAACATTTGAGGAAATGAGACGTATAAACCCAATTTTGAGAAACACATTTGTCAAAAAGATTTGAGAAATATCTTCCTCAAAAGCGAGAAACGGTGCACAGAAACGGGGTTCTCAAATACTAAAAGACGGAAAAGGATACAAACAAAATATAAACATGCAAAAAAAAATTCAAACTATTAGTACACCCAGAAATAAAATCCTACAGTTATAGATATTGTTAAAAACATAACTAATTTAAATCTTCACTTCAACTCAAGAAAATTCCACGAATACCACGATGATTTGTATTTTAGGTGCGTTACTTATTCCTACTGCATGAGACAGTTGAACATTTTACTTTTTTTTATCACTGTCCACTTTCTCAAGATTTTTCTTTTTCATCGACGTGGTTTATTCAAGATTCTCCCGTTTCCTCCAACATTAAACCAACTTCTTGATAATTCAGATTCAATAATTTATTATCCGTCTACTTCAGAATAGCGGCAACAATTTCTGCTGGAGTGTAACGTCCCACAATTATGCTACGAAGCTCAGAAATACGTTATGATGATAACACTAGTATACGAATTTTGACCAAGGTCCAGCTTATATTGGTTTTCCGTCAGTTTCTTAATGATTTGCGCCCGAGTATGGCAGTTATTTTGCCGTAATATCAAAATTCGTGATATAACCATATGAGATTTTATTGAATCAGTAACATATTATACAATCGTATCTTATAAGAACATTGAACTACAAACATAACACACAAAATTTGGACATCAACTTTCTGGGTAATAGAAATCTACATAACAATACATAAATACCAAAATATATGAATATTACATTTCTTATAAAAAGTATACAAAAGTACTTGAGATTGAAGGAAAGTGTTCATCAAGTACTGGAATTCCGTAATCAAAAGTAGTTAGTGGTTCTGTTTCTTTTGTCGAAACGTTCACTTCGTCACCGACTAACCCCAAATATAATCATCTATCATTGCACAGTCCCACCTTCCTTGGTATCTGCTTTCCATGAACTGAATGCCCTTATGGAAACGTTCCCTGTGCTCTTCGCTAACATCTTCTAAATTCTACCTAAAGAAATCCAAGTGTGAATGAAGCATATGTAATTTTAAAGACATTCTACATCTCAATGCTCGATATGATCAATGAATGTCTTAACTTGGTGATCAAACGCTTCACTTCGGTTATGCAGAAGGAATCCCGTCAAAACTTATGAAAGGCCTCCCAAGCGTTTCTTTCCAACTCCGTCATTTTTTATTTATGTGTAGCACTATTAAGCATGACACGAATCTGAGGCCCTTTGAAAATACCAGCCAGAACTTTTGCCTCTGATAAAGCTGGAAACATTTGTTTGATACATTGTAGGGAAGGTGAATTACGATCCAGAGCTTTCATAAATTATTTTGCCAATCCCAGTTTAATATGTAATGTTAGCATGGGAATCTTCTCCCTGGGCACTAATGCTTCATTCATCACAATATGTATTCCTGGATTAAACTCCGTTCTTTTAAGCCACCCGGTTTGATCATAGTTCTGGTTAGTTTCTCGACTGTCCTACAGACATAGAAAGCAGGAATATTTAGTATAACCGCTTTGCAACCTAAGAAGAAAATCCATAATTTTGAAATCCCCACACACGTCCCATTGATGTTCCTCATATTTAATTTTCTCCAACATCAGCTTCACACTTGAATAACTTTCATTCATGTGAATGGAATATGCAACAGGGATTGAAGGATACTGATTTCTCGTGTGCAAAATAACAGCCTTCAGACTAGTACTCGAACTGTCCATGAACAGTCGCTATTCCTTTGGTTCATATTGAAAGCCAATTGCCCTAAAGAGACCATCGATATCTGTACAGTAGTACAATGAATCCTGAACAGCAAAATAAACGAAGAAACGTTGGTGCCTGCTTCAGTATGTATACATTTTGCAGGAAGGAAGTAGTAAGTTCCACTCTTTGAGTCGTAATGCTGGCAATTCGGACATATTTTTCGATAATTGTAGATCTCTAATCAGATCATCTAGTTCTTTTTGGTTCAGTAAATTAGGTTTATCACTATCTTCCAAAACGAACGAACAACCTGAACTGTCGGAATGAGCTGCTTCTTCACTGAAAACCGTTTGGGGCAGAATTGAGGGAATAGGGAGTTCTTCACCATGCGGAACAAGTGCTCGGGAGGATGGTATGTTTGGCTATTGTAGCTGACATCTGTTCTTGTTTTTCTCGTAGTGCGTCAAGTCGATCATGCAGAAATAACAATCATCATGATGGTTGGAAGGTTTTATCCACACTCGCGGAAGGGCAAACGACATAGTTTTCCTATTACCACACAACAAATGTTCCAACGTCGACCTGCAATTACTACAAGACACATGTGGGGACCATGGCCTGTCATCAAGATCCCCAACCGCCATTCCGAAGTAAGCTTCATTGGCTGCACAAAATTTTGTTCCAGGCACAATCCTATGCTTCATCTGCTTTGGACCAATATGGTATTCACACACATAACAAAAGGAATCTGCATATAACTTGCATTTCCGACCCGACGACATGATGCTCAAATACATTAATTACACACTGGCATTTAACTACACGTTTTTTTTAAGCTAGCTCGTAAGCTAGCAACCTCTTAGAGGGGTACGCCCTCTTTTAGGAATCTGATGTAAAGGAAAATGGTTGGACTAGGATATTGGGAGAGGGTCTAAGGGATGCATGGTTACAGTTTCAACCTTTATTTTGCTTTATTTCGTCATTTATTTACATCACTAATTATATATATGATTATGGATGGACATTGTGATCATAAACATACTGACAGATGGATGCACAAGTAATAATATAAACATATAAGAGAAATCATAAAAAAATGCAATCAGAAGAATGGAAATAAATTATGATACTATAAACATTACACAGACGATAGAGGATGGTAATTATAAGTATATGCTATGAACGTGAAGGATGAAATGAAGTGCTAGCACGCCACAACACAAGGGAAATGTTAGATCAACGAATGCTGTTATCTTCTGCCTAGGGGCGACGCTAGGCTGATGAAGACTGGGGGAGCCCTGTTAGTAAACAAAGGAAAATCACTGTGCAGTATATAAAGGAAATACGTGAGGGAGATGAGCATGAATACGATAGTCGTCCAAAAGTTCTAGGTTGAGATGACTAGGGGGCAATGTATAACAATAGAGTGTGAAAAGGAGGTGCAAAGGGGTATAGTAATAACGTGGTCGGCATGGGTGAAGTGAAAGGTAGTGCATAGTGTCGAAAAGTAGTGGGTGGTGACGAGAGTGGCGATCGGTGAGAAATTTACGGCGTAGCGTTTCTAGGTGAAATTTGAGAACAGGAAATGTAATACGAGAGTAAAGATCACGGGTGGGACTGGGTAATGAAATGCGATAAGCGATGCGAAAGGCGTGTCGTTCTAAAACTGCGAGCTTGGCAGAGTAGGATGGTGATGCTGATATCCAGGCTGGAAAACCATAGGTAAGCACTGGGCGAAGGAAGACTTTATATGTATTATGGATAAGCCGGGAAGAGAGACCCCAAGTAGTTCCGGTTAGTCTTTTGAGTAGATTAAGTCTATTATATGCCTTAGTTTTAACAGAGTTGAGGTGAGGTGTCCAAGTGAGGTGACGGTCGAAAATGAGGCCAAGATAAGTGACAGTCTTAGAAGGATGTATTGGTACGTTATTGACTTGTAATGCAAGAAGAGATGAATTGCGATGGACTTTTGTGCGTTTGCGAGGTGGGATGAAAACTATGGCTTGTGTTTTTCCTTCATTTATTGTTAAATTCCATTTCCGGCACCAGTGTGTAAAGCGATTTATAGCTTCCTGGAGTGCAAGATTGATTTGCGGAACGGTGCGACAGAGGGCAAGAAATGCCGTGTCATCGGCATATTGGAACAGATGAACGTTCCTTGGTAGATCTGGAAAGTCAGCAACGAATAGTAAATATAAAAGAGGTGATAAAGCAGATCCCTGTGGAACGCCAGATAACAGAAAAATGGGATATGAAAGCGCAGAATTTATTGCAACGTAAGTAAGACGGCAGACAAGAAAGTGATATATGAGCCGAATATAGGTCATAGGAAGCCGGAGTCTGACAAGCTTGTAAATGAGCGCTAAATGCCATACCTTATCAAACGCTTTTTCGAGATCGAATAGGAGAAGACAAGATGGCTGAATCGTGTTATAATGGTTTGTGATTAATGTCGTGAGACGAAGCAACTGGTTGTTAATAGAGTAACCAGGACGGAAACCAGCTTGATGGGTCGGGATGAGATGGCGATCGGTTAAATATGGATGTAAGCGTTTGACGATGATCCTTTCAAAGATTTTACTGAGTGTGGAAATTAACTGGATGGGTCTGTAAGATGAGACGGAACTGGGAGATTTATTAGGTTTCGGAAACATGAGACATTTTGAAACTTTCCATTCAGTGGGGTAGAAACCAGTGCGTAATATGAACGTAAATATAAGGGCCAGAAGTTGAAGCAGTATAGGTGGGCTTTCCTTGATGTGGCGGTAAGTTATGCTATCAAAGCCGGGAGCAGTATTTTTCTTACGCTGAACCACAGCTGTTATTTTATCCGACTGGATGGGTACAGTTAGGACATGCGGTGGTAATGGATGGTTGGCGTCCGGCTGAAAGTGCTTGGAATCCGTGTTTACACTGTCAACAGGATGTGAGCGGGAAGTAACCTGTGCAGGAGGTGTAAACATACCTTGAAGATGGTCTGCGAATGCGTTCGCTTTTTCCAAATCCGAGTGTAATGCCTTGTCATCGACAAGGAGGAGATAAGGAGTCTTGGAAAGTTTCCCACACAAGGCATTAAAACGCTTCCAATACACAGTTGGATGGCTTGTGTCGGCGAGATTATTGCAAGTTTTCACCCACTGCCTTTGCCGATATGCTAGAAGGTAATTTCGGACAGTTCTCTGTAGTTGATGGTGATGATGAAGTGCATCCGGGTTTCGTGTATGGAGATATTCACGATAAGCTTGTCGTGATTGAAGAATCAAAGGAAGATAATGCGGTGGTAGTTTTGGCGATATGGTATGGATTCTGTTTGTGGTATGTACAGAGCGGAGGCTTGTTGGAGAGCAGAGGTAATATGATCAACTTGAGCGTTAAGTTCATCTGAAGTGGTTGGTGCTTGATAAGGTGCAAGAGCAGAAGAGAGGTAAGTGCGGTAACGCGGCCAGTCGGCTTTATCGTAGCGGGGTGAAAGACGAGGTGGTGGGAGAGGCTGGTGAGAAGCAAGACCTGTATGATAGGTAAGTTTTAACGGCGCATGGTCGCTGCCAAGTAAATCGAGAACTGTGACAGTACAACGTGTGGTGAGCGTGTTAGAAGTAATTGCAATGTCCGGAGTGGTGTTTGATATTGGCCGAGTGGCCGTCGGAAGATCGAGAAGAACGCCTGTCGTATGAGTTGTGATATGATCAGTAAAACGGGTTTGGTCTTGAGCGGAGCGACTATGGAAATTGATATCAGCGAGAATGATATAATGGCGGTATGTAGCTGATATATGAGAGAAGAAATTCAGAGGAATTGGATTGCCTGGTCTGATGTATATTGTAGCCACAGTGATAGTGATATTTTTAAAATACAGAGTAGTAATGACATGCTCTGGTAAATGTAAAATAGGACATTGTTGCTGCCTGTATAATATGTTGTGTCGGAAGCCTACAGCGGCACCGCCATTAGCTCGCAAGGCTGGTAGTGGTTTATCACAGCGAAGTAAGATGTAATTAGGGAATCGGCAAGAGATAGACTTGGTCAGAAAGGTTTCGTTGAGAAGGAAAGCTGTAATGTGTTCTTCGAGTAATAGGGTCTGGAAGAGGACTTTGTTTTTAGGTAGAGATCGGATATTCAGAAACAAGAAAGACAAGTCCATGAGGAGAAAATAATTAAACAGTTGTTTCGTATCGTGCAGTATGAAAATGAACATAGTTATTGGAGTATGTAGCATAAAGTGAGACATTGAAAGTTGATTTAGCGGCAAGTGTGAGTTGCTAGAGAATGTGCTGACGATTGAAGGGGTGGATATTCTGAAGTGCAAGAGTAAGAAATTCCAGGAGTTTGCCGACAGTAACTGGATCATCGACATGTTTTTCAGTGTTGGTTGATGCTGACTGGGTGCGGAGTGGAGCAACTAATTCCGGGTGTGATTAATCAGGCTTAGGTTTGTTTCTGCATTTATAGCTATAGGCGGGGTGCCTATCTTGACATGTTGGACATTGGGGTGGAAGTTCCATATTTGGGCAAAGTCGCGTTTGATGTGGACCAGAACAGTAACCACAAACAGTAGCATTTTTACAATCGCCTGTTGCGTGGCTGTTATACGCTTGGCATCGCTCACATCGAATAGGTAAGGGTGCAGGTGACCGGGAGGGTTCTACCCTGTGTCGTCGCTTGTATATGAGGGCGCCTTGAGTGAGAAGAGTATCTATGGTGTCCTGAGATGAAGTGAGGATTCTAACCATATAAGTTGGGCCAGTGTTATTACGAATACGGATGGCTTTGTTAATAGTATGCCCTTCATACTGTAATTTTGCTTGGATTTCCTCGTCTGAGTATGTAGGATCGAATCCTCGAATCACTACAGAAAGCATTAGAGGTCGTCTAGGTGGAGGTGGCTGTTTACGTCGAGAAGAAGTGAGAGAAGTAATGATGGCGGTGTTACCAAAAATTTCGAAGGATGCCTTATTGCGGACTGTCGTGAGGAAATTTGGATCTGTGGACTTCAATATGTATCCGTTTCGCGTTTTGACAACTTCCTGGAGTGGAAGACTGGGTAGATATTTCCTAAGTTGCAGGATAATGAACTTTTCATTAGAATACTTAGGATCGTATTTCTGCAATAGGAAGCAATGAACAGATGAGGACTGTGAATGTGGTGTAATAGTCGTAGTTGATGCTCGGCGTGATGATGTGGAATTTTCAGCGTCCATGTCGGATATATCGGAGTCATTGGCGGTATGTTGCTTCTTAGCAGGAGGAGATTGTGCTTTGCTGGTATAGCTGGGCTGACTAAGTGGAGATCTAGATCGTTGCCTGCTTGAGGCATTAGACACTGTTGAGGTAGTTGAGCGCTCTGAGGCTCGGCGGCGTCTTTCGCAGTGCTCTCTCTGCCTCTCCATCTTCGTGGAGCTAGCGGAGGGAGTTACGAAAACAGGTGGTAAACCTCCGTGTCTGCATTCTATAGGTGGTCCAGAAGCGTTGCCAGAGTCCGCCATGAGCAAATCGAGACCAGCGGCACGAAGCCGTAATGGTGTGTGGTTGTGTATGAAATCTCTGATCAAATGATGAGATGAGATGATTCAAAGGTGAGACGACCCGTTTGGATAGCCGTCATGGTTGGATAAATTCACTTGCCAAACTCGTAGCACTGGACGCCCTTGACTAGATAAGTCTGACGGACAGAGCTCAAAATTAATGCAAGAGAAAGAATCCGGGATGAGGAACAGGAAGGAATCAAAATGCAGCTGTTCTGACGTCTGGTACGTCACAACTGTTTGGATCGAATTAAATATCGATCGAGAGTATGCTTTAACTACACGCAAGTACACTCAGATAGACTTATACGATAATATATAATAACTGTGGAAAATATGGAAGCAGCACTTTGTGACCATTTCATTAGTACCAGAATTGGTTACAGCTGAATTATTGCTTAGACCATATTTAATCAATTTACAATCCTGCTATGAATCTATGAAATCTATATTCTCTGTTTGCTACTCTAAACAATTATATTTAAAACAAATGCGCTACCACCTAGCGAGTATCGAAATAAATGCACGCAAATTGCTTTGCATAAACCAGTATAGGTAGAAAAATAAAGCATGCTTATGTCACTGAAAAATATTGACACTACATAAAAATAAGTACCAGATTCGTGTTCAGGGGGTCAAAATGCATAAAAATTCATCAAAAAATAATAATAAGCAAGATTTTATAAGCAGTGTAATCAGCGAAAATGGTGTAATGAAGAAAGTGAGATAATCCCGAGAAAACACATACGGTGTTTACTCACACTGCGCACTCGACGGAAGTGGAATCAAACTAGGAACCCATGCATCGGAGGCGAGTTCTACCACTGAGTCATCGCGGTCTAATATGCCTACTTCTATACCACAAAAAGTTGCCTACATGAGAAAACACCGTGTTCGTGGGCTTTTACAGGATTCTCCAGTTTCTTCCTACAAGAAAGATACGCAGGAATTTATTTCGTAGGGGGTCCGAGTTCAATACGAGGACAAATTGCATTAAAATATGTAAAATTACCCCTAAACTTAGATAACATTTACATAAAAGCAGCTATTTCGGGGAATGTCCGGAGTCCCAGGACTCGTCCCCTACCTTCCACCTTCTTCATTACGGCAGGGGCATGCGACAGTTTCTGCTCCTCATAATTGTGCTGAAACTCCACTGCTAACGGTTCAATTCAGAATGGAAATAAGGACACAAACCCATGCAAAAACTGCCAGAAACGTACGTCCACATTTTCATTACACCATCATTACTCATCTCTACCACTGTCTCTCTTAGCCTTGGAGCGCAATTGTGATACGTTGAGTTTTTTTTTTTTTTTTTTAATGAAATCTTTGAGTTTTACTTACCACAGTTGTGTTGGGTAGGCTAAAGGAGACGATGATGGTGAAAATGAAAAAGAGAGTGGAATGAAGAAAGCGGGAAGAAATGGGAAAACCCAGAGAAAACGCATGCACACTGTGTTTATCCACCAGAAAGCCCACTTGCCGCGAGGTGGAATCAAAGCAATGGTCTCACGCATCAGAGGTGAACGCTCTACCACTGCTCTACTGCAGGATCTACGTTAAATTAATAGCAAATGCGTACAGTTCTATGCCACAAATAACCTGCAAACGTGTGTCATTAAAACGATTACTGGTGGTGAAAAAAGGAGGCGCATCTCTGTGTTAGGTGATCGGTAAAAAGTACCTTTGTATTATAATTCCATAATAATAAATCACACTTTTGTAACGCTGTTTCTAACTACACAGATGACATGTGTTCTTTGTTTCCGTACATAAGCTTTTTTGTACATTATAACGAATGGCGAAGGGTGTAAAACATTGGCATGCCTCCCCGTTCTATTGTTATATAGAAAACAATGTGCCCTACGGGGCTTTAACACATCTTCACTTGTTGTTGCTGCACTCGTTATTATGAGAATTGAGTACTGAGCTTTGATACATAAATGAGCCAACCTGACTGCTATAGCCTATATAACCTGCATGAGGGGCGTCGGCGTTCTACACCCTAACGAATGTACTACAATAACTTTTAGTCTATGGTAGTATGTTTACAATTCACCGAAACTTACGTTCGAACGTTGATATGTATGCTGCTCCTCGCCGCTCTCACATGGCATGCATCCATACGTCACCAAAGCTGCATCATCTACTGCGTACTCATATCCATTCGCACTCTGCTACAATTGAAATTCTTTATCTCGTTTCCTGAATAGTAATTAAGCCCTAGCAATATTACTCCCTAGTAAAAGATAGTAATATTATTTCAGTAAGATTGTTACCGTTATTTTTCAGCCATGTATTATACAAATCATGCACTATTCCATTCTCATTTTTAAGAAGTGAGAAAATCTTATAAATGAGAACCTGAAAATTTGCCTTGAGCTTACAACTGAAAACTCATTTGGAAATAAGCAGACATTTTCCCTCAAATATGAGTAAACATTACTTATTTTGTTTTGAACACGCATTTTACTCATATCTGAGCAAGAAAAATTTTAAGAGTGTAGGCCACATTGAATGGTATTAACGCGTTGCCCCCCCCTCAAGGCCGCCTTTCATACGTGTTTTCCATATAAGTGATACGAATACTTTCCTTACGAATGAAAAACTGTATATCAATAGGCCGTCATGATCTCATATACAGATGGACATATAGCTGATCTATGTGACATACGTGTATGTATATTATATACGGAAGACTGTTAGATGTCATACATCCTGCAACAGCATGATGTAAATCTAAGAGGGGGTAACGTATACTCTGTACTGATTTTCATAGTAAACATAAGGATTCCGTATATTTGTACAATATACAGCTGTCCGGATAACGGAGTTTTCTCATTCTAGATGTGCTATTGCAGGACTATCGTCTTTATTATAGAGTTGAATGGTTATTTTCAATATGTAAATATTATATCCCAAATTGTTATCTGCTATACGTATTCTTAGTTCTTTTTCATGTTTCGTCATTAAATCAATTGATCAAAGACGCGTTTTATTTGTTTCTTCAGAAAAAATTGGTCAGATCCTGATGCTGTATTCCCTGGCCTGTGGACTTAGTGGGTCAGTTTTACAAAATGCTTTCAACTAGGAAAATAGGTTTTAAGGAAATTGGGTAACTGGAGTACGTCGTGTCCCTAGTTTCAATACACTCTTTTTCTTTCACTATTTTCTACAATAAAACAACCAGAGCAGTATACGTATAAATATTACTGCATAAAATCCTACTGTTTAAAAGACGTGACTACAAATAAGCATATAAAAACCCAATACCTGACACAGTTTCTGAAAATAAATTGTTTATGGCAAGAAACGTCATAACTAGTGGAAAATGTTTTCTTTGCGATTGTAGTCAGCCATCTGCTTGTGAAATAAGGGGAGTAATTTATTTGACATGGACGGAGATTATACGTATATAGAAAGCTGGCAAATTTAAAAAAAAAAATCTCCAGTGACTCTAAGACTTTATTATTATATTCACGAATTTTGGGAGGCATTCTTTGTAGAATTTCACGATATATTCTCGGATCTTTAGGAAGGAGCCTGAGGAGAGAAGAGACTAAAGTGTTTTCAGTCTCAACAGACGGGGATAGGTCTGCTGAATAAGGGGAAACAACATTAGTTTAAGTAAACTAGAAGAAGAAGGAGAGAGAGAGAGAGCGAGAGGGAGGGAGAATGATGAACAACCAGCAAGTAGTTTCCCTAAAGAGCCTTTTGGAAAGACATATAAACATTGCAGAAGGTGAACTTTGTTTTTTGTCTGTTCCTACTCCTTGTCTATTTCCGCTCTATTGCAATGCTTTCTTCATTAAAAGTAAAACAAAGCGATGCATAAAACTTAACTTCTAGTTGGAGTAATTTGAAAGAATGAATATCTTTTATTTACCTCAAGCGAAGAAGTCGGGCGATTGCTTTACATTTTTGGCCAATAACTTTTTATTAGCCTGACCCGTGTTTGCATAGAAGGTGAACTGATTGTTTTATCTATAAGTGTGTTCCCTTACCTTTTTTTTTCCCGGCGGGCTGTAACACATATCATAAATACGTAATGGAATATGTCAAAGTCAGAGGTTCTGCTAGATAATTTTAACCAACTGATCCTAGTAACTGAGTAACATTGTAGGCTCACAAACTTGTACGTTCATCGTCGTAGAAACAAAATACCTCAAATGGATTATATTCTGTGCTAAGTCTTTTTTATTATTCATTTTCGAACGGTCCTTCTTTATATTATCCTAGCATTACTTTCCTTCGCATTGGGTTAACTGCCTTGATGATCTTTTTAGACGGGGACGCATAACACGTGAAATAAATACTAGAATAAGATTAAGGGGAAACGAAATTTCTAAAATCAATTATACACCTTCCTGTATGCCATAAACTCATATGTCTTGGGATCCAATGAAGAACGGCTTACATACCATTACTAAAATATCGTATTCTCTGTCTCTGATGAAAAATATTAAAATCTGCTTTCGATTGTCTTGTGTACTTGTAGCTATTAAAAATAATCTTTCGTACTACATGGAACATTTACAACTGCAAAATCCTAATCATTAACAACATCGTCCTAATTAAAGGATAAGCAGTTGAATAAACAAGAAACAAATATTCTTAGCAACTCATTCTTGTCTCTAGCCATTATTCTTGGAGAGCTTTTCTTATCTCGTCTCAAGAATGTGCAGGCCTTGTTTCGTAAATGTGTGTACAAAATGTGTGCCCAGATATTCTCATTACTTTCATTTAATATTTATCAGAATCATTTCATTTCACGAGAGGGCCACCAAGGATGTGATGTAGCAACATATAAACCACATTTATTGTAGGAGTATATTCCGTTATGATTTGCATATCTTGAAACCTTGATAAAGTTCTTCATCATGTTCGTACAGTCACTTTTAACATTTTTTTCACTATAGATCATATAAAAATGAAAAAAATATTTCAGATCTAAGACTGAGCTGATCTAGTGTTGACCACGAAAATCGAGAAATATCTCACATCTTCTCGATTCTGAGACGAGAATTGTAATGTGTATAATCTCGTCCGAAAAAAAAAAAACACTTCTCGTCCCGCATTCAAGACGAGAATTCAGACGATAAGATGTTTCTCGCCTCATAAACAACAATATTGACAGCGTGCATGAAATTAATGTATTGTAATTTCACTAGAGGTGCAAGGGCTCGAAAAAAAACGGTTTTTTGGGAAAAAACTCGATTTTTTCTGCTTCGCTTTTTTGCTTGGGAATTTTAGTGCTTTTTTTGAAAATTTTGTTTTAAACTAATAAAGCAGACTTTGTTTCGCTTCTCTACAACAAAAAGAAATTGTTTAAATAGTGGCTGATGCCGATAATAATATGAAACCTCGAAAATAAACCATGAATTTCAAAAAGTTTTTTTTTTTAATTCTTAACATATTTACATTATGAATTCTAAAGGATTAACCAATATATGTAATAATATTTTAACCTCTTATATACAATAAGTACTTTAAAAATGATACACAAATATTTCTAACTAGCAAAATTGCATGTAGTATTTTTACTTCAAAATATCACACACCCTCTTTTTGAAGCAAAGTAAAGAAAAACATGAGAGAAATCTGCACATCAAGAGCTTCGTTTCGGGTGGTTCTGTACATTCTTGAAATTTTTCAGTTAAGTTTTAATTTTCATATACATTGTATGAATATTTCGAACAAATTTTTCACTGATTGATCACATAAGTAATAATCTGTTACCACCTATCAGGTGCTTCGGATCTGCAAAATCGGTAAAGCTCCCAAATTCTGTAATGCACTGACTGCTAGTTAAGCTTGTTCAGAATCGGCACAATCGGGAAAGTATCGAATTTTCTGTTCATGGATCATATATGTAATAGACGGTTCATCTGAGCGTATGGTTTCCTAGGCTGTAGAATATATAACTACCATCACGGTTTACCCAATGCTGAAGGTTTCAACATTTATAACAAGAAAATTCGACATATAGTTAGGAAACTTTTTTTTTTAAAAAAAAATGAAAAACTATGGAATACATTTAAAAAGAGTGGAAGAATCAATCACTGTTCCAATTCACAAGAAAGACGACCAAATTGATTGTAATAATTATCGAGGCATTTCTCTATTAATGAGATTGACCCCATACCCAGGTGAAATTATTGGAGATTATCAGTGTGAATTTAGTCGAAATCGACCAGATATTTACCATTCGACAAATACTCGAAAAGAAATGGGCATATATTATCCAGTACATCAACTGTTTATTGATTTTAGAAAGGCTTACAACTCGGTAAGGTGGGAAACATTGTACAACATTCTTACAGAATTTGGAATACCGAAAAAGCTAGATTTATTAAGTGTTTAAATGAATTCCAGAGTAAAGTCCGAGTAGAAAAAATCGAGCTTCCACGTCGAGAGTGGCCTGAAACAAGGATATGCGTTATCGCCGTTATTATTCAGCTTTGTTCCGGAGTACGCTATAAGAAAAATCAAAGATAGGAACCAGGGCCTAGAGTTGAATTGTATTCACCAGGTTATGGTGTATGCTGATGATGTAAATCTGATAAGAGAACAATCGGAATAAATACAGAGGCCTTATTAAACGCTTGCAGGGACATGAGTAAATGCAAAGCAATCTAAATACAAGGAAGTTCAGAAGGATCGTAAAACGGCAAATTATGAGTGCGTTAAAATATCAATTAATACTTTCGACACAGTGGATACTTTCAAATATCATGGATCAGTATTACCAGACCAAAATCATACCCACAAAGAAATTAAATGTCGACTAAAATCAGGAAATTCTTGTTATTATTCAGTTCAAAATATTTTGTCGTCGCGAATTTTGTCAAGGAATTAAATTCTTAAAATATATAAAATGACAATCATGCCTGTTATGCTTTATGGTTGTGAAACATGGTCATTTACGCTGAGGGAAGAACGCAGACTGAAATTATTTGAGAATAAAATTCTGAGACGAATATTTGGATCCAAGAGGAAGGGGAATGGGGAATGGCGGAAACTTCATAAGGAGAAACTACATAATTTATACGGTTTACCAAACATAGTTAGAGTCACCAAGTCTGGGAGGCTCAGATGAGCAGGTCATGTAGCCAGAATGGAAGAAAGTAGGAACGCTTTCAAAGTTTTAACTGGAAATCCAATCGGGAAACGTCCATAGGAAAATCTAGGCCCAGATGGGAGGACAATATTAAGATGGATCTAGCAGAAATAGGAATACAAAGTAGAAACTGGATTGAATTGGATAAGGACAGAAGTCAACGGAGAGCTTTTGTGGCCATAGAGAAAGAGATAGAATACATTTAAGTTAAGCACAACTGCACAACAAACATGAGTGAGTGGTTAGCTTTCGCGCTTCTATCGTGAAGTCCGGGATTCAATCCCGCATCCGAACATTTTGACAAAAGTTTTTCTTAATTCCATCTGTGAATGTAGAGATAGTGCGTGTACTGTGAGTCCTGGCCGACTTACATTCTAATCGTTTTTAAATCTTTGTTATTATTAATTACCAGCAGTGATGGATTTGCGAAGAGGGTTAGGGTGGGGATGTCTTCCGGATTGAAGCCTCTACCCCGAAATTAAGAAATTTCTAAAACAAAATAAATATTTGTTTTGCCTTTGCTCATAAACTTCGAGCTGTCCTCAAATAAAAAAAAAAAACTAGGAATTTTTAGAAAAACTAAGCATTAATAAGAAAAGCCCCTCCGAAAATACTTTTCTAAATCCGCCACTGATTATCAGTATAAAATGGTCTTCAAGGTTGTATCTGGAAGATTATAGCTGAATATACAAACGAAACGAAATATTTGTTATGCCTGTACTCATAAACTTAAGCTCCTCTTAAATAAAAGTTTCGTTTCTAAATCCGATACTGATTATTTCTATCAAATGGTATTCAAGGTTGTCTGGAAGATTATTGTTAAATTATTGCACAGCTACAGTATAACGGAAATGTGGAAGTACGCTGTGACAGGTATATTGAAAAACGTACGCTCTGATGGATATATTGAAAAACATAAGTTTAATTATGTGCTAGAAGATAGAGTACTAAGCTCTAAGAAGTGAAACACGAATGACTAAAAAGAAATGATCTAGAGAAGAAAAAATGTCGATAATTCAGAAGTTAAAATTAAGTTAAATAGCTTCTATAATTGCCCTCAAATACTACGTACTTTATGTTTACTTTAACTCATAAACCATGTGCTCCCTCCATCATGATGGTAAATTTCAAAGCGAAATATGGCATTCAGGTCATGGAATCCTTTTTAACTTTAGAGTATACTATAAGAAAGCTATTTAAACAGAAAAATCATGAAAATGAAAAAAGCCAAAAATTTCCAAAATTCTCGTTTTTTTCCAAAAAAGCCGGTTTTTTATGTGCAAAAAACCAGCGATTCAAAAAATCCGGGTTTTTTGCATCTCTAAATTTCACTATGAAGTCTCTGTGTGTAAAGACTATTTAGTTCTAATAGAAGTGTATATATATATATATATATACATATATATATATATATATATATATATATATATATATATATATATATATATATATATATATATATATATATATATATATATATATATATATAAGAAATCATTGTTTCCAGAGGCCGAACGAGTGTACATGTTGTCGCTTCAGATGGACACAATTAACTAAAATACATCACAGATTTATTTCCATCTCTCCTTCCATAGAAACACGTGCCTCTCTCTTCGATCACAGGAACGCTTCAATTACGTCTACTAATTCGTTTTGGCTGCCTTGTGGCTTCAAGCTATAATTTACTTTCTCTTCTTTCCTTACTTGCCACTAAGGATTCATGTGTTATCCTTCTCCAATTTTAACAGTCTCTTCCACTAATTAACTGTTACGTGGTAGAGTACAGGATATAAATAGCTATTATTTGGCCATTTACAGCACTAGAAACAGTGATCCCTAATTACACTAACTTCAGTATTTACAACGAAAATCAAGAAAAGAAGAAAGAAAGAGACAATTTTGCGAGCTTAATCATTTATATATATTTCCCTTATTTATGTATTTATAAAGGAAGGTTAAAATTATGTAAAGGGTTCTCGGATAATTTAAGAGGCAAATTTTTAGTACAAAGTTCAGAAATATTGAATGAAGTTACGTACAAGGGGTCTTAAATTAGCGTATACAATCTTTAAAATAGAACATCTCGTTAATTAAAGAATACAGATCTACAATTTTGTGGTGTTATGTAACTTATAGATGTTAAATGTTCAAAACGAACACCTTCCGCTACAATACATCATCACCAATGAAGCAGGACAGAGCGACATAACGATTGTATTGTTCCTAATGGTATAGCGTAACAAGCCTGCTCAATTTGCTCTTCCTGATTTTTCTTCTTTGCTTAGGGTATGCTGTGTTCTTTAGAGTTCTCGAAGAAAGAAGTCTAGAAGATTAAATCCAGAGATCGAGATGTATAATCTGCTACACTTTCTCCTGGTCTTATCCATCTCAATGTTGATCTACCTACGTTGATTAAACTACACTGGTCGCTCAGTGAATTGTGACCACTCCTTCACACAAGAAGGCATGGTCAGCAGACGAGCTAAGAGCATGACCACCCCGACTGTGAGTAATGCAGAGAAATAATACACTATTGGCTACATGTTGGCAGACAGCACACTGTTACAATGGGAGGTGGACAGAATTTATCTGCATTCCAAAAGGATATGATTGTGACTACCCTAGCAACAGGTGTCAATAACCTAGACAGAACCACTTGTCAGATGTGTTCTAGTGTAGAAAAGATATACAAGAAGTGGGAAGAAAATGAGTTAACAGTCTTGAAGAGACGAAACTGCAGGTGTTACAGAAGGTCACACCGCGGGGCGAGCGTCGTGTCAAACAGCTCATGACAGCCGAGCGAACTATCAGTATCCCTGAATAACGTAATCAATACAATAGTGTATGCACAACATTAATATTCCATACAACTATGTGACTTATACTGGCACACATGAAGATTCACAGTAGCGGACACACTGGTCAGACACGTCACTGTAGTCACAGGATCCCACTAATAGGACACAGAAATGGATGGTTGTAGAAGGTTATGTTGGTATTGTACAGGTAGGTGGCGGCGGTTGTATGATTTGGAAATACAATTTTGGAATGAATTGCGACTGTTGGTGTGCATGGACCAGAGTGTGACATCCGTTGTGCATTTGCAGTTGTTAAGGGACTACCCACAATGCAACACTTCTACCCACATGGAGATGACATTTTCAGGGCGATAGTGCATGGTGCCACCTAGCCTGGACTGTATTTGCTTCGCTTGAGGAATATTGCAAGGAGGTACAGCATATGAATTGACCCTCCAGAAAGACTTTATTCCTATAGAACATCTATGGTATGTTGTGGAACGAACTCTTCGAGCCATGACTCCTGCACCGACATCTATGCTCTCATTGTGGTATGCCAATAGAAACATGTGGAGTCATAACTCAGTGGAAACATGTCAGCAACTTGTAGAATCCATACCACAACATGACGAGACCATTTTTCGACTAAAAGTTGAACTAACGAAGTATTATTTAGGTGGTCGCAATTCAGTCAGCAGTCAGTGTATGACTGAATATATGTTTCTTAAATTATCGTACTACAAATAAAGAAATATTTTTTTCACTACCTTCTAAATTATTTCACACAAAACATCAGCGGTGTACAGAGATTCTCAAATCTGCTGAACCAGTCGAAGGGTCTGTACTCTATATAACAATAACCATAACGCATTCTAAACACAAAACTTCAATATTAAAGAAATAAATACCTTAAATAAATGTACAGTATATAAATCTACAATTCACCATAGAAAATGTTTACATTTAATTTTAACTTATACAAGTATTTATTAACTGTTCATTAGTTTGCATTTTAATGTTACTATTGAAGAGAAAACTATTTTCTTAGAGCACGACAATAGTTTAATAAAGTTCTTATATTTTTTTGCAGCTTTTTTTCCAAAACAGTCCCGAAGATCTTTGTCAAATTCGTTGCCATCATACCTTCGTTAAATTACAATGGCGAGTCATCAACGTCAATACATAGCAATGAATAATAACACAGTAACGAAACAACTAACAGTCTTCCCTTATTTTATTATCAAAAGAGTTCCTTCTGATACGTTTTGCAGTACATTTAATAATTATTTTATGACACTTACACGCCCTAGCATTTGTGTTTTATATATAAAAAAATAGTGTTGTGAACTGCCCCGGTAGTCTAGTGGCTAGTGTTCGTGTCTTGGTGTATGGAGTCCTCCCTTCTGTCAGGGTGGGAGAACATTGACATTTGAAAGCATAAGGTAGTTCGGATTTTAAAATTATTTAATAAAAACAAAAAAAAAAACTCTAGTACTTGTGCCTTGAATTCAATTTTGGTCTTTCTATTTACAAAAGAAAAGAAAGGAACAATAACATAACACTTTAGGGGAGGACTAGTATGAAAAACATGAGATTTCTGAAAAAATACTACTACTTATTCCATGAGTGACAATAAAAGGATAAAACGTGCATAGTCACGTCAAATAAAGCTTAGCATATTAAATTGTATGACATGATAAAAAAAACAAATGTATTAGAAAATATAAGAAAATATAAATATAAATATAATATAATAAAATATAATAAATATAATATAATATAATATAAGAAAATACAAGATCTGCTCAATCGATACATGTTCGTGCCCATAGCCATTGAATCGAGCGGCATTTGGGGCCTAGAAGGGCTCAATTTCATAAAAGAAGTAGGCCAATGTATAGCACAAGTTACTGGTGACAAGCGAGCTACTACTTTTCTGATACAACGTATCAGCATAGCAGTTCAGCGAGGAAATGTGGCTTCCATTTTAGGTACATTACCTCCTGGAAAATTATTAGAAGAAGTTTTTCTATTATAACTAACTATTCAAAATTTGCTGTTTATCTTGTATATCTTTTAAAATAGCTATAAAGGTCAAGATGTATATTTAATATATATTTTAAAAAAAAAACTAAAAATAAAAAAAAATATCGTAAAAAATGTATTAGACCAAGAAACTGAACTTCGGTGCAGATTCACAAGTTTGGGGCCTCGATAGAAACAATGGCTTTGATTATACAAATGTATGAGCCATATGTGAGGTGCAAGGAGCAATAGATATAATCTATGCACACACGAGAAAAACACCAACACAACACTACAAATGAAAGATGGTGGAGTGGCGAGGGATATTCAAATTTATGTAAATAAAGCCAAAATGATAATGAAATGCTCTTGCATATGTAAATCCCTTTTTGGAGTGATAAAGGTGATCTCCTGATGGAGCCGCCATTGCCACCTTGATAATATAGAGAGCATGAGTAAACTTTAAAAAATCTCAGGGTTTTTAAATTACAAAGTATATATCTCCGAGATTTCTGACGACAGCTATGGTCTCAGCAGCTACTTGTAAAGGGTTTCAAACATTTAACAGGTTAAAAAAATAAAAAAAATGATTTCAAAACAACAGGTAGCAGCCAGTTACGTACACTTTACACTCATAGCTGTGTCTCAGTTGTTCTCTGGGCGTATGCCTTCCTGGGCCCCATTCAGGAAGGTGGTCAGAAGTACTAGAGAAGGGAATAATGTTTCCCTAACTCTCAATCCTGAAAATAAAACATTTTGGATTAGCTATCGGGTAGTCACCAATCAGGAAAATAGACACCCTCACTATACTGGTTGACGATAGATGTTTATTCTCCAGTGTAAATCGTTAGGTGACTGAAGAATACACTCACCGATATCTTGTTACAGAACACTCACTTATTAGGAATTACTTTCGCTGGTGCACCAATCACACATATATATATATATATATATATATATATATATATATATATATATATATATATATATATATATATATGTGATTTATAATATACACTAGAGATCTGTCTGACCTCTTTAATAGTGAACTGCTAAAACAAAAAAAAAACTAATAACTCTCCTCATTTGTATGAGTTTATAGTCTCTGACAGTCTCTGCACAGAGAGGAGGAGAAGAAAAAGAAAAAAAAACAAAATGTATAGTTAAAATTCAACTTCAAAATAGATGACGCAGTTCCATGGTGATAATACGGTGACCTAATGACCACTTCAAGGATAGCCTCTGTTAACCGGAGGGACTGGAAAGTGTCTCTGATGAGATCACACGCAGGATGCACTTGCCAACATTTTCATTCCACTGGGAATATGACTGTTCCTGGATGGTGATGAAAGAAAAATCAACTAGTGGCGTTTAAACTATGTCACAACTGACCCAAAGTATGTCAGCCTAAAAGTTAGTACTACTTCATTTTGGTGGTCTCCTTGTTTAAAAGTTCAGGAGGACACTGTAGTAAGACAGGCCTTGAGATCTCACTTGAGATCTGTAATATTGATTCTAATATTTCATAACAGGAATGTTATGCTAGTGCCACTGCACTATACTAAAGTTATGTCCACAGATAGACTGTTACTTCGAAATTACTAGAACAGGCATGGCCAAAATAGCCACTGTTCAGATGTAGTGGTAGGAAAATTGGTTAATTTAAAAATTTAACACGAAGTGTTTAATAATTGATGAAATTTCACTGTTCTGTAGCACTTCAAAATATATCTCACCCACTATCTTGTGAGAACCACTATCAATTTATATGTATATACACTGTCCACTATCACAACCGTGGCGCGATACATGGGTGTCCATGTATTTATTCCAACAGGGCTCCTAGGGAAAAACGAAAAACTTCACACCGCCCTGGGTTCTAACATCTAACCACTCTCGAATTTAAGAATCAACTAAACTGCACAATGACCACCAAAGGCTAGTAACCTCTCCACTTCCAGGAAAAAGCAGGGACTCGCTCTTCCTAGAATCACTACAAAGATTTTTGATGCCTAGGGGCTACAACTGTGGGTGGTCTCTTCAAAAACAGCCCTCTGAAACGCCAGCCTGCTCGTCAACGAGCAGATACCTCGTGACAGGCGGTGCCCTCATCGTTGTGAGCGGCAGTTTTGAAAACTCCTGTCTAAACAGAAGTCCATAACAAGAACTACATAAACATTACTTGTTTCACTGATATTACTAATACAAAGAATAGTCACACTTGATTATACACACATAAAATTAGTAATATATATACAGAATGCAATTATATCATTATATACTGATGACAACACTCATAGTATGTGTAGGAAGTCTTTTTTCCACTGGATTCCCTAGATACGTCTGCTAAATCCGGCAGCCATAATTCCAAGGGAGGGAGAGATAGAAACATTTGTTGTTTTGATTAAATTTTGACAATAACACAAGATCTAAATGTCTTGCACGTTGGGAAACACGATGACGAATAAATTCATGAATTTTTAACGGTCTTTCCAAGAACTTGTGAGCGTAATACGGTAATATTAATAATTTACACATAAAATAGTCAAAATAAAGTACAAGTTTTCAAAAGCGCAGTGCATCATGGGAGAAAAAATAGGCAAGTTCGCTGACGCTAACGAACTTTGCTTCAAGTAACGCTATGAGCTTGGGACGCGTGAGATTCTTTTCAAACGTGTGAATTTGACACGTATATAAATTGGAAATCTATCGTGTTGACGCTAAAATTTTTATGGCTTTTGCAACAAAGCCTGGAGAGCGTCTGTAAGCAATGTTTCCACCTAAACATTGCTATACAAGGGAAGTTACCAGTATACTTCCTATACACAAAGTTTCATTCTTCCATGTATATTTAGGGATTTCTCCACCCACTAGTAATCAAAGACCTCACACAAACTCTCAGCTCAGACTGCTGTCGCCAAGAAAAAAAATTTCTGTCCAAGCTCTATCTGTAACAACGAAGTTCAAACTTCTATACATGAAGTAAATGAATATAATGTGATATCTTCTTTATTCTATCCTATGTCCAATATGTATGCAGGATATGTAAATCCAATAACGCATGTAATATATACATTTTAATTCCCATTAATGAGATGCACGCAAATTTTAATGATGTTCATAGCCTATAAAGAAATAATATGCATACGTGAATATAATATACATCAAAAGTGTATTAATAATATCGTATTACGCTCGGTGTTTACCCAATAATATTCATAAAAGTTACATAATAAGTAAAATGAATGCTAATTTATCAGCAATTAATTTAGTCACAAATTATCATAAATTTACATATTGATAGGGAAATTTGCACTCATCTGCATTTTGATATGCAGAGGAAAGAGAAGGCACTCTGCCTTCTACAGTATCCCCCCTTTGATACTAGGTGCTGTATTCACTAATACAGGACGTAGATCAACAGGGTGTACATTTCATATTCCTGTAAGTAAAACAAAGATATTACATGATTCACACAACGATAATAAAAAAAACATAATTACAAGCAACAATAAGCAAGATAACTAACTATAGAGAATCCAGGTAACCCTAACTTAGCTATACCTGAATACAAAGTTTCCCAATAAAATACAGTACACACAATACACTACAACTAAACACAATAACACTAACACTATATACACTAAAGTGTCACAGTTAGGTGGTGGATGCTTCTGGTGTGATTTCGTTGTGCGGCTCCCCTGTACCAGTACCACCAGTAGTTTCTTCTCTGGATACATACTGCTTCAGTAAGAAGGCGTTTCTGGTCATCTTGACCTCATTCGTTGCAGGGTCTGCTAGTGTGTACATGTACTTGCCAGATGCTGCAACGATTTTCCATGGACCCGAACGAGCTTCTTTAAAACACCTGCTAGAGCATCTGACTTCGGGAATACTCTAGATAGTACAAGATCACCCACATTGTACACTTTTGTACGGTGTGACTTGTCGAAGTTTTTTCCGTGCAGCAGCATTTTTCTTATGGTTTCTTCTCGCTATATCAACATAATACTGCACGTCATGGCGCTGTTCCACTTACGGGATTTCAAATATCCGTGCTATGTCTCTTGACATAGATTGGCCGAAATAGCATTCATAAGCTGACACGTCAGTGGTCAGGTGTTTCGCAGAATACAAACACTTCTCTATTTTCTCCAAATATCTGGGCCACATTCTCTGGTTGTCATGACACGATTTACGTAGTAAACGTACGGTTGCATTCACCGCAACTTCCGCCATCTCTCCCTGTGGATAATATGGTGTGGAATTTATGTGTCTGATACCAAGTTCTGCAAGCTCTCTTCTCCAGCGCTCAGACTGGAAAGGTGACCCTCTGTCTGTCAAGACGAGTTCCACAATAGGATTAACTTTTAAGTATTCTTTTAACTTTCTTACTACGGTGGTAGTGTTTGCCTTTCTACATGCATACAATCCCACTAGTTTTGAGAATGCATCGTAGAATACAAGAACATAGTGGACTCCCCCAATTCCTTTTGTCATTGGCCCAAGCCAATCGATGCATACCAAGTAGCCTGGCTTCTGCACGACGACGGGATTCAGTGGTCCCGGACGATAACAGTGGGGTGGGGTGCTCTTGTGACACAATTCGCAGGAAGCACAGTATTTCCTCAGGCTTGGTCGCATTAGTAGGCCATACAAAGAATTCAGTCAGAAGTGGTAGTAACTTACTGGCCGACATGTGCCCCCGATCTGAATGATAATAATCGAGCAAGGGAGTTACTAACACTTCTGGGATGCAGATCCGAACTCCTTGCCGGTCACGTTTACACAAACGCCCGTTCAGTACTTCGAAACGGTGACAAGCACCGTTCACTTGTGGTGAGTTCGTCTTCTCTTCAACTTCTCTCTTAATCTTTCCATAGACTGGATCAGAAGACTGTATCTCTGGCAGTATGGCTATCATCTTCCTCAACTCACATGGTATCTCCGTAAGGATGGTCATCAGTGACTCCTGGAGGATAGGCTTCCGTGCAGCACTGAGGTCTTCTTCTGTGTGAGGAGGGTACCTTGAGTGATAGTCACTCAAATTTTCGTTTGACTTAAACTCGAATTCAAAAGTTGAAATTCGACAGCAGCATAGCCCACCGGGTAATGCGCTGGTTTGTAAGCCTGCAATAAAGAATGAACTTCAGAGCAAGGTGGTCGCTGCGAATCTTAAATTTCGTCCCAACAAGATAGTGTTTGAACTTCACAACCCCATCTATGAGTCCAGCGAACTCTTTTTCAGTAACCGAATAATTCTTCTGCGCTGCATTAAACACACGTGATGTGAAACCGATAATCTTAATATCATCATTATCATCACACTGGTACAGTAGCGAGGAGCACGCAAAATCACAAGCATCAGACTCTAAAATCAGTTGTTTGTCAGGCAGGACGCTCGTGAGAACAACTTCTTCCTGGAAGATCTCCTTGACCTTCTCCATCGCTGCCTGATGTTCAGGTTTCCATTTGAACCTCACATTTTTCTTCAGCAGACTGAACAGCGGATATAGAACTTCCGAGTACTTTCTGCTGAAGCACCGATAATATTGGCAGTAACCTATAAATGATCGAAGTTCTTTTACATTTCTAGGTGTTCTGAAATCTGACACCGACTTCACTTTCTCCGGATATTTGCGAATTCCGTGTTGAGAACGCTCGAAACTAAGTATGTTAAGTTTCTTTCTCGCAAAATTGCATTTCTTCAGCCTGAGGGTTAGGCCACCTGCAGTGAGTAAACCCAAAATTCTGTCCAAGTGTTCAGATGTTCACTGAAACTTCGGTCGGCCACTATCAGTTCGTCAACATATACGCCGCAGTACTCTCGTGCTTCAGTCCCAATGATCATATCGAATGCACGAACACATGAAGCAAGGCTTTGCTTAGTCCCAAAAGGTAATTTTTGAAAAACGTAGGAAATTCCTTCGTGTAAAAACCCAAGATATTTCTGATCGCACTCTTTTACTTTAATTTGTAAGAACATCTCTGTTGCATCCACGCAACTCAACCAAGAGTTGTCGCAGATGTCTTGGAGAACAGAAAAGGGAGGCATGGGCCGGTCGGTTAAATCCCCAGAAATCTTTGCTAAAGCTCGACCGTCGATACACACGCGTATACGCCCATCGCTCTCTGCAGTTACAACCAAAGGATTAATATACGCTGTAGGTTGTTTACGTATCACTCCCCATGCTAGCCATCTCGAAATTTCATTAGATACTTGGTTGCGATAACGCTTAGGGTAAGGGTACAACTTGGTCTTTATGGGACGTTCGTCCGTTACTCCGATCTCATGCTCGTAGTTAGCTATGCAACCAGGCTTGACATCAAACAAAGCTTGATGCTTGACCAGCACAGCTGTTAAACTCTCTCTCTGTGAGTCTGAGAGATCTGAATAGTTCGAAACACATTCTTCAATGTCTGAATGGGAGGCGCGAGTCTTCACTTTCATCCACTCTTCTGGTGGGAATACGTGATTTGCCAATTCTTGGGTACTTGGGAAACGTCCATCATCCAAGTTTGGTGCACGAGTTGCCTTCTCTCTTGAGGTCTTACGCTCCTCTGGTGCATTCACCCTTATCGCCTTCCGTCTTTCGTCTGACGGGGAAAAATCAAAATTTACATTTTCAATCTCATCCATTATAGAAAATGGTTTGCAGCACTCACCATTGCACTCTAAACATCTTCAGTCTCGCAATCTACCGATCTAAATGCTACTTCTACATCATGTGGATGTTTGAGATGTAGAAGGCCGGTGTCATAGTCTAACACGGCACGAGATTCGGTGAAGAAATTGGAACCTAATATTAAAGACCGATTTATACCAGATATGATAATTCCTAATGTATGATATTCCTTCCCTTGTATCTCAATGACTAAAAGAGTCTGACCCACTAATGTCGCTGCTTTATTCCAAAAAGCCGATGTGACTCTAAAGTTTTTCGCACTCAAAAATGCTGGTGTAGGATTACTATTTGAGACAGTGTCCCAAAATTCTTTCGAGATAGCAAAGCATGTCGCTCCTCTGTCCAGGAGACAATTTACATCTTGACCAAATAAAAGAACATTAATTTCAGAAAATGAAATAACATTATTTCCAGGTAACGGTTCGTTACTCGTATCAAAAAGGTTCTTGAATATACCATTCGCTTCTTCGTATATTTCCCTGTCTAAATCTATTGGTTCTCCAGCTCTGCTTAATAACACTAATTTATTTGCAACATTGCCCTCATTAAAATGCTTCGTGTTCATAATTTTCATGCAAAGCTCACAATTTTCTTCTTCTTTTTCTTCTAAATTACATAACTCTTTCACTGCAGTTTCTCGAGCATTTTCTTTGTTATCATTTTCTAAACAGGTTACTGACTTACGCACATACTTGGGATTTAATTTTGCCAACTCGGTTGAACCAGTTCTATCCGCGTCCAGCCTACCGCCGTCACAAGCATGTGCGGACCATTCTCATTCCCTATCAGCGGGAGATGAGGGGTGGTTACTTCTGTCTGTACGATTTGTTTGGCTCGGTGGAGGATGCGCCCGATCATACCTCTCTAGCAATTGTATCTCTTCCTCCCCTCTAAAGGAGATTTGCTGAGGTACCGTATTGCGCGTGTTTCCCCTCCTACCGCGGGCTCCACGACTGTTCTGGTGGGTGTGGTTGTTCCCAACACGTGACCAACCAGATGACCCACTTCCGCTGCTCTGCTTACGGGGTGGTGATCGCTGGTTGTTGTTTTTATGATTGTTGTTTCGTCTCTGGTAAGGGCGCTGCATTTTTCGATTACGCTTAGCCTGCGGGCAAGACGGCCGCTTACCACCCTGGCCAGGGGAGTTTTTCTCTTCGTTTTCCATGCTAACTCTCAGCATATTAACTTCCTTCCTGGGGTTTTGCTGGAAGAACTGCTTTCGATTCGTCATCGAGGTCTGCAATTCTTGCACCAAATTTAACAGTTCCGCTATTGTTTTCGGGTGAGACGAGACAATGGCCCGAAATAGCCAATTAGGAAAGTGCCTCGGATGTACCTTCAGAAGCGTGCAATCAGTCATTCTCGGCTCGAGAATGCTGTTCTTGTACAACAAGTCCAGCAGGTATTCTGCTGGTGACTTGTGCTCCCGACTGTCAAAATGTGACCTAAGAATAGTAGCCCTTAAGTTCGCAAGACGCTCTTCACTTAGGTAGCAGTGTCTAAATTCTGTTATGAAATCTTCATAACTATGGATTTTCCCTCTGTTTACCTGGGACCACTGGTAGAATGTGTTACGCAATGCCCGGGATAAAAAGCTTAGTCTCATTTCCGGTGGTACACCCGTGACCTCGAAGTATCTGTCCAGATCCTGTAAGAAGTTGTAGGTCTCTGTTTCTGACTCCGTAAAAAAATAAACTGGCAGGGTGACGTCACGATGTATTAGACCAAGTGCGGTTGCCAGATTTTGTCTCGTCTCATGGGCACATGAACGAGACGTTGCGGGAACAGGGTCTGTCTCGCGGGCGTTTTCCAGGTTCCCAGGTTGAGAACCGGGCAAGTCGCGCCTTGAGGAGTCGTTCCGGGATGGTGGTCGTTCTTGAGTGGACGAGACAGAGATGTTGGCGAGACGCCCCTCAATTACCTCACTCGTCTCTTTTTGAACAGAGTTCTTCCACTCCTCCATTTTCTTCTCTAATTGATTACAGACGTCCTGCAAGGTATCGTGCATCCGTCTAATGCTCCCGTTACATTCGGAACGGATCTCCTTGAGCTGCGTTTCTTGCTCGATCTCCCCCCTAAGCCTGGCAAGTTGGGAGGCGAAGCTCACCTCCACTCTCCTGACCTGGTTATTCAGATTTTGAGTGGTCTGTTCAACACGAGACGTGACTCGCTGTAAACCCTCAGACAACTCCTTGTAATTCTTATCAAGCTTGCTAGCTGTCTCAGCAACGCGAGAATTAAGTTCTTCTCGAGCGCCTTCTATCTCCCCCCTTAACTCGACGGTGGTGAGCTCCAACCGTTCGGTTAACTCGCGCTCACTGTGCTCAAGCCTTGAACTCACGTTCTCCAACTGAAGTTCAAGACGGGCATTGCTTGTCTCAATAGCCTGTTCGAGACGTTGGTGCATGTCTTGAGATTATCTACGCACCTGCACCTGGCCATTCTCTAGTCCCTGTTCTAAACGGAGTGTACTTTGCTCTAATTTACTACAGCTACTTTCTAAATTTTTCGAACTTTCTTGTAATTTAGCTTCTAATTTAGTCTCTAGGTTCCGGGCAATTTCTTCTAATTTCTTGGTACTGTCATCTAATTTCTGTAATATCTCCCCTAACATTGCCGCTAAATTTATACCACTGAGACTATTTAAATCAGGGCTATTAACACTTCCGCTACTAGTTGTGACAGTCGGTTCTATTGTCTCTTCCCGGCGAGGCACTTCCGGTTCCCTACTGGTGGACGGCGGAACCGTTTCCACCACAACTGTATTCTCTACCAAATCTTCAATGCGCTCGTCAGCGCTCTGCGCGAACTCTAAGTTTTCACACTGATTATCCATGTTTAAGTTTCGACGAGCCTGCGCTCTCGTGATTACCATAGATAAGAACAACACACTACAAAATTTTACTTCCCCCCTAAAATTCAAATAGCCTGAATTCTCTAATCACAGGACATGTAAAATTTCACAAAAATCAAGAATCATAGGCACAACAAACATTCAAAATACATTTCAAAACACACGGAAGTTCTTGGAAATCTGTGGTGGTGAAAATCATAAACCGAAAAATTTAAATCCAAACGTACTCTGACCAAATGTATTTCTGCAAAAGAAATACTTATTCGCCCTTCACGCTGTCGGAGCCAAGTTTTAATGTGAGGTGCAAGGAGCAATAGATATAATCTATGCACACACGAGAAAAACACCAACACAACACTACAAATGAAAGATGGTGGAGTGACGAGAGATATTCAGATTTATGTAAATAAAGCCAAAATGCTAATGAAATGCTCTTGCATATGTAAATCACTTTTTGGAGTGATAAAGGTGATCTCCTGATGGAGCCGCCACTGCCACCTTGATAATATAGAGAGCATGAGTAAAATTTTTAAAAAATCTCAGGCTTTTTAAATTAAAAAGTATATATCTGAGGGATTTCTGACGACAGCTATGGTCTCAGCAGCTACTTGTAAAGGGTTTCAAACATTTAGCAAGGTTATTAAAAAAAAAATGATTTCAAAACAACAGGTAGCCGCCGGTTACGTACACTTTACACTCATAGCTGTGTCTCAGTTGTTCTCTGGGCGTATGCCTTCCTGGGCCCCATTCAGGAAGGTGGTCAGAAGTACTAGAGAAGGGAATAATGTTTCCTTAACTCTCAATCCTGAAAATAAAACATTTTGGAATAGCTATCGGGTACTCACCAATCAGGAAAATAGACACCCTCACTATACTGGTAGAAGATAAATATTTATTCTCCAGTGTAAATCGTTAGGTGACTGAAGAATACACTCTCCGATATCTTGTTACAGAACACTCACTTATTAGGAATTACTTTTGCTGGTGCACCAATCACATTAAATTTTTATATATATACATATATCCCTTCATTGATTACAGATGATTTATAATATACACTACAGATCTGTCTGACCTCTTTAATAGTGAACTGCTAAAACAAAAAAACAATAACTCTCCTGATTTGTATGAGTTTATAGTCTCTGACAGTCTCTGCACAGAGAGAAGGAGAAGAAAAAGAGAAAAAATCAAAATGTATAGTTAAAATTCAACTTCAAAATAGATGACGCAGTTCCATGGTGATAATATGGTGACCTAATGTCCACTTCAAGGATCGTCTCTGTTAACCGGAGGGACTGGAAAGTGTCTCTGATGAGATCACACGCAGGATGCACTTGCCAACATTTTCATTCCACTGGGAATATGACTGTTCCTGGATGGTGATGAAAGAAAAATCAACTAGTGGCGTTTAAACTATGTCACAACTGACCCAAAGTATGTCAGCCTAAAAGTTAGTACTACTTCATTTTGGTGGTCTCCTTGTTTAAAAGTTCAGGAGGACACTGTCGTGTAGTAAGACAGGCCTTGAGATCTCACTTGAGATCTGTAATATTGATTCTAATATTTCATAACAGGAATGTTATGCTAGTGCCACTGCACTATACTAAAATTATGTCCACATATAGACTGTTACTTCGAAATTACTGGAACAGGCATGGCCAAAATAGCCACTGTTCAGATGTAGTGGTAGAAAAATTGGTTAGTTTAAAAATTTAACTCGAAGTGTTTAATAATTGATGAAATTTCACTGTTCTGTAGCACTTCAAAATATATCTCACCCACTATCTTGTGAGAACCACTATCAATTTATATGTATATACACTGTCCACTATCACAACCGTGGCGCGATACATGGGTGTCCATGTATTTATTCCAACAGGGCTCCTAGTGAAAAACGAAAAACTTCACACCGCCCTGGGTTCTAACATCTAACCACTCTCGAATTTCAGAATCAACTAAACTGCACAATGACCACCAAAGGCTAGTAACCTCTCCACTTCCAGGAAAAAGCAGGGACTCGCTCTTCCTAGAATCACTACAAAGAGTTTTGATGCCTAGAGGCTACAACTGTGGTTGGTCTCTTCACAAAACAGCACTTTGAAACGCCAGCCTGCACGTGCAACGAGCAGATACCTCGTGACAGGTGGTGCCCTCATCGTTGTGAGCGGCAGTTTTGAAAGCTATTGTCTAAACAGAAGTCCATAACAAGAACTACATAAACATTACTTGTTTCACTGATATTACTAATACAAAGAATAGTCACACTTGATTATACACACATAAAGTTAGTAATATATATACAGAATGCAATTATATCATTATATACTGTTGACAACACTCATAGTATGTGTAGGAAGTCTTTTTTCCACTGGATTCCCTAGATACGTCTGCTAAATCAGGCAGCCATAATTCCAAGGGAGAGAGAGATAGAAACATTTGTTGTTTTGATTAAATTTTGACAATAACACAAGATCTAAATGTCTTGCACGTTGGGAAACACGATGACGAATAAAGTCATGAATTTTAACGGTCTTTCCAAGAACTTGTGAGCGTAATACGGTAATATTAATAATTTACACATAAAAATAGTCAAAATAAAGTACAAGTTTTCAAAAGCGCAGTGCATCATGGGAGAAAAAGATAGGCAAGTTCGCTGACGCTAACGAACTTTGCTTCAAGTAACGCTATGAGCTTGGGACGCGTGAGATTCTTTTCAAAGGTGTGAATTTGACACGTATATAAATTGGAAATCTATCGTGTTGACGCTAAAATTTTTATGACTTTTGCAACAAAGCCTGGAGAGCGTCTGTAAGCAATGTTTCCACCTAAACATTGCTATACAAGGGAAGTTACCAGTATACTTCCTATACACAAAGTTTCATACTTCCATGTATATTTAGGGATTTCTCCACCCACTAGTAGTCAAAGACCTCACATAAAATCTCAGCTCAGACTGCGGTCGCCAAGAAAAAAAAGTCTCTGTCCAACCTCTATCTGTAAGAAAGAAGTTCAAACTTCTATACATGAAGTAATTGAATATAATATGATTTCTTCTTTATTCTATCCTATGTAGAATATGTATGCAGGAAATGTAAATCCAATAACGCATGTAATATATACATTTTAATTCCCATTAATGAGATGCACGCAAACTTTAATGATGTTCATAGCCTATAAAGGAATAAAATACATACATGAATACAATATACATCAAAAGAGTGTTAATAATATCGTATTACGCTCGGTGTTTACCCAATAATATTCATAAAAGTTACATAGTAAGTAAAATGAATGCTAATTTATCAGCAATTAATTTAGTCACAAATTATCATAAATTTACATATTGCTAGGGAAATGTGCACTCATCTGCATTTTGATATGCAGAGGAAGGAGAAGGCACTCTGAATTCTACACATACAAAGGGTTTGATTACAGCATGGTTCAATCATTAGTCGAGCTCTTAGTGCGACGCTAGTCACATTCGATAATGACTTTGAATAAGGTCCAATACGTTTATCAGAAGTATACAAAATAATGACAAGTGAAATTTCGTATACATGAAATCATTAACAAAAACAGATGAACTAGTGTACCGATTTATGACTATGAAGCCCTTGATAAAAATGAAAGAAATGTAATCTTTTAGTTTAACATCTCTCGATTATGGATTTTAAGCTAAGGAAGACTGTAATCAGAACAAGTGAATGATGTTTAAAGAATTGGTGGAATGAGAAAGCGTGAGGAAACGGGAGTACCCCGAGAAAACCCACTGACAAAATGTCGTCTACCACAAACTTGCTTGGCCCGGGATCGAACTAAGGACCCCACGCGGAGCAGTTGGTAGAATAGATATAAGTAAACTAGGAACAACTTTGACATAAATGTGCATCAGACTGTAACAAACGGTCGTGATAAAACCAGAGCATTGAAATCTCCACCTAAAGAAAACCATCCAAAAAATATGGTAAAACTGACTAAGAAGTGAAGGGTGATATTTTTAATGTTCAATTTAAATGTGATGCATGGCATGAGTCATTCATTTGAGCCCTGGATAAGTCGTAAGTAGAAATGCAAATTTCCTTCTGGTGCACTACTTAATACTACTTTCAAGCTCTACACAGTTTCACTTTTTTCTTCTTTGCTTCACGTACATTATATTTTAAATAAACATCAGTTTATCTTTCTGATGTCATTATCCGACTATGACCAAAAACGAAATAAAAATCTAATTCTTTTCACTGTTCAGCCTTGCAATAATACCCTTCAGTGAAGATGTATTGCCCTGTACCACCATGGAGTTCAAATTTCCTCCGCAAAATAGCAGCCATTCTATTAGAAGATTAACGCAAGACAAAAAGGAAGCAAAGACTTCCTTAAATCCTGACAGCATTTGGACAGTCAGGAGATGTCCACCCACATAATCTATTTCTCAATCTTTTCCTTGTCTACGTTTAGTGTTTGTATCTCCGAAGACAGTTAAGTTTTTACTTTGTTATCTTACTCACAATAAAAGAGTACAAAATAATAAAGAAAAGCAATAGCTTTCTTTTCCTCAGATCCAACATTCACACTGATGCATCATTAACATCTCCACCACCCATCTATATATTAAAATGCTAGGTTTATATGATTATGATCAAGAAAAGTTCATAATGTTTGTGGCCAGTTCTTCTGATAATGATATCTCAGAAACCACAAACTCTAGAAAGTTACCGTTTTCACTGATCAACTTCAAATATTGCGTAGATTTTTCTCAGTTCTAATTGAATATTTAAAAACGGTCATTACTTCTTTATTACATTTTTAGGGGTACACTGGCAATGTTGATTTTTTTTAAATACCATACCCTGCGCCTTATACATTCCAACAGCACATAGTTGAATACAGGGGCTGTATATCTCTCAGGTGTTTGTTTCATGGGCTGAGAAACGGAGGATAACCTTTTCTCCAGTCTAAGATGAATCTTTATTTTTTGGAGTGTTTTGCCAAATCAACACCATATATGACTGGCAATACAATTAATTGTGTGTGTTTTGTATTTGCATATTACATACTGCATGCAAGAAGAAGGAAAACGCTGATCATATATGAATTAGAAACTCCAACGGAAGGTAGGCTCAAATTTTCCAAATCTTACTCCCATACTGTGGAGATACTCATAACCAGGGCCCGGATCTAGTTGACCTAAAAAAAAATTAAAAAGTGACCTATAAAATGACACTAAAATTCCTATAAAATGGCCCTAAAATCACAAAAAATGACCTTAAAACTTACGTTTTCTCAAATTTTATTTCATTAAACATTGACATCTTTTAATATGCATTGGATTTTGATTAACATTTCTCACTCATATTCAAAAAGTTTTGTTTCAGTTAGTTGATGTCAATTGATCATTTATGTCCATTGATCAGTCCATTGTATGGCATTGTAAGTATTGAAAGCGTCAGTTCACTTCCGAGTTGAAACTAGGAAGCACTCTTAAACAATAAAACTTAGCAAGTTTAGACTACATGAAAATAATATACAAAAAAACACGTTTAAAGCCTTTGTACGCCTTCTAATGCATTTTTAGTTATTCACGTGATCACATTCTTTGTGGTCAATAACCCAAAACTATCTGTTTGGCCACCTACCAACCCCCGCCTTTCGTTAACCAGCTACAGTTTAGTTTTCATTAGCTTGTTAAGAATGAGTTTTTCCACTCCAATAGTCAGGAAGTAAGAAAAGAGATTATTCAACTTCGTCTTTTCCACATCCGTAAACCGTTTAAAGATTCTCTTATGTAGAAAAAAAGAATAAAAAAGACCATAAGTGACCTAAAAGTTACCTTAAAATATTGAAAAATGACCTGAAATTTCAAAACAGCAAAAAGAGACCAAAAGTTGATACTAAAAAACTTTATTTTTATAAACTAGATTTGATGGATAACGTTTTTACTTGAACTTGCCTTCTCCTATTCGTAACAGAAGAAAGTTGACTTGTCAACAAGATCCGGGCCCTGCTCATAACATACTGAAGCAACTATACATTATTTTTCGTGAAAACCAAGTAATTTTTACACAGTTTATATTGCAAAATGTAGTATTTTGTGTGCAACTGTTTAAACTTACATCATGAGGTGGATTCAATTTCATTTTACCTCACAGGTTTACATAATATATAAAATTATGGTTATTCCTATCATGTAGACGTAAATAAAGCTTGGTTTGTGCTTTCCCGCTCGTAGCTACCGACAATGAATCCACTTATATCCACCATCGAATCGATCCCAATTTCAAAGAACAGGGATTCTAAAATGTAGACACCCATTATCATAAGGTGTATATGAAATGAGTTCGTGGGTAAGTACAGATTTTTTATTTAGAATTTTCTGTGTTGGAGCTTAGCGGATGGGTATGTTTGCTGTTTTTTGTAACTTATTTCCCAAGGTTTCCTCTGCAAAGAGCAATGCAGGAAATTTGAGTACAATAGCTGCTCTTTGCTTCTCGTCCCTTACGAGAGAAAGAATGCAAGAGAGCTACGGTATTCTACTGCGCATCATACTTGCAGCTGTGTCAGCGCTACTTCAAAGACCTACACCCTGTATATGTATTTGCTACCAACGCACCTACTCATTTTCTGTCTAGTAACTAATGCTTCTTTTTGCAGAACATAGTTTAATTAAATGGACCAAGAAAAGTATGAAATTCACGTTTTGCATATTGGTCTTGTATAAGACCAACTATGTCATTGAAAATGTTAAGCAAAATTTTTTAATGCACTTTCTAGAAAAAAAAATCTCTACAAGTTAATTTATATAATCTTTCGAAAACCGTGGAAAAATACTTCATTTCAACATATGTTACTTTGTATAGAGGAACCATGGAAGTTGCGGTCTGTAAGCGCGTACAGAATATCACACCTATGATGCTTAAAAATATAAATTTAGGAATTTGCAATAGATACGCAAGGGATTCCCCAAAGGGCATGAGGGATTCCTAGACATGGTCGCACCTAAAATGTGTGCAAAATGGAAACTTCGACAGCTTGCGTTGAGTCGATATCGTAACTACAGGCAAAATAGATGTTTAGTGCAATCTGTAAAAACTGGAAGAAGAAGAAGTAACATGGAAAATATGGAACAGCATTATGGAAATTCATTGTATGGTCCTGAACCCTTTTCTGAATCAACTCAATCTTAGCAAGGACAGTATGCTAGAACCGAAAAAGAGCACACACACACAAAAAAAAAATCAAATTAAAAATAATTTTAAAATCCAATGTAACAACTGGCCAGAAATGCTTCAAAGCTGTAAAATGGGTTTCACACATTCTGGAAACAGATTTAAATAGCGCGTCCAAAGGTATAAGTTTTCAAAAGTTTTAGCTGCTAATAGGCTTAAATTGAGATTATGTCACTATAAAAACTTAAAATAAATGAACCCACACAATCATAAATTTTTTAAGATAAATTGAAATAACTTCAAACGTATTTAACCCTTAAAGGATCCTGGCTTTTTGGGCTATTTTTTAGACTTTCAGTCAAGCAGCTACTGTACCGTCACTCTTTATCCTAGGATCATGGTTCATACCTCATTCTCTTCAGAATAAAGCTGGCTTTCAAATGGTACCACTTGAATGCTCATACCATATACCAGAAGCGGGAAAAATGTCAAAGTGAAAATTTCGGAGTTAAAATTTTTTTCTCGAACTTTGGCCCCCCTGGACCCCTCTGTGTGATCGTAATTATCTAAAAAAATCTGGTAAATAGTACTTGGTATACTGAATGTGTGTGCCAAATTTCAAGTTTCTATCTTGAATAGTAAGGGCGGGAGAATTTTTATCAAAAATTCCCACAATGCCCCAAATCACCATAAAACACTATGATCTCAGGGAAAAAATTCCTGAGACATCCCTAATTACCCTAGGACTATAATCCGCCAATCATTCTCTTCAGAATAGAACTGTCTTTCAGGCGGTACCATTCACATGTGGCCATCATGTATCTAAGGCGGGAAATTCCTTTTAAAAATTCCCGAAAAGGGAAGGGGCAAAATTTCCCTTTTATCAACTTTTGCCCCTCTAGATCCCCCCTTTTTACGCAGAATCAAAAAAAACTTCTGGTAAATACTACTCGGTGGACTGAATGTTTGTGCAAAATTTCAATCTTCTACGTGACAAAATAGGCCCGCCAGAAAAAATTTCCCTACATGCCTCACTTTTACACTATACAGAAGTATATTTGGATAAAAATTCACTGAGACGGCCCTAATTATCCTAGACTAATAATTCGACCGTCGTTCTCTTCAGAATCGAACTGCCTTTCAGACGATATGACTCACGTGGTCCTATCATGTATGTGAGGCGGGAAAATGACGAAGAACGGGATTTTTGGGGTAAAAAATCTCTTTTTTAACCCTTTGCTCCTCTAGTTCCCCCCTGTTTTAGCACTGACATCGGAACAAAAACCTGGTAAATACTACTTGGTGGACTGAATGTTTGTGCAAAATTTCAATCTTCTACGTAGAAAAATATGCCCGCCAAAAATATATATATACCGACAATGCCCCATTTTTCCCTATATAGAAGTATATTTTTTTTTAAATTCCTTGAGACATCCCTAATTACCCTATGATAATAATTCGACCGTCGTTCTCTTCAGAATGGAACTGCCTTTCAGGCGGTATGACTCACGTGGTCCTATCATGTATGTTAGGCGGGAAAATGACGAAAAACAGGATTTTGGAGGTAAAAAATCCCTTTTTTTACCCCTTTACCCCTCTGCTTCCCCCCTGTTTTAGCACTGACATCGGAACAAAAACCTGGTAAATACTACTCGGTGGACTGAATGTTTGTGCAACATTTCAATCTCCTACGTAGAAAAATTAGCCCGCCAAAAAATATTGAACATAGGCTTAGAAAATGAGAAAATAAATTTTTGACTTATGACGTCATCACCTCCTATGTCTGGACGCAGGACGGTCTAAAACCATACGTAATGTCTTCTACAAGGCCTCTGGACTTGGAAAACAAAACAAAAAAACGGACGAAAAAGCTCAAATAGAAGAGAAATAACGCAATGTACCATGAAAAACGCGTATGGTACAAATTGTACTATAGAATCCCTAAAGGGTTAAGTAATCTATAATAGATATTAGTAAAATTATACACACTATAAATATTATTGAAATACATTATAACCAAAAATGTAAGTAATACAGTGTTCATAACTTGATATTCACTTTATTATTTGGAAGGTAAGTACGTTTAGTTATTAGGTATATAAAATTACTACATAATGGCGAACAAAAATATGTATCTAATACGGAGCTGTTTGTGAATTCAATATGGACAATGCCGAGGAAGAGGTACAAAATATTATCGGTTCAAACACTGAAGAGACTTGCTAGTGCTTTCTGTTTTATGTTTCCTTGTTCAAATTGGTTGTTCAGGAGGAGATACTATCTGATGATACTGATGGAGTATCAAAACTTTAAAATAATAGTAATAATGTGAAGATATGTGTATTTGGACATATGGAAAAGTTTCTTATTTTGAACAATGGAACATTTTATTTTAAAAGAACATTTCAGTCAAAAGAATCATCATTCGTTTCAAGTTAAATCACCTTTCGACTTTTTTTTTCTAAGTTCATTTGCCTTTGCTGTATGTCATTCATTTCTTACGTTGTAATTTCTCAATTAATAAAATAACAGATTGCTTACCCGTCTGCATTCCTATCATCACCTTACCTTGGTTAATCTACAATCATGCACTTTCTTCATCGAGACGCGAAGCAGAGTGAATAACCCAGGACATGAACCCGGAAAGAAGGCCAGACAAAATCGATTGAAAGACTATTGGAAGGGACAGTCGACATGGAGCGAGAGACGAGTTAGAATGTAGACCGCTAACTTCATTTGAAATTTACGATTAATAGCCTTGCTCTGTCTTAGAGAGCATTTTTGATTCAACGACGATGTATTGTTTTTTAAGAAGAAAGCTTTGAGTTTATCTAAAGTTGCGGACTTCGTGAAGTTGGTTACTCAGTCCGGGTTTCGCTGACTCTTAACCCTGGTTACTTGAACGACCAGCCAGCCAAACAGAGGGATGGACGGACGTCGGCCTGTGGGAGGAATCGTGGAGAGGACAACGATCAGACCTGCAAGTAAGTGCGAGTAGATTAACCTATCCCGAAAGTTACTCCCTTCTTGCCCCTTTTCACCCCCTTTAACATCACAGTCTGTTTCTTTTGTACGTGTTGGATTTCATTTAAATGCAACCCAGGTTAGATCCCGTACCTCATGTTTTGTTAAGTTCTATATTTACAAAATCCTGGGCGCAACTTGTCGGATCTGACATCCCCAAACACGTCAATTGTTAACACATCATCTGAGCTCTCAGACCGACAAGGGGCGACTGCACATGGTGGAGATGCTGGGTATAACTTGTGTGAATGCACACATGTCTGCGACACTCGATTCACTTTGCATTAATTTGTTTGCCGCCCACCGTTAGAATTTGATGAAATTCTATTTGGTTTACCACCCTCCCTCCACCCTCTCAATTTGTTGTGTTATTTTGTTTTATGGGCTTTTTAGTTACATTATTTAGATATATTTAGAGAAAATGGTGAATACTAGCATTCTGGCACAAGCTCGTCTTACGTCTCTAGATTCTATTGTGCGCCCCACATTTTTTCACGGCAAGTATGGGGAAGACGTCATTCGTTTTTTTTGAGTATTTCGAATCTTACTGCGTCATTTATGAGTTCAATGCAGTAAAGAAGCGTCATTTGCTTCCATATCTGTTAAGGGACGGAGCCTTAGCGTGGTTTCTAGCTTTAACTAGGACAGACGAATTTGTGAACTTGTCGTATGTAGACATAAAGAGACGAATGATCACATTATTTGGTGGTTTTGTGGTTAAGCAGGTGACGGAAAACCCTATTCGTTCTAGAGATCAAAAAGAAGGAGAACCTATTATGACATATATTTATGAGAAGCTAGATCTCATACTTAGTTTTGATAAAGCCATGCCTATTCAACAACAAATTAATTTCCTTATTGAAGGGTTATTGCCTCAGTATTTTAAGCTTACATGCAACAAATCGTTTCCATCTGTTGATGCGCTATGTGAGTTTTTATTACAAGAACAGTCAGCTGAGTTAATAGTAAATTATAAGACGCTCATTAAATCTAATTCGAAAGAACGAGTCTTGCAGTTTAGTACACCGGAATTTATCGCCAAGATAGCTGATGTTTCATTGCGCGATAATTCTCATGTTTCATTTCCTCTCGAAGAACAACAGGGAAAAAAAGAAATGCTTGCACGTTTGCATTATGATATCTTATCCGCTGAGAAAGAATGCGGTGATCAACAGTCAGTAGATTCTATTCCGTCTCATCAACAGAAATGTAACTCTTTTTTTTCTTTTTGTTCCTCTGAATGTAAGAGTGCCAAGAATAATAATAATATGCATGATAGAATGGGCTCTGCGACGAACATCTCTGTTATGGTTAAGAGCGAACAGAACAAGTGCAAACAAAATCATAGTACGTCTCCCGCGAATAATAAAATACACTGTCCGGCCAAAGCACTAGAGTGCAACATGGCGCAAGTCAGGAGAAGTAATAATTGTAATGTTTTACATAGCGGAAATAGTTCAGGGAATAGTGAAAGACCTGTTTTTAAGACCCACACGATTACTACGCCTATTGTTAGGGATAGGATTCTGCCTTGTATCAAAATTAGTATTGGCAACAAAGAGTATAAAGCGTTGTTGGATTCTGGGAGTCAAATTTCAATTTGTACTAGAGAGCTCCTTCCTCCGAACACTAGACTTGTTAAAAGACGTACTATCATCCGTGGCATCTCGGGTAAAGGACTTGAAACTAACACGTTAGCTGTGCTGAAGTTCAAAATTGACGGCTATTCATTTACGCATACTTTTAGAGTTGTTGACAAATTTGCATCTTCTGTTTTGTTGGGAAATGATTGGTTACTTCCTCAACATGTCACTATTAACCAGGATATTCACGTAGTTCACATAGTTAGGTTTGGGAAGCCTACTGATCACGCTTTACCTGAAAGTCATGCTTTAGGCACAGTTTCCGAACAAAAAGCGAACCTTATGCAAGCGTATTTCATAACGGCGAAATCTGTTACTTTGCCACCAAATTCCAGTGTTTCAGTACCTGTTCGTAAAATTAATGATTTAGTGGGAGTTAAAAATGTTTTGCAACCCAATGAGAAAATCTGTTCTAAAGCCGAAATTTTTGTTAATGAGTCTAGAGTGGATCCTGTTAATCCTGTCATTAGAGTAGTCAACCCAACCAACAAAAAGTTGTGTTTAGAGAAAAATCTTCATTTAGGTGAAGCCATTGACATTAGGCCGGGTGCACATTATCCAAATGATACAGATAGTGTTCAAAATCATGGTTTAGCTAGTAAACAAGACAACAATAACTTTCCTGCTGGTTTTGATGTCAAGCGTGTGGACATTAACCCTCAACTTTCGGACGATCAGAAGCAAATGTTTTATTCTGTAATAGAGGAGTATAAGGATTGTTTTTCTTGGTCAGAGGATGATTTTGGAGTGGCCAAGGGCTACGTACATGAAATTAAAATGCTAGATAACGTCCCAGTTCACACCAATCAGTTTCCTATCCCCTTCCACTTAAGAGAAGAAGTTAAAAAACAGATAGATACTTTGCTTAAACAAAAGGTTATTAGGAGGTGCATCTCGAGTTATAACTCGCCTATTCTTCTCGTGAAAAAGAAGTCTGGATCTTATAGATTTTTTTTGGATTGTAGAGCGATCAATTTACACATTGCACCAGACAGTTTTCCTGTACCTTCGATAGAGGACATTCTTTCGCGTCTTAGTAAGTGTCGCTACCTGTGCTGCTCGGACTTGCTCAGTGTTTTTTTTTTTCAAGTGAAAATCGCGGAAGAATACCAACACGTCACTGCCTTTTCAATCCCAGGAGCGGGTTCTTTTTGTTTTACAGCACTTCCTCAAGGCCTTATCACTAGTTCCGCTGGTTTAAACAGATTAGTGAAAATGACATTGGAAGGATTAGAATCTGAACAAATTTTCGGGTACCTTGATGATTTTTTTTGGGGTGGGAATACTTTTGAGGATGTTATCAATCTCACCAAGAAGTTATTTCAACGAATTAGAGAACGTGGTCTTAAACTTGCACCAGAAAAAACGAAATTGGCTTATTTTTCATTAACAGTTTTGGGACACGATATTTCGTACGATGGCTTGCGCATTTCCAAGAAAATAACTGACTCCATTAGTAATTATGAACGTCCGAAGACGAAAAAACATGTGAAAAGTTTTCTAGGATTAGCTAGCTTTGTAAGACGATTCTTACCTAATTATTCTGAAATTGCGGAGCCTTTGAATTCACTTCTCAGAAAGGATGTACCGTTTAAGTGGACACAAAAACAACAAGATGCTTTTGAGAAAATTAAAGATCTTATCATAAAATCGCCATATTTGATGCATTATAATCCGAAACACCCTGTATACTTGTTCTGTGATGCATCAACTCGCGGTCTGGCTGCCGTGCTCAAACAACCTATATCCTCTCCAGATGACCCAGAGTTAGCACCCATTGCCTATTGTAGCCGTAGCTTAAATAAAAGCGAGAAGTCTAGACACCCTTATGAACTTGAACTTTTGAGTATCATATATGCCTTTAGATCCTTTCGTTACTTTTTACTAGGACGTCATTTTTTTTGAAAACCGATTGTAAGAGTCTTTTGTTTTTGAAGCAGACGAAAAATGTAGGCAAATTTGCTAGGTGGCTTAGTTTTATTGAACAGTATAACTTTACTGTGACACACATATCTGGGGTATCTAACATAGAAGCCGATGCACTTTCACGTTTTTCTCGTGCCCCCAGGGACATTTCTGATGAGCAACAAAATGAGGAAGACCCTCGAGTATTTTCTTCCACTGTTACAGAGTGTAACAATATGCTAAGTGACGAGCCTTCTCTCAGAGATGAACAAATGAAGGACCCGTTTTATAAGGATATTTTTGATTGGTTAGAAAACAAGGAAAAGAAAAATCCCAAAATTGAAAGACAGGCATTTTATTTCACGGTTAAAGAAGGAATTTTGTATAGAAAACAAAAAACAACTAGTGGTATGAAATTTTTAGTTGCTGTACCTGTTTCATTACGCTATAAAGTTTTTGATGCGGCTCATACTTCTGCCATTGGTTCAAGTCACGGAGGTTTTTCCAAGACATATGATCTTTTAGTGAAATCTGTGTATTTCCCTAATATGAAACAATATATTTATCAGAAATGCCAAGAATGTTTAATTTGCCAGTCCAGCAAAAACAAACCTGGTTCTGCTTATGGTACATTGCAAACGTATCCTCAAGTGCCGCCCTTCTATCGCATTTTCGTAGACATTGGAGGGGTGTACTCCTCGAGTAATATTTTGAGACACAAGTATTTGATTGTCGTAGTCGATGCAGCTACTCGGTATACTATCTGTGGTTCATTAGCAGATATAACAGCGTCTTCTGTAAGTAGTTTTCTTTATGAAAATGTAATTTTGAAATACGGTATTTTCAAAGAATTAGTCACAGACAGAGGTCCATGTTTTACAAGTAACCTATTCAAGGAGTTGTGTGCAATGATTGGAGCTAAGATTCGATTTGTAAATGTTCAAGCTCATTACGCTAACGGAACTGCTGAGATAGCTATCCGAAACATTGAACAGAGACTGAAATCTGCGTTGTGTAATAAAGATCAAGGAAAATGGGTCGAACTGCTGCCATCTATTGTGTTAGCCCACAATTTAACTGTTAACTTATCCTCTGGATACAGCCCCTTTGAACTTTTGCATGGATTTAGATGTAGAATGCTACACGAAGCAATTTTGGACACCCCTTGTCAATTTCAGGACAATGCTGAACGTTTACAGCAACTTGGAGAAATACGAGACAAAGCCCATGATAAATGGTTCCAGAGACATAAGACGGCAACAAAATTCTATGACAAACGTCATTCGAAACCCAATTTCAAAGTCGGAGACAAGGTATGGATTTTGGACAGCACCATGAAGAAAGGATCCACCAGAGCTTTCAGTGGACGTTATTTTGGTCCAGGAATAATTCAAGATATTGTCCACCCAAATTCCTATTTTGTTAAGTTCAAGACTGCACGAGGAAGATTCAAGGTTGATTCGATTGCAGTACAAAGATTGAAGAAGTACTACGAGAGACAGGAGAAGGAAAACGAGGGAGAGGAAGAAGAAGATGATGTTGACTTGAATATACAAGACGTTGTCGAGGATGCTACTGCGAATGCCTGCTGTGCCGAAGAACAGGAAGAAAAACATAAGAGAGGGAAAGAAAAAGAAGAACACTATGAGATTATTTTTAATCCTGCGGTGAACATGATAGAAAAAGAAGAAAATATTCCATCTGTGAATCTTCGTGAAGTTGTGATTGCCAACCAATTACCTACTTGGGCTGAAACAGGGAAGAATTGTTCTGGCTTGAAACCGAAGTTTGGTGCCAATTCTGCAATCAACAAGAAAATCAGTATTTTTCGAGGAGATATCGCTATGATTAAAGCTGACGCCGTTGTCAATCCCACGAATGAATTACTTATTCCATTAGGAGGAGCAGACAGAAGTATCCAAGAAGCTGCAGGAGAAGAATTTCGTAAAGATTGTGAGAAAATACGTTCTTTAAAACCAGGACAAGTGAAGATTGCTCCAGGCTATAATCTCCCCGCTGATTATGTATTATTGACATGTGGTCCCAGAGATGCGAACAAGAAGACTCTGGAGAATTGTTATAACAATTGTTTTGATTTTGTGTTGAAAAATCAGTTTTCAACTGTGGCTTTTCCTTGCATCGCTGCTGGTGCATTTCATTTCCCTAAGGAGCCTGCTGCGAGAATTGCATTGTTGAGTACACGAAAATTTTTAGAGGATCATGTGGACAACGTAGACCGTATTGTATTGTGTATTTTCGACAAGGAGAATTGGGATCTCTATCAGCGTCTTTTACCTGTGTATTTTCCCTTGGAAGAAGGAAAAGAAGCGGAAACTGTTTCTCTGCAATGAAGTCTTTTTTTTTAAAAAAAGAGGAAAAAAGAAGACGGTTCTCAAAGGAAGATTTGATGGATTAGGAACATCTGTGAAGTTGGTGACGAATTTTGTTTTGACACTGACCATGTCATTATGGAATTTGTTTTGGTTTGTTTGTATTTCTAAGTCTTGCCGGCAATAACAATTACAACGAAGATAAGGAGAAAAAGGAGTACTCATATAGACATCATTGTTTTTTCAGTTACTTAGAACTGTTGGTTAACTTTGTAGAACACGTTCTTTTTCTTGGTCATCTTATCAACAGCTTATGAACTGAATAAATTAGTATCTAGGCGCCAAATCAACATCTTATTGATACATTATGTTTAGCAGAAGAAAACTAGGGAGATAGACGCGACTATGAATTGATATTTGTATACTATCTATGTTATGATAGTGATGAAGAAGGAATCCCTACGTTTTTTTTTTTTTTTGCATTTTTCAAGATGCATTTTATGACCCAAATGTGGATGTAAAGAAGAATGAAGTTTTTCTTTCCCTGGATTTTGATTTGATCCTACGATTTGTTATTAGTTATTGGAAACATACTCAGTCAATGTATTCTTTTCAAAGGAATATACACTGTTATAACCTCTTGTGTGATTTTAGTGATCTTTTGGAATGATCAATTTTTCATCGTCTGCAGTGTATATAGTAAATTTGTGTATTTCATCATGAAGATGACTTGGGATTTATGTATGACGAAGATTTGTACTTATTTGATATATACTTTTGTATATTTGAAGATTTGACTTTATTCCACATTTTCCTGTGGGTATACGTACTTTTACTTTCATATAAGAAGAAAGAAGTTTCTTTTCTTTTAGCGCATAATTAGTTAGGGATTTAGGAATATGTTTGGTGATAGTCTGTCATGTTGATTTCTTTTGAGGTTTTTAATAGCCAGTGCAGAGGGCTATAACTCTGCCAACACGTCGGTCATTGTGGAACTAAATTCTCCACAATTCGTTTTTCTAAAACCTGAAATCAACATTCTTTTGTGTTGTTTTATCTGTTCTTTCTATGGGTAGCTAGATTATTTTTTCTTCTACCGCGTAATGATTATTTTGATTATAGAGTTACAATTTTATTGGAATTGGAGTTTTTATTTACTATATATATATAGATATATACGTATGGATTATGGTTTAGTTATTACTTTTGCTTTTTTTCCCCTGATTTTTCGTCGATTTTTATTCATTCCATCATTTTATCCAATTATTGTCCCTATTCTCATATATTACGTGTTTTGGACAGTCATTGACTGTATCCCCTAAATCTTGTGATGTTACTATTACATACCTGTCTACCCTACTCCTATAATCTACTTGTACTGAATGAACTTTCCAGTTAAGTGATGTGTAAGGACATTGTACCTGTGATTTCCAGTTCTACATTTTATGCTTAGTGATGCTGTGTTTACAACATCGACGTTGCTGTGCTTACGTCATTTGGCATTGACTGTTCTGCTGTCAACTGTGTTAGTGTGTGAACATTTCTGCTGTACTCATCATTTCTTATCATATGATTCTTTCCAGACTATATTTACTGCTGTGTTTTTATCATGAACATTGAATGAAACTACAAAGATGCTTAAGTTTTTTTTTTTAAACAGAAATTCTAAAAAGTGATTTTTTTTTGTTTGTCTCCGAAATGTTTTCATTCGGGACTTTGATTTCAGGGGGGGGATGTGAAGATATGTGTATTTGGACATATGGAAAAGTTTCTTATTTTGAACAATGGAACATTTTATTTTAAAAGAACATTTCAGTCAAAAGAATCATCATTCGTTTCAAGTTAAATCACCTTTCGACTTTTTTTTCTAAGTTCATTTGCCTTTGCTGTATGTCATTCATTTCTTACGTTGTAATTTCTCAATTAATAAAATAACAGATTGCTTACCCGTCTGCATTCTTATCATCACCTTACCTTGGTTAATCTACAATCATGCACTTTCTTCATCGAGACGCGAAGCAGAGTGAATAACCCAGGACATGAACCCGGAAAGAAGGCCAGACAAAATCGATTGAAAGACTATTGGAAGGGACAGTCGACATGGAGCGAGAGACGAGTTAGAATGTAGACCGCTAACTTCATTTGAAATTTACGATTAATAGCCTTGCTCTGTCTTAGAGAGCATTTTTGATTCAACGACGATGTATTGTTTTTTAAGAAGAAAGCTTTGAGTTTATCTAAAGTTGCGGACTTCGTGAAGTTGGTTACTCAGTCCGGGTTTCGCTGACTCTTAACCCTGGTTACTTGAACGACCAGCCAGCCAAACAGAGGGATGGACGGACGTCGGCCTGTGGGAGGAATCGTGGAGAGGACAACGATCAGACCTGCAAGTAAGTGCGAGTAGATTAACCTATCCCGAAAGTTACTCCCTTCTTGCCCCTTTTCACCCCCTTTAACATCACAGTCTGTTTCTTTTGTACGTGTTGGATTTCATTTAAATGCAACCCAGGTTAGATCCCGTACCTCATGTTTTGTTAAGTTCTATATTTACAAAATCCTGGGCGCAACTTGTCGGATCTGACATCCCCAAACACGTCAATTGTTAACACATCATCTGAGCTCTCAGACCGACAAGGGGCGACTGCACAATAATATTCTTATAAAACATATAGGAACCTTTGTTTAACTATACATGTTTCAAGACTAACAACACTTACTTACAGCAAACACATGAAACTGCTTGCCATTGGCCATCATTTGTAATCCACACAGTTATTTAAATGTAATAATACAGGGTGTCCAATACAATGCAACCCGTATTTCGGGATAGTAGAACTTTTGAACCTGGAGCGATACACAAATAATGGTTATATCAAAATGAATCTTTGTTCATGCATATATTTTTAAGCTAGGAAGCAACGATTAAGGTACACTAGGAACCGCACAGTGTTGCCAGATGTAACCGAAAATGTATTTTTTTTTTTTTTACAAAACATGTAAATTGAATCATGACTCATACGTGTGGATGTTTTGTCGTTAGTTTTCAGTTTATTTAGATGAAAAAAAATATGAAATGGAATTTTTGAGTTTTACGTCCCACGTTTATGCCGGTTAGGCTAAAGGAGACGGTGATGATGAGAGATGAATGAAATGGTGGAATGAAAAAAAGTGGGAGGGAACGGGAGAACCCCGATAAAACCCACGCACACGGTTCCACAACAAAGTTCAGTTGGCGGGAGAAGGATTTGAACAAGGACCCCAATACATTGGTTAATTGGAGTAGCTTGTAAACTATGAAGCAGAAAAAAAGCATTTTTCACTTCCACCGATAACTAATCGGATGAGGCCTCTGTAAGGGGGTACTAGGGAAATTGTAGTTTTCATAATTTAACATTCTGGATTGGCAAAATTGCTGATGTTTCAGTGCATCAAAAAATGTGTTAAGGTTATGTCTACATTATGCAATTGCTGAAAACAACGAAAAAGAAACTTTGAAATTATCATGATAAAACTTTTACTTACATGCACCCGGCAACACTGCTATTCATTTCTATGGGGCTACTTAAAGCAAGAGGTATACAAGAACAATTGTCGAACTGTACAAGACCTGGAAACGAGCAATCGCAGTTCCATTAAGAACATTAACACTTCTACTCTTCGCAAAGTTGCTGCCAACATGGCGAAACGTGTTTGAATTAAAACAGGAGCATTTCCAGCATCGCTGTAGAGCTGGTAGCTCGTTTCGTTATAGTAGCAATGTTGCCGGGTGTTTGTAAGTAAAAGTTTTATAATGATAATTTCAAATTTTCTTTTTCGTTGTTTTCAAGAATTGCATAATGTAGATAGGTCCTTAACACACCTTTTGGTGCACTGAAACAACAGCAATGTTACCAATTCAGAGAGCTAATTTATGAAAACTACGTTTTCCCTAGTTTCCCCTTACAGAGGCCTTATCCAATTAGTTATTCATGGAAATGAAAATTTCGTTTTTCTGCTTCATAGTTTACAAGCTACTCCAACTAAACAAACTGAAAATTAACGACAAAACATCCATACGTATGAGCTATGAGTCAATTTATGTGTTTTGTAAAAAAAAAATATATATATATATACACCTTTCGTTACATCTGGCAACACTGTGTAGTTCCTAGTGTACTTCAATCGTTGATTCGTAGTTTTAAAATATATGCATCAACAAGGCTTCATTTTGGTATAACCATTATTTATGTATCGCTTCAGGTTCAAAAGTTCTACTATCCCAAATTCCGGGTTGCATTGTATATTGGACACCCTGTAGTACACAGGGGAAAATTAAAGAAAGTCAGAACTATTTTTAATTCTATGTTTAAACTGTTAACAAAAGTGGGATAACTCAGGAGAGTAACAGTTTCGTTTCCTCCAGGAAACAAAGAAGTTAAAAGCGCTCTATTATGATTGAAATTCCTCAAAAGTTCAATGTAAATTAGTCATCAGTATAATATTTTAATTAGTTAGGTGTCTGTAGACTTGCTGCTCTAATTTGTCGTACCTGAGAACAAATTAATGTTTTGTGTAGTACACGCTCGAGATTCTAATGAACCCATTGTTTTATCCTGTCAAGATTAAAATGGGTACATGAATGTGGTTTAGGTGCTGAATAGCGGATACAGTAAAATATATTAACTCTTTACGTTCCGGTATCATCTATTTGAATGTTATGTCATTTACTTTTTTCAGTCCAAATGTTGCACAATGCAAATGCTATTTATTGGATCAAACATCCAATATATTTCAATTAAAAGTATTCTTGTAGGCCCTAACACTGGAGAACTGCATTTAGTGTATCCAAACCAAGAACTATCACTTAACTCAGTATATACAGATGGTGATCAGAAAAATGGAAACACCTGTAGTTGGCAACACGTCAGATGTATGGGTTGGCAGTGGTGTCGTGGCGCCCGCAGCGCCGGACCGCTGGTGGTGGTGTGTTAGGTAGGTCTCCATACTACGTTAGGCGCAGTGGAACAGCAGTGTCCAGTGGCTGCAGCAGACGGAGGTAGTGTAAAATGGGAGAGCTCTCAGATTTTCAAAGAGGGCAAATTGTTGGTGCGCGGTTATGTGGAGTGAGTTTGACGGCAGTAGCTACTGTGTTAGATGTGTCGCGTGGGACAGTGTCGAAGGTGATGATGGCCTACAAAACACACTGGAAAACCACATCGGGGAAGCGGAACAGTGGGCGGAAGAAAATCAAGAGCGACAGATCACGCCGGGTACTAAAGCGCATTGTCACGCAGAACCGTCGTGCCACTGCGGAGCAAGTGACGGAGGAACTCAATCAGTACCTCCCCCACCCTGTTTCGACAATCACAGTCCGCCACGAATTACATGACATGAACTTACGGGATCGTGTTGCACGGGCCAAACCGCTCATCAGGGACCATAACGCTTTCGCACGACGCAAATGGTGCCGCGACCATGCAACTTGGACCGTTGGGGACTGAAAACGTGTGGTATGGTCGGATAAGTTATCCTTCACCCTATTCCCAACCACGGGCCGTGTTTATGTGTGGAGAAATCCCAAAGAAGCTTATGATCTGCAGCGTCTCCGCCCAACTGTGAAACATGGCAGCGGCTCGGTGATGCTGTGGGCCACCATATCATGGTTTTCATTCGGTCCTGTGGTTACACTTAGCGGACGAATCACTGCCAACGATTATGTCGCAATTTTAGGAGACCACTTGCATCCTATAGTCCGGATGTTGTTCCCGGACAATGACGCCATCCTCCAGGATGATAATGCACCCATTCACACAGCTGGCGTTGTTGCAGCGTGGTTTGAGGAACATCGGGATGAAGTTTAACACCTCCCCTGGCCCGCTCAATCCCCAGATCTCAACATAAATGAACATCTGTGGTCCGTCTTGGAAACACGACTCCAGCGACGATTTCCACCTCCATCCTCTCTCACAGAACTGGCCGATGCCCTGCACGAGGAATGGTGTAAAATTCCAGTTGCTACCATTCACGATCTCTATGCCTCCATTCTACGTCGCATCAAGGCTGTTCTGAAGGCGAAAGGGGGCGCGACACCATATTAATCTGGTAAGTTGAAATTTCGTTCAGGTGTTTCCATTTTTCTGATCATCATCTGTACGTTCTTATCCCGTAAAGAATACAAAAGCTAGATTTAGAGGTCGTTCGCAAATTTTGTGGACCCTAATTATTGACCGTTCAAAAACTAGTTATTGTCCAAGATCGCGATCTTTGGATGCACTTTTTTTAATCATTCCTAAAATACTTGGCCAGGTTCGCAATATTTTGATTAATTTTTGGATTATATATATATATATATATATATATATATATATATATATATATATATATATATATATGGGTAATTTTTAAAATAGGGGAAAATGCTGTCTCCAGTTAATATTTTTTTAAACCAAGAACACTAATTGCTCAAAAATTGAAATATGTGTGTAATTCAGTTCCTTCAACAATGTCCTGCACATTTCTTCCTCAAAATGTACTATTTGTAGAAAATAGCTTGGCACTGAAATTTAAAAGTAAATAGGGAATGTCATTAGCATGGCTGTAACCAACTACATTTTAAGGGGTTTGTGTTTTTATAAAGTAGCTGTTTGTATCCATACTCCTTTGATATTAAGCGACAACTTTTAGGCGATGTTCAACTTTACTGAGCTTCAAACATAGCTTCGAGTCTTAATGTATTCTTATTTTACAGACTTTCAAAATTTTGTTCTCATTTCTGCAGTCGTCAGCAAAGGCGCATTTTAAATTGATATGCCGTTCGCTGGAAAGAGAAATATAACCTGGCAACCGTGCGACTAGAACGGTTTTCGTGTGTTATTTGTTGGCCAGTGCAGTTGGAGGGAAACTGTTGGCCAAAACAGATTACATAAGTGTTTATATGATTTTCTGGCAGGGTGGCAAAATAGATTGTCAATAGACTGTGGAAATCAAAGTATTTATTAAATCAGTGCGATATTGTTTCTGTAAATTAATACATTAGGAACTTCAGGTATTCAAGTAATGTATTTAATAATTTGTGGAAGGGGTTGTTGTACAAGCTTGATTAAATGGAATTTCGTCATTAGCATGGCTTTCATTAGCATAGAAATTTTGGCGTTAATTTATATGCTCCTGTAATTTATTTAATTTATTGGTTTCCTGAGAGTGTTATTATTATTTTTTTAATAAATTTGCCTTATTACGTGATTCACAAGTGATTGACAGGCACGTCCCCAGAAATTGTTTTTGGGGAGGGTCCAGAACTTTACCTGCGGATTCTAATTCATAGTAGGAGTTTAAATTACATAGAAAATGTTGACTAAATTTTAGTTCGATGAATTTTAATTTTCAAAACTAGCGGGATCAAGAGAGAGGAGTCAAGACGGGCAGTGGGGATTATACCAAAAGAAAACCATTTAGGCGTTTTGGTCTTATATCTGAGTTTCTTATGAAAGCTCTTTTCTATTAGCACATGACAAAGGATATCTGTTTGCTTTGTGTTTGAAGTTGTATTAAAAGAAAATTAAAGGTTAAGGTGTAGTGTCCATGTAGCCAGTGAATTGCACACTATGTGCTGTACAAAGGAGCATTTAAGTACGTCGCAAAAAGTTTCTTTAAAATGGCTTAGAACTTTGATTTGATATTCTAATGTATTTCATACTAATCCTAGATGTTAAACACATTTTATTAAAATCTATGTAGAGTGAATTGGAAGTAATTCCTTTTCTAGGTCATTTTTCAGAAATAAATAAAACAGATCCCCTTACTTCAAAATCATAGGGTAAATGATACTAGATCTGTGTAATAGCTAGTAGCATAAATTTAAAGTTGCATGTTAGGTGGTATCTTGAATTTAGAAGATTATATATGCCTAAGTGCTGGGAATATGTTTTCCAAATAATTATAAAAATATATTTGTGCACCATATCCTTGTACATTTATTTAATATCATTGTCTTGCAGACAGCAAGAAATAATTACCAAAGTGACAGTGAGAAAAACAAAATAATAAATTATGACCGATACGATGAATGTTCCTAAGAAATTTCGCTACTTGACAACTTGACTCCTGAAAAAATGGACAGTAAAAGCCATAGTTAAAAGCCAAAATGAGAAATACAAACCGAAAAGTATAAAAAAGCGTGTTCCGAAAAATTAATACTGATGAATGCCAATGTAAATTTTGAACGTTTATAGCGAGTTTTATTAATCGAAGAACCTTTAACACTAATCTTCTACTTTCTGATAAAACTTTAATAGATAATACAGTGATAATATATGTTTAAAAATACATAGCGTATTAGATTAATGTGTGCAAACAAAATAAGGGCAAATACATGATGCTAAAAGAAGAATGTATCTGGAACTTTGGCCAAAAGCCCATAGTTTCAGAGATTTGGGCTGCCAAAAGCATGAAAAAATGAATTTTAGGGACCCCTTTATTAAACAACTATCCAACATAGTGAGTGCGTCTCAATAAAATACTTAGGAAGTCCTACAGGTTATATTTAAAAATGTGTGTTCCAAAACTGTTAGATGCTTGTACAAGAGGTTCCTGCAACAATAACCAACGATGAAATACTGTTGGTTCATTATCCCTTTGAGAAATCCCTTGGGCACATATCGCACACTTGGAATATCCATTTTTAAATCGAATAGGTATGGCTTACTAAGTGATTTATTATTCAGCACTCCATATGTTTGATAGTGTTTAAAACACAGGTCTCTGAGATACATTTTCCCACGCTTCAGGCAGCCTCTAACTTCAAAACTATGAGATTTTGAACAAAGTTTGTTTCCTTGTTTTTAGATCAAGTATCTCCCCGTATATTTTTTTACGCCTTAATATCAAACTTAATTTATTTCTGATTTTGCAAATAGTCGTAGTAAGAAATACAGCTTCTAGTTGGTTTCGGTCATGGATGTGAATTTTTGCTGTAATTTTTAACTTAGACTTCAGCAAAGAAAAATAAAAATTACAACACAAATTGACACCTACGACTGTAATTAATCAAAAAGTTCTAACATATTTCTATTACTATTTGCAAAATTACATAACATACCACTTTCTATCGGCTATTCTGTATACTTTGTCATTAGCGTGGAAAAATGTCATTAGCATGGATTAATATTTCACGTGAAAACAAATAATATTTTTTTTAAAAAATAAAGTTTTGCAGATTAAGCTTTGCTTAGTATCAAAACATACTTCTAAACTGTATCTGAACTTCCTGAAAGAAAATGAATGGTATTAAAAATATATATTTTTAGCACCTTTATTCCTCAATTTTGCTGCTAATTTTGCCGTAATATATATATACCAAGTTATTATTATTAAGAAACCTAAAGTTTCTATTTATCTTTTTTCTATGTTATCATAACATACTTAATATTAATTATGTTTATAAGAAAGTTAATTTAATGGTTTACTGTACTTAATCCAATTAGATTAAAAATAACTATAATAATAAAATAAAATTATACAATAATAAAAAGATGGTAATAAAAAACATATTTTCTCCATACATGATAAGCGTTTTGCTATGTGAAAACAAGTTTTCGAGACAATATTATAAAAGCAACGATATAATCTAAAACAAAAAACAAACAAACCAAAAAAAAAGATGCTGAGAATGGCTTCTTAGACAAAACGAATTGTAGTTCAACTTCATAAATTAAAGAAAAAAATACATCAAATTAATTTTTAAATACGTTCTATTTTTTTTTTCTTGGTTGCTTATTAGGAAACTGTGATATTAGTTCATCCAAGTTTACTTTTCGTGCTTCGGAAATTTCTATAGAAATAATTGTCAACGAGCTCAAGCGACTCTGGGACATAGCACTTTTTAAATTGTTGTTCAATTTTTAGTTTTAGAATACGATCTATCAGGCCAAAGATTCTGAGTGCATTCTCTTCCTCATTGAAGATAATCTATGCGTTTCCAGTTCATGGTAATAATGGATTCGCTCGTGTTGAACAACAAGGCTTTCCTAAATATCGCCTCTAGAATGGTGGATATAAAGAAAAGTATTATGAAGCACTGCAGTCCACATTTTCAGTTAGCGAACCAAATATCGAAAAATGTCTCAAGTTTATTTTTCTGATCTGTGCTCCCCTAAAAAATTGCTGGATCCGCCCGCGGTATCGGCTGTTGCAATTAAATGCTAAGTCAAACGTACCGTTTGAAATGTTTTCAAAGCTTCTTTGGATAAGGAACAGTTTTCTGTAATCTTTTTTTCGCCTTTGTTCCCTTTTAATGTGCGCTTTCACGCTGCTTGAAGTATTCGTGCAGCGCCGGAATTTTTCAAGGCAAGTTACGTATTTCTGGGACGTGACTTGTTGCCTGAATTTGAATGGGATTTGGTGTGTCTTGTTCTGCCCCTTTTCTTTCGGATAATGGATACGATTTTCTGTACTTCTTTTGATCCCTTTCTTTTGGTGGTTCAAGTGCTTGACAAAGGGAGAATTATGTGTGTGTGTGGCACAGAACAGAAATAAAAATGTGAAGTGTGACACTTGTCAAAAATATAATACCGTAAAATTAAAAAGAAAACCGGAAAAGAGTTTGAATGTTCAAAACCACGGAAAACTGCAGTCAGCTTGTGAATTTTTATATTGAGCTTGTGAATAGCTGCTGAGAAGTAAATTGATAATCCTTCAAGTGAATGAAATCGAGTATTAACTATGTTTTTAGAAACTGAGATGGAGTTACTGTATTTTAAAGTAGTTGATTATTGGTTGAAGTTTAACATCCTATCAGACTTGTTTGACCTAAGTTTTTGTCTATTTTAATTATTTTGCGACGGTCGCAGAGTATTAGTGTATAACAGTGGCTTCTTCCAAACCACATTAGTATTACTGAGATTTGAAGGAGTACTTTGTTGGTCGAAGATTAGCGTCCTATCAAACTCAGTCGACCTAAGTATTGGTCTTTTGAATAATTTAGCATCGTTCACAGGGCAATTTATTCTTGCTTTGTTCTGAGTCGGTATGCTGATCATTCAGGAGGAGAACTAAAGGTAAAATGCGAAAGAAGAAAATGCAAGGTGAGTTGCAATTTAATTGTATTTAGTTTGGTTGTCCCTCGTATTTGACTATGTGTTGTGTTTGTTGTGTCTTTGAATCTAACTTGACCATAATTAAGATATACTGTTCCGCAACTAATTTAATACTACAGGGTTGATCGATAATACAGCATCATTTCTAGTTAATGGACTAGAAACCGAAGCCTTATATAGAGTATTTGTTAACGTTTTTCCTTACAAGAATAGTCTTGGTTTGATTATTTGAAAGACAGAAAGTAGCTAAACCTAGGAACACTACGGGGGAAAGGTGGCCTTGGAGGCACACAAATTAGTTTTGTTATATTTTCTAACATTTCTAATTGCATAAAAAATCTGAAAAAAAATGAGCTAATAGTATATGTCAGTGCTCGTCACTTACCGAGGACGCACGAAGTACAGTCTTTTACGGATTATTCATTGACGATCTAGAAACTTGAAAATGGGGTAACGAAGCGAGTATCATTCACTTTCCTAGTGATACGAATATTAACAAGAACATACGTGTATTCACCTTTGTGATCGTACTCCTTGTTTTGTTTTTTTTCTCCACGGCGAACGCTCTTCAACTGTTTGAGAGTTGTATGCAGTAGTAGCAGGTCTAGCGTGATTGCTTACCGATTTTTGTGGAGGAAAGGGAAAGCACGTGTAAGTAAAGTGCATGGATAGTGAACCAGGTGTACGATTTTTATCTGTTTTTATATTAGTGCTTTAATGTCTTCTATTCTACATAATGAGTGATTCTTTTGTGTGTATTGAGTGTTTAATATTCTATTAAGATGTCATCACTTGGTCGGTAAGCACTTGTATGTTGCTGAGTAGGTCATTTTATGCATTAACTTTTACAGTGCTTTATATTTCTTCATTAAAAAATAATATACCCCTTGTACGCGTTTTCGCTTGGTACTCCCTCCCTTATTTTTATTGCATTCTTGAAATTTGCCCTTGTACTTAAAGCTATTTTTCTAGGAATTTGTTCTTTTATATGGTATGCGAAGTATAATAATATACCCTTGTACGTTGTGTATGAGTATATGTCGGGCATTTGAAACACATATCGAATGTCACGTGCACGTGGATGCTTCTTACTGTTGCACTACGTATAAAAATGATTTTATTGGATGTAGAAGTGGTAATGGAACACATAAGAAACGGAGATCACGGTGTATTCACACTTCATGTTCTTCGTGTTCTATTACCAATTCTAAATGTAATAAAATCGTTTTTATACGTAGTGCGACAGTAGGAAGTATTCACGCGCATAGAATATGAGGAGGAACTGTTGTATGCTATTCCAAAACTGATATTGTCAAGCTTCACCGAATTAATCCAAAAGCGTACTTGCTTAGTTTTTAGTGTTTTTTTTATTTATAAATAAACAAAGTGTTGTGGACCTCATACCCCCCCTCTTGGTAGTATTAAGGGGCTATTCACCGCATACACTAACTGTTATATTCCAGTGTTTTGGCTACTTATTTTACTTTCCTTAGAAACAATTTTGGTATTACAACATGCAGGGTTATTCTGAGCTATTATTCTGGTGCAGTGTTGGCAACTGCATGTTATAAAAATTAGTATATATATATATATATATATATATATATATATATATATATATATATATATATATATATATTTCTGGTTATTTATTGGCACTTAAATATTTTATTTTCCATTAGTTTATTCCTTCAAACCGGCCACACACACACACACACACACACACATATATATATATATATATATATATATATAGATAGATAGATAGATAGATAGATAGATAGATAGATAGATAGATAGATAAGAAAAAGAGAGAATCAAGTTTCAATACTTTCAATAGGATGGAAATGAACTATGCCTTGCAGTGAATCCCTTGTAATATTCATGATGCTGTAGTGGTGTTCGTTTAAAAAATTGACAGACAAGTCGTAGCTTGTTTGCTTACGTCTTGCATGTTCATTTCATAAACGCAAAAAACTCACGTTGTGCTACTAGAAAAATGAAACTTTTTGTTGGGTTGGCAACACTTCTTCTCTGGTGGCATCCCCTATATGTCTAATGAAGGTCCCTCACACTGTCTATATTTTCGTAGAAACAAAATACAAAATACAAAATATAAGGATTAATCCTGACTTCATTGGAATTCTGAAGTATACCTCACTCGCCTCCCGTCTACTCCATTCTACTGTACCCCACCAAATGCTTTTAGAAGCCGCCTTTGTACACATACTACATTGCATCGGCGCAAATCTGTCTTCAACATTGGTGGGGAAGGGTAAGACCGTTCCCATATTTATAGGCGATGTACAAAATATTTATCAAGTTGAAAAACAATGCTGTGAAGGATCAGAGGAGCAGAATTGTCTTCAGTGGCGTATTTAGAAGGCTATCGGGCTCAAGCTCCCCCCAAAATAAATTTGTTACTTTTTCGCATTCCACATACAACAATAATCCTTCTTTCTATTTCTAAGGGTGTCATTGACTTTCCATTTTCTTATGCTCTTTGTTCAGAAATAATACCGTATTTGTCAAATTTCATTCCATGTAAGAACTGCGTCCTTTTGTTTCTTTTTTTCGTCCCTTCTACTTTTGTGTTTCTTTTTCTTGACGTTACTTTCTTTCATTTCGCCTATTATACTTTATCGACCATTGTCAGTTGTGGTTCAAGTCGGCCGTCATCAGTAACACCAAAACTAAGTGGAGTTGATAAGCGAAACTGGTGTTCCAAACCAATTTGCGCGGATATCAACATGACAGGACTTTAGTTATCATAACAACGGAAAAATTATGTTGTTTAGTTATTTTTAAAAGACGGAAATGTTTGAATTAAAGAAAATCAAAACGGGGGAATAATTAGTCCGAGAAATTCGGAAGGCCAAGAGTATGCTTCATTTTTCTTGTATGAATAAAATAAAGGCTTCGATTGACTCCTAAATTTTTGTATCATACCATATAGGACTTATCGGTCTGCAATTCTTGCCATTATAACTTCAATTTATGCATAAATTAAAATATATTTAATTCTCAAACTCAGATGGGCAATTGTCCCCTTCCTTCCTTGTGTTGAGCATAGCCTCTCGAAACAAAATCCTAAATACGCCATTTGTTGTCTTCAACTTTGGGAGGCTTATTCTAGAGAAGGGAGATGATACTCATATTACGGTAGATGAATCTGATCAACTGTTGTAGAGTATATTATATATTAGGCGATGCAGATGAAGTAGTAGTACATATCAGTATTACAAATCACTGCTGTGAACACATTCTGAAATCTGAATACATGCATATTTATAATTGGTATGAATCTAATTGGGCATCCACAAAGATCCACGTTAAAATTGTTTTATAATAATATAATAATATAAATAATGGATTCCCCAAAAACTATGAAAAAAGAATATGAATTATGTATGACGCAACAATACTCTTTGAGCAAAATGGTGATAATCTCAACAACATTACCAGAATCGTTACAGAAAACTGACGCATGTCATATACTCTTTAGTTAACAGATGTAACATTAATATTGTGGAAAAAAATATTCCAGCAATTGATTTATTTTCTTTCCTTACGAAGCATCCTCTCTCAAAAGAAAAATTGGGACACGCTGAAATACGTAGGAACAAACCATGGTTCGAACTAGTAGAGAAGAGAAAACAGGCAAAATTAGGTTGGCTACAAAATCCGACTAACTACACAAAATTTCGTAGACATCAGGCGGGAAACTTCCAAAACTTTTAGAACAACGAAACGCGATTTTTTGAAAGCTAAAATTTAGGAACTTTAAGATAATAGTAAAAATAAAAACATTCGTGATATGTATAAAGGGATCAACAAATTTAAGAAAGGCTATCAACTTCGTGCTTATTTTAAAGAAAGCTGGTGGAACAGTTCTCACTGATACAGACAGCATTTTAAATAGATGGAAAGATTTCTTTCACGATTTGCTTAACACGCAGCCAAAAACTAATTTGCGTGGAGAGATACACACCGCAGAACCGTATATTCCAGAACTCAACCGAACAGAAATAGAAATCGCTATAAAGAAATTAAAGAAACACAAATCTCCGGGTGTAAACAAAATTCCGGCTGATTTAACTTTAGCTGGAGGCGAAGAATTGTGGAACAAGATACACAAAGTCATTCTCCTTACCTACAACAAGGAAAATTGCTACAAGAGTGGAGAGAATCAATCATTGTTCCAATATACAGGAAAGGAGACAAAACTGAGTGTAACAATTATCGATGCATCTCTCTTCTGTCAACATCCTATAAAATCCTTTCAAACATTCTATTAGCAAGTTTGACCCCATACGCAGATGAAATTATTGGAGATTATCAGTGTAGATTTAGACGAAATAGATCAACTATCGACCAAATATTTACCATTCGCCAAATACTCAAAAAGAAGTGGAAATACAGTAGCCCGGTACATCAACTATTTATTGATGTTAGAAAGGCTTACGACTTGGTTAGGAGAGAAACATTATACAACGTTCTTACAGAATTTGGAATACGGAGTAAGCTAATTAGATCAATTAAGCCATGTTTAAATGAATCCCAAAGTAAAGTCCGGTAGGAAAATTTTTAGCCAGGAGCTTTCACGTCGAGAATGGCCTGAAACAAGGAGATGCCTTGTCGCCATTATTATTCAACTTAGAATACGCTATGAGGAAAATCTCGCAAAAACGACAAAACCCGTATTCTATACTTTGAAGCCATCTTTGCATCGGCAGAGTTTGTTTTCTTTAATATGGCTCTTTAAATGAAGGGGGCCCTATTTTGCAAAGGGACCCTTTATCTCCCTTAACCTGTTTCTCCAAAGAAAGAAAAACAACATGCGTGTCGATTTATTTTCGGTCTAGAATATATGTGCCAAGTTTGAACAAAATTGGATGAAGAGAAACCCTTGTGAAGCTATCTTTTTTTTTTACTCTTTGAATTTTTGGACTTGACGGGTTTTTCCCCAAACTCTTCAATTTATATTTAGTGTCTTTCTCTAGTACAAATTAAATATGAAGACGACAGTCCTGTGTGTTTTGTGATTAAAAGTTTAAAAACATGTTTCCAGGAAGACAATATTTTTAGCACTGATTATACATTTACCACTATTTCAAATTACAAATTAAATTTGTTTTTAATTTATTTGCACGAATATTTTATACAACTTATTGGGATTTTCTCAGCTGAATACTAACAAGTTTATTATCTGAGTAAAATTAGAACTCAAATGATAAGCAGTTGAACTTTTGTTGTTGAGAACGTGAATTCAATTCCCGGTGAAGAACATATTTTTTGTATCTCACATAAAATTATGGGTCTATATTTCACATAGCCTGAAAATGGACTTTACGTTAATAACAAATAATCAATGTAAGTAGCTTTAGTATTGCTTAAATGATTCCTAGTTTCTGCGATAAAATAATCCCATAATATAAATTTATTTAATAACACAACTTTTTCTCTCTTTATTAAAAAAGTAGTTACTATATCTTTATCCTCATACGAACATACCGAAAATAAAGCTTGATACCCCTAAGACTAGTATTTTTCCTTACATGCTTAAAGAATGAAAACAACGGAAGATTTATATGTAAGAAAATAACAGAATTCTTAATCTGATTTCTTTTGTTGCTTGAGTGCTTGGAAGTCTCATTTCTATATAGCAATTACATTGCAACTACGAGCCTTTTCTTAAAATGAATCCTTGATAGTTGCACGTACTGTTGTGGTCCATGAAATGGCTATTTCCTCTCCCAATCAAATTACAGTGATTATCTTCCTCTAGATGAGAAGCCAACGCCTCACTTCCCTGTCCTTCTTCCGCGTAATAACAAGTAACAGAAATTTCAAATGGAATCACAGCACTTACCAGCTGGTTGGTTGTATACGAATTTAGGAATTATAGATAGCTATATGGAAATGAAAATAGTACGAAACTTTTTTGAGCCTTCATCATCAATTCAGTGATAAGTTTTATCTCTGTAATAATATTGAAGATAGGTACACAATACCTATTTTCGATATTGACTGGAAAATGTTAAAATTTCACTCAATCTTCCACAAATGTTCTTGTATTTCCAGCTAACTCTGAATACTGTAGAATAATACGTAAAATATGTAATTAAAACACATCTTTGACCAGATAAATACCATTCATTTATCGTTACATTATGTTATTTTTTACTTCAGACACGTTTTGTATGTGCAATTGTTCTATAATTAAACGCTCGTTAACAATATTCTGGCCAATGGCTTCCGATACTTCTTTAGAAATTTCGACAAATGTTGAATTTCTTCTTTTGCATTGTATGCCATACAAAACTCCACGAGAGCATTATCAAAACTACCACGGAATGAAATTCTGATTTGACAGAGTTTTGATAAAGAGAGAGAGAGAGAAAAAAAATCTACATCTCAGTTCCTTACATAGGATAATGCAGGGTGCACTCAGATTCCATCCTTCTATATAAACTTTTTCATTGTTCCAGGTTCTGATCTATAGCCTTGGATACACTCTTAAAAATTCCCTTACTCAGAAATGAGAAAAACGCATGTTCAAAACAAAATAAGTAATTTTTACTCATATTTGAGAGAAAATGTCTCATTATTTTCAGGTGTGTTTTCATTTGTGAGCTCAAGGCAATTTTTCAGGTTTCTATAAGATTTGCTCATTTCTTAGAAATGAGAATGAAACAGTGCGTCATTTGCAATATCATATATTTTTAAAAGGTAACGGTAATAATCTTACCGAATTAATTTTACTATGTTTTACTAGGGAGTAATATTACTATGTGTTAATTACTATACAGGAAACGACATAAAGGATTTCAGTTGTAGCAAAGTGCGAATGGATATGAGTACGCAATACGGTGATATGGCTGACGTGGCGTATGGATACACATCATATGACAGCGCCGAGGAGCGGCATATTACCTTTCGAAGGTAAGTTTGGGTGAATTGTAAACATATTACCATAGACTAAAATGTATTGTAATACATTCGTTAGGGTGTAGAACTGACCCCCTTCATATAGGTTTATTGATATAGGCTACAGTAGTAATGTTGGCTTATTTATGTAATAAAATTCAAAGCTCAATTCACATAATAGCGAGTGCAGCAATAACAAGTGAAGACGGGTTAGAGCTCTGTAGGGAACGTTGTTTTCTATATTACAATAGAATGGAGAGACATGTCAATGTTTTACACCCTTTGTCATTCGTTGTAAGGTGCAAAATAGCTTATATACGAAAACAAAGAATACATACATCGTCTTGTAGTTAGAAACAGCTTTAAAAAGTAATTTATTATTATGGAATTGTAATCCAAAGGTACACTCATGTCCAAAATTATTGTCACATGACTCTAAGTATGTTGTTCTAGTAACATAATTTGATAACGAATTCGCCCGGTATTTCTTATAATGTTAGTATGTGTATAATCGGCAAAGACAAGTATGTGGTAAATTTCATGTCAAAAGAGCAGTAAATAAGAACAATGAAAGGAAGATAACATTTTCTTGTCCATTTAGTTACATTTTATTTTCCTCATTATGATTTTCGTATTAATAATTCTTTTGCTATGAAATTTACCACAAACTTACATTTCCTGATTATACACATAGTATCAGTATTAAAAGTACTCTGCAAAATCATTATCAAATTATGTTCTTACAAGAAGACAGTTATAGATATGCGACAATAATTTTGGACATGAGTGTACTTGTTCTGATCACTTGGCATAGATTGGAGCCTCCTCTTTTCATCACCAGTAATTGTTTTAATGAAATCACATACGTTTGCACGTTGTTTGTAGCATAATACTGTACGCATTTGTTCTTAATTTAACGTAGGGGTCGTAGTAGTTCAGTGGTAGAGCGTTCACTGGTTCGATCTCAGCTCACGGCAAGTGGTCTTTGTGGTGGATAAACACAGTGTGCGTCGGTTTTCTCAGGATTCTCCCGTTTCTTCTTATTTTCTTCATGCCACTATCTTATTTATTCTCATCATCGTCTCATTTAGCCTAACCGATACAACTGTGGGACGTAAACTTAAACATTTAATTTCATTCTTCTTTAGTTAAACGTCCCAAGATTATGCTCCAAGGCCAAGGGAGACAGTGACAGAGATTGATAATAAAGATGTAATGAAAATGTGGACGTATGTTTCTTGTCAGTTTTTGCATGAATGTGGGTTTGTTCCCTTGTTTTCTATCTGAATTGTGTCCTTAGCAGTGGAACTTCAGCATAATTGTGAGGGGCATACTCCTGCCATAATGAAGAAAGTGGAAGGTAGAAAGTAAGTCCTGGGTCTCCGAACACTCCCCGAAATCGCTACCTGTATGTTAATTTTTATCTAATTTCAGGGGCAATTTTACAAATTTTAATAGACTACAATTTTTCCGCGTATTGAACTTGGACCCCTTTGGAAATAAATTCCTGTGCACATTCCTTGTTTGAGGAAACTGGAGAATCCTTAAAAAGCTCACGCATACGGTGTTTTCTTATGTAGGCAACTAGTTTATAGCAGATAAGTAGGCATATGAGACCGTGGTACTACTCAGTGATAGAACTCATCTCCGATGCATGAGGTTCCTTGTTTGACTCCAGGTCCGCCAAGTGGGCTATGTGAGTAAACACCGTTTTCCAGGGATTTTCTCACCTTCTTCAATACAAAATTTTCGCTTATTATCATCATAACGTCACCTTGAGCTTCGTAGCATAATTGTGGGACGCTACACTCCAGCAGAAATTATTGCTGTTAGGCTGAAGTAGACGGATAATTACTGAATCTGAATTACCAAGAAGTTGATATAATGTTGGAGGAAACGAGAGAATCTTGGGTAAACCCACGTCGATAAAATAGGAAAAGTCTTGAGAAAGTGGAGAGTGATAATAAGGAAAATGTTCAACTGTATGTTGCAGTAGAAATAAGTAATACACTTAAAATACAAGGTTTCGTGGTCTTCGTAGAATTTTCTACTTTGAAATGAAGATTTAAATGTGCTATATTTTAAACATTACAACTGTATATGTTTATTTAATATAAATTCTATATGTGCTAATAGTTAGATTCTTGTTCATTATATATTTTGTTTATACCCTTTCCCTTCTTCTTATCGTATTTGAGAACACAGTTTCTGTGGACCATTTCTCGCTATTTGAGGAAAACATTTGTTTTATTATTTTCTTTTTTAGAAATGTGTTTCTCAAAATTGGGATTATTTGTCTCATTTCCTCACATGTTACTTTCTTAATTTTACGAAAAAAAAATGATTTTTTCTTTAAAAAAAGAAAGCATTTACACCCTTTGAAATGTGACACAATTCCTCGCATTTTAGTCATTAATTCTCGAAATGATTTGATGAAATAGAAATATCGCTTTTAAGAATATATCGGTGGACAGGTAAGAAACGGATGTCCTCAAATACAGGATCGTTTTTTCTCGAATTTAAGAAACCACTTTTAACAATGTAAAAAGAAGAAAGCTGAATAACTGAAAATGGAAACTATAAATAGGAACTTGTAAGTATTACGGTAGAAATCGAATAAGAATGGAGCGTTTATTGGTATTAGATTTACGTAAGTTATCCAACTTCCAGATATATATATAGTTCCAACTTCTAGATAATAGTAAGATCTTTCCAAGATGAAAATATTACTATTAAAGTTCTTATTTTCTGTTTCAATATCAGAAACCTTTCACTAAATTTAACGTGGAATGAATATATAGAATGGAATTGTAAATTATCCTTCATTTTAGTTTCAATTCAATCGCAGGCAGAAGTGATATTTGAGATGTCTCAAATAAGTATTTGCCACACTGATTGAATATTATTAATTATTGTTTACAAAAATTCTCTTGAAATATTCTTTAATTGTCATGTGGTTTATATAATGAAGCTCAAAATTTGGAGTAAATTTAACCACTTTCATCATCATATTCTTGTTCAGTTTCACCTGGGCACAACAAGAGCCGCTAAAGAAAATATACATTGGTTTACGGTTATATCCAAATACTTTTACCAAAAATCCACTGTTCTTGTTATTATATTATGTTTGAATACAATGTTGTAACATTACCTTGATTTACAACATTACTTTTCTATTCTTAACAGCTTTTAACTTCAAGCAACAGGCTTATATCCAATGCATAAAATTGATTAATTGAACATGCAAAATTTCATTAAAATCGATTAATTTTTATAGAAAAGTTATCGTGAAATAGGAACGCATGTACATACTACCGTTTACGAAATGGTAGAAGCTTGTTTTAAAACTGTAAATTGATAGCAAATCTCTTTTTGTCTCGATTCTCGAAAACTATTTTCGCATTGTCTCCAAAATTTTCTCGTTTACTTCTTTAATTAATGTATAATAGAAATTGTGCCCTGATCTTATCTTAATTTCATATAAAAGTTATCAGAATCCTTCAAAACCATAAGAATTCCAGAAAAAACAACGTTTAACCCTTTCAGTATCACTTGGACATATGTGTCCCACGATACATTCTTAGAGGACCCGTGGTAATTTACCGCATGTTATTGGTATGAATCGAAGTTCCACTGCTAAAAAGAAGCCTGCTAATGGTTTACAGAATTCTTATGAACATTATCAAATAGACAGTAGTGGAAGTGAACGTGGTGATAATGGAAAAGATGAAAGTGAAGAACAAGGTGTTAGTGATAAAGCAGTGGTTGCATGTACTGTCGTTTGGAAAAGAATGCCGAAATGTAAAATGTTTGTAATCATAAATACGAACGAAATGTTTTTCTGACGATATGCGTATCATAATTGAAAATACAAGATGATCAGTCGTCACTACCACTGGGACATATAGGTTCTACGTAAAATTATCAGTGGTATACATATGTCCCACTCTCTCACGTAGGAAAGCGAAACGGCGGAAAATGTTTTTCTTTAATATTTATACGTTTGAAAACACCTTAAAGTAACCATATATTAATGCTTCTCACTCCGAAAAAAAAAATGTTAAACCATATTTATTATTTAGTAGTGTAATAAGTAACTTATATTAAAATATTGATCAATCCTGTACATTCTGTTCGTGCACCTATTGATTTTAGGTCTTATACTGTGAATCACATAACACTAAATTAGTGTTTGACATTTAAGTTTTCGGTTAACTTGTGTTGTGGTTTGCTGAGTTGAACAATGTATAGACTATTAAGATTCTTATATTGAGGTATATAAGAGAGAAAACATATAAATTGAAGAAAAATGACAGTTATCAATATGTATGGAGAATGTAATTAGTCTTATTAATTGAGAAGTGTATATGTGGAGGGTAGAAGTGATCTGCTGTGTGATAACTATGTATGAGTTATCTTGATTAACGATTTCTATCTTCATCTCTTACTTGTATGTTCATCATTTATTCAGTCTTGTATCCCGAATAACACTATACCGATCCCTCCAGTAATTAAAACGTGGAGTTAAGATGGTGAAAATTTTCCCTACGACATATATCGATCACTGTTTGTTACACAATTACTATTGTCGCATACATGAGAAATTCACCAGTTGTGTTAATTGTAATACGCAAACGCGTTTCGTAAAATAACTGAACTTATTTTTCTCCGCAACTAAGGAGCATAAAAAGTTTAATTTTGCCAACTGTCTTACATGTAAGGCATGTATCAAGACCTAAAGACTGAAAAGGCAATTTATCCTTTAGAAAAAAATAAAAAAAAGAAAAACACAAGAAATGATCCAATAGCTACCACACATCAAATTCGCTTATGTGCACTGCATAATTTAACTTACGAGAATATAATTTCTTGAAATAAACAAAAGAACATATAATTTGAAACAATTTATTATAATTTTCAGACTTCTTATTTTGGCAGGAGGAGAGAAGACTTCTAGTAAATTTAATTTTTTTCTTACAAATTTATTAAAGGCAGTAACATATCAAATCGCAAGATGGTAAGGTTCCATTGTTGTCGTTAATTAATAATTCAAAAAAAAGTTTATTAACATTTAGTTCGGAATTCATTCCATCTGTTTTAATTTAAAGGTGAATTTTATCGTATTTAATTATCACACTCATTCAACATTCAGTGCAGTGTACATCCAAAACTAATGTCTAGAAAAATCAAAATTCAATAGTTACCAAAACTCAGCAGTTACGTACTTCCGTGTTACAGGAGAAAAAAGTGTCAAATTTTGACTAACTTACTTCCACTCTCACACAATTAAGTAGGAAAGGCTCTAGAACACAGGTCCTCCTTTATAAGAGTATAGTAATGCCATTAACTTACCTTGTTTTGATTCCTTTTCACTCCTTATAGTTGTTTGTCTTCTTTTTGTCTGTTTTTTTACACTTTTTCATTTTCCAATATACGTAATAACACTTGACACTTAAACACAACACTACACTGCACAAGTTTGTCATCCATGTTTGTTTATGTCACTACGCTAGTCACTTTAAAGTTTAGTGTCTAATAAATAAATTACGAAGTATATATATGTAAAAAGATATGAATATTAATAAGTAATAGAGTAATAAAGAAAGAATTTTAATGAAGTAATAGGTTATTTTTTCATTTTTTTCATTCGTTTTATTTTATTCATAATTCCAATCAAATTCTTCTTCGCCTTCCGAGTCACTGCCCGATTCTGATTGAATGTGTTCTGTCATGGCGGATGAGGTGGATGGCTGTTCGTGTTCTTCGGTAATTATCTCTCTTATATGTAATCCTTCTTTTCTAGGTCCGGGGTAAACCTCTTTTATATCTTGTAGAAATATTTTGAGTTTTTCAGATATTGTTTTGCCCTTTAAAAATCTGTCAAAGTATGTATAAAGTGCTATGTACTGTTTGATTCCTCTTGTGTTTTGCAAAGAATTGATGGTTTGTTTTTGTCGTCTGTTCCTAGATTCTATTGTGTTTGTGTGTATTCGTGGATTTTCGGGATGGACAAAATATTTTTTTTTATGATAGACTATGTGATGGTCTTTAAAGTCCATTTCGTTGCAATTAGTATACTGTTTGGCCGAGTCTGATATTATGGTCGTGCCGGGTTTAATATACTTTTTCATGTATGGTCATAATACTTCCTTCGATTGTTTCGGACTTTGAAGTATAATCCTTCTTTCGTTTCGCAACAGTGCATACCGAAGATGGTCACCGTCTCTCCTTTTAATTTTCTGCCTCTGTTGTATTTTCGTCTTGAAATAAACATTTCGTCAATTTCTACGGTTAGCCCCTCCCCGCCTATTTGTATGTTTTCAGTTTGTGAAAAGATTACTTCGCAGATTTCGCGGCAGAAGCTGTAGTAATCTACCGCAGTTTGCGATTTCTAGGTTTTCACACACGAATTGTACGGTTTGTTTAGTTATGAAACAAAGTCGTATGAATAATAATTGGACAACTTTCAGCTTTGGGTTATATAACCACGTGTTGCATGTAGGGTTGATGGTATTATTGCATCCTACTTGGTTCGCTTTTCTTTTTCTTTTCGTTCATCAAAATCGGTATTCTAGGCTGGTACTTTTATCTTTCACGGATTTCATAATGTTTCTGCATTTATTGCATTCGTAACTTTTATTTTCTGCGAGAATTATTCCTATCTTCTGAAAGAATTCTACGCACTTACTGTTGGTATCGAACTTCGCGCCGAAGTTTACGAAAGTTAGATTATCTACGTATTGCATGCTGTATATTTTTTTAGGATTTGTGTGTCCCGTATTTATATTTGACACTTGGATTTATTGATTTCTTCTAGCAATATATATTGTAGCATATTATAAGTTAGGGGTGTGTGAGGGCTCTGCCCCCACTGTGATTTTATAGTGCATATTGTTAGAAGAAATCCTTTTATGCAGATGGTATTTTGGTTAGTTAATGGTTTGAAATACTTTACTTTGTTGTAATTCACATAACTTAGCCTCTGAGTGATGGACTTCGAGGGGGACCTGTGTTCTAGAACCTTGCCGATTAAGTATATATATTTAGTTCACAAGCTTATATTACACTTACTTAAATTTTTAAAGGATCAATTTTACGTAAATCATTTTAAGCAATTAGAGAAATGAACTGGTTGTAATTTGTATATCAATAATGGATTTAATATTTTCCATGAATTTAATTCAAAGCAATTTAAAGTGTTTCAACAAGCCCTTAATTACTTATACAAAACAATAAAAGCTAATACTTATTCCCCCTTTTATTTGAGGGAATTACTTACATTTTATAGCTGTTTCAAACTCCATTTAAATACTCCTTTTTAAACCATTTTTATCGTTTTGGAAGTCGTTATCTATTTTATCAGGCTTAATCAATAAACTTATCAATTTTAAGGAATGCTAAATCACTTCGTATGAAAATTTAAAACAGGTTTGGAAAATTCACACACACCAGTGCAAAAGGAGAGACATAAATGAAATAAGTTTTGATAAAAAAAAAATCTCACCGCGAGTCAAATAACATTACCCACACCTTTATCTTTCCTATTATCTCTATCAGTTTATCTAACAGCCTTTACAACGACAAGTTTAAGAACCAGATTTTATAATATTTAATTGATATTGCATTATATTTACTAAACAAGTTTAATTCCGACACTATATTTTAATTTTTAATATTACTCTTAAAAACTCACCTTTTGTTTCACCTAATTGAGCAAAACCTTCAGCAAATTTTGCTAAAAGAAGTAATTTGCACGTATTTAATTTCAAGCTAATTTAGATTTTTAGTTACGTGTTACGAAAATTATGCACCTGCATTTTCTGCTTTCCTGTTAAACTGTGCACGAAACACAGCCAAAACCAAAAGTCGTAATAACAAATAACACAAAAAACAGAAGTATGTTGCTCCATGTCAAAGTTGATTTCCCTTATGAACTAACAACGGGCCCGGGGCTCGCAAGTAGCGGGGAAGAGGAAGCGTGGTCAAGCACACCAAGCAGTAAGACAACTACTACAGCCATCTGTTATTGAATAAGCAAACCATTACCACTTGCAATAAGATTAACAATTTTTTTCTAAAAAAAAAAAAAAAAAAAAATAGAAAGCAAATATGTGGCTACACGTCACACTATTCACTCATCCCTCAAGACGAGATTTCCCAAAAGTTGTTACTGATCTCGAGGACAAACACGAAATATCTGTAAACAATTAAGATGGGAATAATTCCGATTAATAGAATGATTCACATTAAATAACGTTCCTTTTATCACACAGATTTTTTTCTTTTAGTGAAAAGTAACTTTCCATATAACTTCCTGAAAATAAATAATATTCACCACAAGTTTCTTATTTCGTTGTCTAATTGTTCCCAGTTTCTTTTCTGGTTTTCTCAAGTTTGTGTCCTACTTCAAAGTCATTAAGCTTCCAAACAGTGTAACTAAATGAGCGCATCACAAGAATACTGGCAAAGAACCTGTGCCTCTCTGATGAAAATGCATTCGAATCTCAGCCAACAGAACAAGTACCAGTCACGTATTCCTCGAACGTACCTTATTTCTTTATTATTATTGTCATATCTTTGCATGAGAACCTGAGGAATGTAACTCCAAAAATGCAGTTTTCGTTTTCTTCATGTTTGGACATAATTTTGAAATCCTCACTTAGTGTAAATGGAACGTAACACCATCTGCTCTTCTTGTCGATCATTTGTTATAATGTAGCTCAATTACCATCTTATTAAAAACACATCTTCGTAAGAAAATAATATTTTTGTTCTCTCGCCTGTAAACCTACGAAAGTGGAGTTACGTTCCTCTGGTTCTCATGCGACGATATAATAATAATAATAATAATAATAATAATAATAATAATAATAATAATAATAATAATAATAATAATAATAATAATAATATTAGTCATTTCTTTCTGGCATAGTGAATCTTTAAAAGTCTACTTGTTTCGATCGACCTGGATCAAATGGACGATCCCATGCATCATAGGCAAACGCTCTACCACTGAGCCACAACGTTCTACTTTCATACTGAATTTGTCTCTAAAGTTGCATTATTGAAATGTTGCTTGTTTACTTTCAGTGCATAAATTAACTTGATTCCCAAAGCCACGAGAAACAAAGATAATATTCATTGCAAAAATGATAGAAAAAGGAAAACATTCGTAATAGCATTCTCGTTTTCTTCTAGTTTTGCTGATAAAGCTTAAACTTTCTATACAATCCAAAACTGTTGATCTAGGGATCAATATTAATAATGTACGCATCAATTTCTCAACTTTTCTCATAGTACAGAATGTTTGTAACTATCAACTATAAAGGTAACTAAGAAAGTTCTGTCCCTTTTTTGTGGAGGTCTGTGTTCAATTCGCCCCCCTTACACCGTGAGTTGAATGCGAATTGAGATAAGGCAAAGGTAAGTTGTTGGTGTGGGTATATCCATCATACTACCTGGTTGTGGCAGTTCAGTTACACAGTGAACTTGCGTAAGACAGAGTGAATATGAGACCTCCACAGAGCATCTTAAGGGTATGCATGCTGTACGATTTCAAACTGGGGTCAAACGCCGCTGAAGTGGAGTGGGAGATATTCCTGGCCCTTGATGTGGGTGTCGTGACTACGTGAAGAGTTCAGATAAAGTTTAACAAGTCTAAGGATGGTGACGAAACACTAGAAGACGCACCAGGAGCCGGAAGACGAACACACGCACAAAATGAAGATCTTTAAGCAGCAATTGAAAAAATGAAATGAAATCTTTGAGTTTTACGTCCCACGGTTATGTCGGTTAGGCTAAAGGAGACGGTGATGATGAGTAATGACTGAAATGGTGGAATGAAGAAAGTGGGAGGAAACGGGAGAACCCCGAAAACGCTCACGCACTAAGCAGCAATTGAGGCGAACAGTGGCTAGACATAAGAGGAACTGGGACTACAATCTAGTGTGAGTGGAGAAATCATTCGGCAGCATCTACATCAACTTGGGAAGCACTACAAGTCGGGTCGATGGGTCCACATGGTTTGACTCCGGGCCAGAAGACAACGCAAGCAGACACCTGTGTTTCTTTCCTGTCTCTTCTGAGGAGGGAACCATTTCTGAACAGGGAGTTGACATGTGTTGACAAGTGGATCCTGTTCAAAGCTCCACGGCGTCGTCATCATTAGTTAGCATTCCATGACCCGGTTCCAAAACAGCCGAAACCAGCACTGCACCAGGAGAAGGTCCTCACGTTTTTTTTTTTTTTTTTTTTTTGGCTGCTCGCGGTATCGTTAATCGGGAACTGCTACCAGCTGGTCAGAGCATCAATGCAAGTGTGTACTGTCAGCAATTGACTCGTGCTCAAAAAAATGTAAACACTCTGGAGCCAGCACTTCTGAATAGCAAACGGGTCCTTCTGTTACAGGACAACTGTTCCATTCCTTGGACAATCACCTTAGAGGACGATAGTTCAAATCCCTAGTAGAGGTACAAAATACACTTGATATAGTAAGACGCAGATGACGTGATGTATGAACTACAATTTCAGTGGTGGCGCTAAGATCAACTAGGCGGTCAGAACACTTTCCGCTTTCTGTTTGGCAAGCCGATGTTGCCACGTTTGCACCCTACCCTTCTTCCCCGTCCTTTCCCTCTTCTTTTTACCTAAACGTCAAAAAGTAGAAGGACGAAAGATTCTTTTTACTCAAGATCATTTAATATTGTGCTGGTAGTGGATACAAAATTTCTTTATTTTGTAAAACTATTTTCAGACTAGCGCATGTCTGTTAGTATCTAGCTTCCGTGTAGGCATTTGTATGAGTTCTTTACTCTTTATATATACCGGCACGTTTAGGTATGCATTCTGCTGTTCCATTATAATTGATTCAACTTCTCTTGCACTGCGTTAAAACAAAGACCACGGAAGATAAGAGACTACGAATGTCTTAATAATGCAATAGACTAGGCCTCCTCAACACGACCCTCTTTTATCACGCCTTCTTGCGTGCGAGCCTTACAATGAATTTCCTCTTTATAAGTTTTTATTATTATTGTTATTGCTGTTCATTGCTTACAGTTGTAAGTTCTACTTGTATTCTTCTTGTATTTAAATCTGCAGATTTTAACGAGTTTCATTCTTCTTTTAATATCAATTGTTTTTAAAACGATTCTCGTAATTCCTCAATATATATATATATATATATATATATATATATATATATATATATATATATATATATATATATATATTGTATTTGGAAACAAATTTACAAATAAAAATATGTGTATGAAAATATGAAAATAAGTTCAAAATATTAAGAAAAAAATCTGCTACTAGACCCTAATTATATTTACGTCTTCCTTCGCACTTTCATATTGGGCCGCAGTGGCTCAGTGGTAAGCCTGTGGTAATACTCGAGTGGTCTCCAGGGTTCGGCTTCAGATCATGAGGCGCAAGCCACTGGGGGTTTGAATTCCTCTGAACAGCAGGGTCGGATTTTTAATAGCCCTGAACCTTTCTGTGTTCGTATCTCTATCGTGTTTGGATTACGCAGAAATTGCACGAACTGTCCATGGCAAATAGTATCCCAGTTAGGACGAACTTTTAAAAAACAAAAAAAGTGGTAGAGCGTTCACCTATGGTGCATGAGGTCCTTGATTCGATCCCAGCTCGGGCCAAGTGAGCTTTGTGGTGGAGAAACATCGTATGCACGTGTTTCTTCTAGGTTCTCCCGTTTCCTTGTACTTCATTCCACCATTTAATTCATTTCTCATTCTCACCGTCTTATTTACCTAGCCGGCATGATCGTCGGACCTAAACTTAATATTTCATTTTTTAACCCTCATATTCTTGCGATCGCAAGGTTGAGAGAGCTCGCAATAGAAAAAGTGTACAATTTATTATGAAGAAAGATTCCCACGAGTGTATCCTTTAGGCTAAATGAAACGGATGATCGATGAAAGTGAATTATAAAATTACATGTATTTTTGTCTTTTCACTGGAAACCGAACCCGGGACTATGTGCACCTAAAGCTACTCGCGGTAGCTAGTAGGCCAGAGGAAATTGCTATTTTAATATCAAATAATGTAGTGAGATATGCATATGGCATAATACCTAATAATAATAAAGGGCCTGGATCAAAGGCGGGACTTTCAAAAAAAATGTCAACATACTTATTACACCGTTAGGAGGCAATGATGATGAGATAGAGAAAATTTAAATTCATATTCTTTTCAATAACTTATGTATATTTACGGAGTCCTTTTCTTTTCTTCACCATCACCTTTTTTTTCTGTTGAGACGAACGAAATGAACCGTAACTTTTAGGCAAACGTGTCATCTGAGCGCCGCAGACTTTGAAGAGAAACTGGACTGAAGCAGACCACATGGTTTGTTTTTCAGTCGGCAGCCGTCTTGGGTGTCAATATTAAATGTGGCAACTCAGCTCTGTTGATAGTCGTGGTAGGGGTGGCTAGTGTGTTTGCAATCCCTATTGGTTGACACTTTCTTGTAGTCTGAAAAATAGTGTTTCAAAGTTGAGAACATTTCTCTACTTGAACGAAGTGATGGGGAAAGGTACTACAATATTATAAAGCAAATTTGCTCTGAATTTCATAACATATTTGGAGCATTGCATGTATTTTAACAAAACATAGTATTTACAAATAATCTTTAAGAATCGAAAAAAAAACTCTTTAAATTACTTTCAAGAACTATTTTAATTTCATACAAATTTACTACATACAGTATGAGGCGTTTCAAATAGTAAGGACAAACTCAACATCTAGCCAGCTTTTTTATTTACCCGAAGTATAATAATCATAACAGAAATTTCAACAATAATAATAGTACATAATTGAATTAAGAACGTTTTGTAGAGTTCTTCATTGTGAAGAAAATTTAAAATGCGTTTTTCCCAAAGTAACTCTTTGTTGAGTTCACTATTACTACCCGGAATGCTTCATGTGTTTTAAAATAGTGCACATTGATCATATACTGAACGCCAACCAACTTCCTGATACAGCCTGACACACCAATTTATAGTGAAAACAGAAACAACCTACCTGTATAAGAATATAAGACGAAGTTAAAGGAAGTTGGCCAGTGACTGCACTGAAAAATATTTATTTGCTTGATGGAACATGAGGACAGCATCTGGAGAAACCTCAGACAGGGTAAATAGTCTTCGGATTTGAACCTGGGATCATCACATTAAGAAAGAAGATCGCGAAACACTAGCCTATATTTTTTATTGATTTTTTATTGGTGTTTAGCGTCTTTCTCAGCAGCGAGACAATATGGGACGTGGGCATACAGCTCAATGAGGAATCATAACCACATGTGCTCCCGCCGATAAGCGATTAGGCACCAGGGAGCTACTACCCAACATTTGTTCGTTAAGCAATCCCCTTTTTAAAATCTCGGGTTTCCCTCGCATTCCTGCGAGTAGAATGTTTCCAAGTAGGTTTTCTAAAAGGAGTTCGAAGGAACGAACCAAATTTACTATAATTATTACAGTTCTATATTGAAATAAGGACTCTTATGTTGTAATATATATATATATATATATATATATATATATATATATATATATATATATATATATATATATATATATATGTGTGTGTGTGTGTGTGTGTGTGTGTGTACGTATATATTATTTGTATTTCTTATTACTTTAATGAAAAATCGTATTTTCGTTGTGAATGCAGACTGTGATTAATCCTTTGTCATGTAGGATATTGTTTCATTTTATCTTACAAAAACAATAAAACACAGAGTGGAAGATACGTAGCTACACAGAAAAAGGAAGTTCAAATCAACTTAAATCTTAAATTACTATAAACACAGCATCTTTATTTTGACATAACGAAATTCTATTGTTCGCAGAAATATTCATTTGTTGTGTCATGTCGTGCACTTACTTAAATAACTATTTCAGAGAAGCAATGTACTCCATCAAGACTAAAGGATTGTCTTCTCACATTGTTTAAATAGGTAATGGGTTGACTCCCTGTGAGAGCTTGTGTTTTCAATAGTAAGTAAAGCTGCTTCATAGTACTCGCTTACCTTCCCTTGCTATAACGTTCTCTCAGTTTCTTCTCAGGCTAGAAAACAAATCTTGTTGAAGCATACTAAAAATAAAACGTTACCTATAGGTTAAGAGAGTTTAAAAAGTTTAGGAATCAGTTGTATTCTTAACTCAGTGTATTCTTAACCCTTATGTCTATGTGGATAGCGTACGCGCCTTTGGCGCGGGGGACACCGGTTCGAATCCCGGTAGGAGCTCAAGTGGTTCGGATCCAAAGTTAAGCTGTAGACTCGCGTCCCACATACTCTTGCTGCTGAAACGACGTTAAACTCAAATAAAACACATCATATCATAACCAATTGTATTTATATTCATTATAGCTATATAGACCTCCTCATTGTTCAGCCGAGAAAGAAAATGATATATTTCTCGATTACGACTCGACAATGAAGGGGAAGGGAATAACTTGAACACAAGAAAATTAAACATTTTTCTTTCTGCATTAATAGCGCAATATAGTTCTTATAAAAATAGTAACTACTAGAGTTCATAAATTTCCAACACTGTTTTTAGTTCGCATATTTTCCGTCGATGTTGTCATCTGTGGCGCACTATACCTTCTTCGTTTCACGGCCTACCAAGTTCTACCGCGATTGGATCCATGGCCTTCCGGAACGTTGGCAGATGGTCGTCGATGCTCATTGAGACTATTTTTGATCTTCAATGTACGTCTTAGGTGGCATATCGCTGTTCGAAGGTGGTGGGTGAAAAGCGACAAAATTTTCTTGGTTACCTTATTCTACAGTAATATCAAACTATCTTTTGTAATTACTCTTCAGTATTATTTCCGCAATATTTTTCTTCATTAGGCAAAATATTTTTTTCTTCATTACTGTATTAGGCAAAATCAAGTTAAGAAAAAAATAATTATTTAGCATAAAATTGCAGACACAAATCTTATTATTTATCGGTCATAACTGTTGGTATAACGAAGCGATGCGTTAAGCTGAATACGAGTGGTATACACATTATTATCAAGCATATGTTTAATTACTCATGATAGAATCGATAATGTTTTAGACAATAATAGTAACAGACAGTTGATAAGGGTTTTGTTAATTAGTCGTACAGCTCGAAAAACGTGGAGAAACGAACCTTCGAGACAGAAAATGGAGAACCCATGGACTTATGTGGTCCGCCACATATTCACGTGGGTAGAGGTCGATACTTAGGTAACTCTGACACAACATATGTGCATTCTACCACTGAGCCACTTGGCTTAGAGCTTTTAGATTACTGTGTATGATAACAATGAACATTTTGAATAACTCATCCAATTATTAGCGAATTCATAATCCAAAATAAGACCGCTACAGTTTATTATCCGTATATTATATTTCAGAAGTTATGAAGGAGAAAGAAAACAAAATTATTATTGAATGTATCACTTTGTTTATAATGAAGATTTCATCGTTTAATGAGTACTACATCGTTTAAGTTTCTCTCAGTTTTATATTATCGTAATAAACAGAATTGAGCATTAAAAATAGATGGAAGAAACTAACAAAATCAGTGTAATTTACACGTCTACCAAAGTTAGTATAATGTTTAAGACACTTGATAATTATTCTGTGTGTAGCATGGGAGGGTGCAAGTATAATACCAAAGTGGTTGTTTAAAACATTTAAATGGAAAACCTGCTGCAGACAGGTAACAACGATAAACGACCTACAAAACAACTGCCGCAAAGTCCCGACCCACAGCCATTAATAACGTTAATTATAGGGTTCTCTCTTAATGCGTTTTATTAAGATCCAGACCAGTTGGAATACATAGTGGAAGTTCTTTATAAAAATAGTTGATGAAGGAAGATAGGCAAGAGATTACAGCCTGTTTTTTTGTATAGAAAGGAATCTTTTTATATCTTTCTTTCATTCATTCATTATTCTTTTTTGTCCTCTTACTTTTCTTCATGTTGATTGGGGGCCGCGGTGGCTCAGTGGTAGATAGTTGCGCCTGAGTTTTCGTCGAGGCAACACGTCCTGTGTTGCTCGCGTCTTGGTGCTGATTCTGCTAGTAGTGATAGTTTTTTTGTGCGAGTTTTTGCTGTGCTTTTTGGATTTGAGCAGAGTGAGCTTACCACTTGATTTGGGTGATTTCTCCCCGTTTTTGTTCAGTGAAGTGCAAGATTACGACTGATTACGATGGCCAATATTAGGCTTAACACTCTTCGCATTAGTTTTCAACCTGTCTCCAAAGTTCCCAATTCGATTTCGCTCCATGAGTGGATACGAACCACCTTTGAGCTTGCAAAAGATGCAGTATTAAGTATTGAACTAGACTTTCCACGTAAACTTCTATATATCAAATTAATTACTCAACAGCTCTGTGAACAGATCATTACTAAATTTGACAATAAAGTACCGTATATAGATGCAGAAGGTACTTACGACCTTCCGCTTGACTCGGCTTCTCATACAATTAAATTGGTACGTATCCACGCGCTACCTATGGAAATTTCTGATAACAAAGTGAAACAAGTTCTTCAAGTTTATGGTGAAATTCTTAGTGTTAGTGACGAACTTTATACTGATGGACATTATTATAAAGTACGTACTGGCCGCAAAGTTGTGAAAATGATTTTAAAAAAGAATATCCCTTCCTATATTACTCTCAGTTCTCTTCGTTGTTGGGTGACGTATCCCGGACAGACAAAAACTTGTGCGAGGTGTGACAGTGAAACGCATTTGGTGTCCCAGTGTGATCGCCGAACATTTAGCGCCCGTTTAGATCATCGGTCCAGTGATTCTTCTGGAATTTCTACTTTGGGTAGCCGCATTGCTCGACCTATCCTACAACTGAAGGATGCGCCTGCTATTCACAACTATAGTGTGTTTCCGGTTTTGCCGACAAAAAGCGGGCCCGCTATTACTACCATGCCGACAACTCCGGGTGACTCTACCCCGCCAGCCCCCTGCGAGGCAGCTTCTGTGTTCCGACCAAGTGATACATCCTCACAGGTCCCGTTTCATGAAGAGGGTATGGCCAGCCAAATTCTTCCTGAGGTTAACCCCGACGCAAATAAGGTAGGTGACTTATCTGATAAGACTGAGTGTCCCGGACCCCAGCCAATGACTTTCGATACTTCAGCACCTGCTCGGCCTGAACCTGTTGTTAGTGATTCCCTTGACATGGTGCCTCCTCTCTCCGATGTGCTCGACTCGACTGGTAGTGGTTCCCCCGTTACGCCTACATCCAGTGTTGATGACACTCCTGAACCCCCTATTAGTGAACAACTGAAAAAGAAGAAACGTTCCAGTCACGAGGTGAATACTGGGAAAGTTTTGAAAGTGACCGGAAAGACCTATGATTCGACCAGTAGATTAACCCGCACTAGATTACGACAGATGTCTCAATTAGATGCTACTACATGTAATGATGGGGAGGTTGTCCCCGAGACTTTGGACAGACCCGCTACGCAGTGAGAATATGCTAGCGGTCTGTTTGGGACTTTTGTTTTTGTTAATATTGCATCTTTTTGCTGCTTTCCTTGGGCCTGCCGGTTCTTTTGTGTGTGCCTTTTCCTCCACACCAAGCCTTTCCTTGCAGCTCTTAATGTATTCTTTTAAAATAGTAACGGTCAATTTTAATGGTCTAACATCTCCTACCAAGCAAAGTGCTGTTTTGGATTTCATTAAATGTTATTCTCTTGATATACTGTTTGCTCAGGAAGTGACCTTGACTGACCTTCAAGGCCTTTATCAGCACACCTTTTTTTCTAACGAAACTGTTAACGGCACGGGTACTGCACTTATATATCGTAATGATATAGAATTTGAACAGTTATACAAACATCCCACCGGCCGGATTATTACTGGAAATGTGGCCAATATCCGGTTTTGCAACTCGTATGCCCCTGCAGGTACACACCGACGGCGTGAACGTCATAATTTCTTTAATTCCGAGGTAGCCTCCGCCTTACATGACAGTTCTCGTTTGATTATATGGGGTGGAGATCATAACAGTATAGTTTCCGCTCAAGATTCCACTTCTACTTCGAACCTCTGCCCTACTTTATTACAGGTGATTAACCAATTTAATTTATGTGATGTCTGGCGTCATTTTCATCCCCACAATCCTGGACATACTTTTTTCTACGCCACTGGATCTTCACGCCTCGATTCTTTTTATATCTCACGGTCATTACTTCCACATGTGCAATCTGTGGAAAGGATCCCTGTTTGTTTTTCGGATCACATGGGCCTAGTTATGACTATCCAGCTACCGCTTCAAAAGCTTCTGAACCATAATAGCTTATGGCACCTCAATACCGGCATCCTTTCTGAGCCAGAATTCCAGCAGTTGCTACGCCAACGCTGGAGAGAAATTAATCAGCAACTTTTGCGGCGGAACAATATTATCCAATGGTGGGAGCAACGGGGGAAACCAGCTTTGAAACAAATCTGTAAAGAATACAGCAGAGAACGGTCACAGCGATTCCATGAACAATATAATTACTACTCTCAGCTTCTACGCGACTATCATACGGCATTCCTTAACGGTGAACCTGTACTTCCACAAATTAAACAAGTAAAGGCTTTGTTGTTAACATTACACCGCAAAAGACTCCACGGTATTACTGTTCGCAGCAAAATCTCATCAATGTCACCCACTGAGCCTCCGAGTCTTGTACATATCAGTGCTGAACGTCGCAGAGGCAAACAACAGATTATTCATAATATACTGGATGATAAAGGTGTTTTATATGAAGGAACTAATATTATTCCATACTTTGTGCGCTATTTTGCTGATTTATATCGCAACCATGATGTTCCAGCTAGTAATGACGGTGTTTACGATACCTTGAACCCTCTCCCAGTTGAACTCCAAGCAGAGCTTGATGCTCCCTTTACTGAAGCAGAAATTCAGCATGCCCTCCTCCAGGCAAAAAAGAATAAATCTAGTGGCATTGACTCCCTACCTTACGAATTTTACCAGACATTCCCAGATCTTTTCATTCCTTTTTTTACTGAACTTTTTAATGCCTTTCGTTCTAATTTACAAGTCGGCAAAACATTTACACACAGTATTATAGTGATCATTCCTAAGCAGCCCAAGAGCACTCGCATCAACCAATTTAGACCTATCAGTCTCGCATGTTGTGATTATAAACTTCTCGCAAAAGTTCTAGCAGCTCGGTTACGTAATACTTTAAGTTCCATTCTGTTACCGGAACAATTTGGTCACGATCAGCAGCATCCTACATATCTGGCTTTATCGAATATTAGGGACACGATCGCTTATTTTGAAAGTCGTCCGAAATTAACTGCAGCGCTTTTGAGTACTGATTTTTCTCAGGCCTTCGATAAACTAAGCCATCAGTACTTATTCACAGTTCTTGAGAAGCTCCATTTCGGGCCAGTATTTTTAAATATGGTTAAGACGTTATACTCCCAGCGTACTGCCCAACTTAAACTGAACGGTGCCTTAACGCGGGTCTTTTCAATTAACCGGGGGCTTATTCAGGGCTGTCCCTTGTCCCCCATGCTTTACAGCATTGCCGTTATGCCGGTTCTGTATAAGATCCGGAATGAAATGACGGGATTGTGTGTTCCTCCGACTACTATTAAAGTTCAGAGTTTCATAGATGATATTTGCTTTTTCTTTCGCTCCCAGCGCGATTTAGATACTATCCTTACTAATCTCCAGATATTTAGTCAACTGTCTGGTGCGGAATTACATCCCACGAAAACCAAATTACTTTTTATGAATGATACGTCTTCTTGCCCTTTTGTCTCCCCCTTCCCTGTCGTTAACACTCATAAAATTCTTGGCATTACTTGGCATACCACTATAAAAGCATCTATTCAGGCAACCTATGGAGTGGCTGTTCCTAAGGTCATTAACTTGCTTTATAAACACAAAGCTCGCAATCTTACATTACATGAGCGAGCGACCTTCTTAAATATTTTTGCCTTCAGTCTATTGTACTATATAATGGAGATTTTTCAGCTTTCTGTCTCAGACGCTAACACACTTAACAAACATTTGTTTGCCTTTTTGTTGTATCAATCGACACTGCGAGTACATCGTCGAACTGTGTGTACGACCAAGCAAGTAGGAGGGTTAGGTATTAAAGACGTGGCTCTTCAAGGCCGTTGTATACTACTACAACGCACGTGTCAGCTGTGAACTTCCTTTTCTGAGTCTTTCTCCGCGTGCCATATCATGCGTTGCTTCGGCACGTGACTCTCAGTTCACCTGTTTCTATTCTGAACTGGTCCCAACCTTACCATTACCTGCGCACCGTCATTCTAGACATTTCGTATGCTCTTATCAGTCACACAGCTATTGAAGATATGACTGTGAAGAAATTGTATACTTATTATGCAAATTATCTCTATACCCCCCCTAAATGTGTTACTCGCCATCCCAATTGTTCTTGGGCGCAAATTTGGCATAATATTAATTCCTCTTTTTTACCCTCTGGAATGAGAGAGTTATGGTATAGGTTAGTGCATAATGTATTTCTTACTAACCATCGAGCATGGGAACTCGGTTTTCGACCAGATGCTCAATGTATCCGATGTGGACAAGCTGACACACTCATCCATCGCTTGCAAACATGTCCATCTATCCAGCATTTGTGGCGTAGCTATACACATATTATAGCACGAATACTTCGTGTTGATCAACGGATTATTAATAGTGAGCCGTTTTTTCTTTTGCCTGATTTCAAATACTTCCCACGTCCTAAACACAATATCATAGTGTGGTTAACTATTCACACAGCGGCTATCCTACTTACCGAAAATGAGCTGGTGACACAAGCAATGTACATTTTTAGACTACAGTGCTCTTTAAAAACAATGCCTTCAGATCTACGCTTGCGTCATTTTGCCCACTACACGACTGCTGTTTACTAATTTTTTTTTCGTGTGTGTGTTTGTGTGTATACTTCATGTGATTGATTTTCAGTTGTATTGCAGTGGTATCCCTTTTGTAATTTGTGATTGCTCTTTTATTCTTATTATATATACATATATGTACTGTAATTTCATGCAATAAAACTGACTGTAAAACAAAGTGGTAGAGCGTTCACCTCTGGTGCTTGGGGTCCCGGGTTCAAACCCTGCTCCCGCCAAGTGAACTTTGTGGTGGACAAACACCGTGTGCGTGGGTTTTCTCGGGGTTCTCCCGTTTCCTCTCACTTTCTTCATTCCACCGTTTCACTCATTTCTCATGATCACCGTCTCCTTTAGCCTAACCGGCATAACCGCGGGACGTAAAACTCAAAGATTTCATTTTTCTTCATGTTGATTGTCACTCAACTCCTTTAACTCTACTCTACTCTTTGGTGATAAGAAATCAACTAACTCCTACTAATTTAAAGTTCAAGTCTGTCCTTCTACCACCGTCTGTGTCTAGGCTCGTGAGTTTGACTCTTTGATTCAATCATCTTGGAACTGAATACCTGAGCGCGAGCACCTGTGTGAGCACATGCATCATGAAGTAGATTGCCAACCCAGTTTCTCAGTTCGAACCCCAATGACGTTAGTGAGCACAGCGCTTGAGATGGAAGCCAGAAATGAAGTAAGCCATGATTCGAGTGGGTCAAGATTTATAAGTTGCTTAGTGGGTCAACAGAACGTGATTCACTGCTACCCCCTCTGACCTACCGACCCACTCTGCTCAGTGCACTATAGATAGCATCTCCTTGTAATCAGCACATTAAGGTGTTATGATATGTAATTTGCATATCAAATTTTTGCATTATAATATGAATAATTAATCACTTAATTAGTACAGTTTTTATATTAATTTTAATGAATTTACATATGTAGCAGAGGAAGCAGAATTATTGATTGTATGTTGTGTATAAATATTGTTTGTATAATATAATTAACCATGTAAATGACATCAGGACAGGATAGAATCCAGGGAACATCGACATATTGATATCATTTGAATATTATAATAGAAGGACATGGGAGTTGAAGGATTTGATAACGCTAGGATTTGCTTTTCGTTGAGGCAGAGAAGCTCAGAGAAAAAAAACTCTAAGAAAGCAAGCATCAACGCTGTTGCCTTTGTGTGAGCGAAGCTTGGGTGTTTACAGTTATACACTGTATCCATCTAGTTTTGGAATAGGAACCGATAAGCTTCAAAATCATATGTAAGAAGGGAGAGGCAAAAGCTTATAGTGTACCATATGTTAGGAGGGTACACTGTTCAAGTGGAGACACCAAGTCCGAAAAGACAATGTCTCTCCAGCACAAGAAAATCTAGCGTGTCCTTGACAAATCGGAGATACAATAGTGTGTGATTTTGGATAACTCCTCCTACTTCTCGCGTTCTACTTAGAGTGAGCGTCGCGTCACTCCAACGAATTTCAGCTTGGCCGTTGAGCCCGTGGAATTTGAAATTTTGAAGCAGTCACCCTGGTCCTCGATGTAGTTTGTCAGAAACTCACGATAGATGTCTCTGTAGTTTAAGGTTTTAGCTTCTGCTTCCATAGTTGGTTCTGCTACTTGAGTATGTTTTGTTATGTTTATAATATAAACTTTCTGGATGATTCCAAACTATTTACATAATTTAGATCGTTGACATGTTTTCATTAAAGTATTGGCTTGTAGTAATATAGGTCTGGAGCCTGGTTGATGGTTTTGGGAGGTAACATATGGGAAAACACAAACCGAAGTTTTTTCTTTTTTTTAAACCTCCATCTATCATACTTGTACTGGGAGCAAGGAAGGGAACGCTCACCAGAAAAAACAATCCTTTTATTTCATGTTTTACGTAATGACAGCACCTGAGAGGCTGAGTACAGGTTAATTAATGTATATAATATGTTCACTTTAGCTTAATTACTCTGAAAACTATTCTAAAAACCTAGAAGCTTTGAAAGAAAACAGCGTTCATCGCTGCAACTCCAAATGTCACCTTGACAAGAGTTTGGGTTGTCTGTCACTCGGTGGCAGCACAAGTCAAGACCAAGGTCGCAGTGCAAGGAAAGTGAGAATATTGCAATTTTTTGTGTTTGTTTTAAGTTTGCAGATAGAGTACATTAAAGTGTGATTAAGTGGCTTACATCAATCTCAATCTCGTTAAACGATCTACATAATGAACATAGTGACCAAAGATACTTTACTTCGTGTGAGGTACAAGGTGGCGAAATTCAGGCAAAAATAATAAAACTCTGAATAAGTAGGTCACGGGCAGCGTCTCTGTGAAGGTGAGAACTTCCCTTCACCCATTTTTGGAAGTTTTTAAAAGTGGTTTCACCCGACGCGAGTCTCACAAGAACAATGAACTTCTGTTTCCAATAAAACCTAAGAGGTTGGGAGACTCGTGGCAGTTTTGGATGTAGCTTCGATGGTGCACGTATCGGGTGCCACAAGTTTGAGATTAATTGGCAGTTTTTAGATAGTCACGGTGGTACACGTATCGAGTGCCACAAGTTTGAGATTAATTGGCAGTTTTTTTTAGATAGCTTCAGTGGTACACGTATCGTGCGTGGACAAGTACCACAAGTAAATACGAATAGGCAGAAGCCTATTTAACGTTCAAGTGTGTTTTCAGACATGGTGATCTCAGTGTTTAGCTCAACATGAGCAGATTATTTTAATCAGTTTCTGGTTAAAGAAAAATTACTGCATCAGTTTTGTTCACAAACTCAGTGCTACATCAATTGTATTACGCACAGTGAACCCATGCTTTGTTCCGAACATGATAACCTCCAGTGTCGCACCCTTGTACAAAGACTGAGTTCTAAAAGCCTTGTGCAAGTAGGGACCAAGATACGAACTGTGTTGTATAAAGTTGTATATAGTATCACCATGTATATATATTACTATTTTAGTGCATCATGTAAATAGATATATTTTATTCATATTGTTTCTTTGCGCTTCTTTCGAGCAAGACTCTTTAGTGGAATAGCATTTGACTGCACTATGCTCAAGACACCAATCGACACTGGTTTTATGCAACGTGCAGGGTGTGAGTTATAGACCCCTTCTGGAGTGAGGAAAGGAGCCTACTTTAGACCCAGAGACGGAGGTCATCCAGGGAATGAATGCAGAGTCCCACCGTCAGCAGTAGGAGTTTTCAAGGATCGGAGATGTGAAGAATGGTGAACGGAAAACCCAAGGCCACTTCAAGAAAGAAGACCACAGTGAAGTTGTGAGAAAAGCGTGCACGAACGGTAAACTAAAGCGAGAGCTCCGCTAAAATATTAGTGTTGAAATTCGAAATTCGAAATCTAAAAAAAAAAAAAAAATGCTCACATGCGCGCGAGTGTCAAGTGAAATGTATCCTCACTCTTTGGATTCATATCAATTCGATTAAAAGGATTAAAGCTGAGATCTTGGAGAGTTTTCCATTCAATCACCCCATCAATGCCGTCAGGTATGTGTTGGCAATTTCACTTTATATGTTTTCTTTTCAGGCCAGATACCAGGATTTTGTAAGCCCCATGAATCTGCTGGGCATATTTTTATGTTGAGTGAGTAATTTTCGACTCAAGATGTGCGTCAAAACTACGCGGAGCCTGTTATTAAGATTCTCATATTCTAAATTATATTTTCTAAATTTTAAATTTTAATTTTTGTAGCTCTACCGACTGACTTCAATGCATTTGCATTAAGCTTTGTGAGTGGAAGGGTACAGCTCATTAAAGTAATTGATAGCTTGTGTGTTATGTTTCCTCCTACATTACCATTTCACTAAGTCATTTATATATTTGTTTACACATCACATATGTAAATCTTCCCACCGTTCACATCCTGAACAGTGGTGAATTTGTCTACGTTTTACTTTCAAGACCTTCATGTTTCTTCCTTTTTCATTTGCATCTATTTAATTACCTAAGATGTGTATATCTAACAAGGAGAAAGCAGACTTTGGTAAGTGAATTTCGGGGCCATTTTTTGCGAGGTGGTAGTGTACACTTAAAGAGTTAATAATACAAACTGGGAGAGCGCAATGGCCAAAAATAACAGAGAAAAACCGTCTTGAGGTTTTCTACTTGCAGCATATATCGTACAACGTGCGAATTTACCAAGTGACGGTATGGCAGAGTGAGTAAAATCTGTAACTTATGTCTAAGGTGTCACGGGTTTGATTCCTGTTCGAGTCATACATATTTTTGCTCCAACCAATAAAATATGCATTTGTAACAATGAGTAAAATGTTAAGTCACCGTATGTTTATAATGAATAAAACAACAGAAATTTTAAATCACTTGTAAAATCTCTCAATGTTCCATGTTAACCGGCAAACAAAATTTAATCTATTCCGTAAATATACTGATATCACGAGTTATATTATGGTTACGACCAGCGGCGTATTTATGATATTATTTCGGGGGGGCGGCTTTTCCAACTTTAGTCCTGGAAATGTGAAAATTTTCCAAGATATTTCATTTCCCTTAATATGGTAAATAACATTTCGGGGGGGTTACGACAGCCGTTGTGTGATAAATGTTCTTGACGCTTCGTGGGTACTTCTGTTCACAGCTTGCGAATTACAAAGGAGTTGAGGGGGAAATCCCCTTTGCTAATACTGGATGTTGCTATAACCAAAGGAGATTTCCCCCTCATCCCACTTGTATTTCCCACACTGTCTACAGATGTAGACACGAAGCGTCAAGAACATTTTTTTTACACAACTACTGGGGTAACAATAATGTTTACGGAATAGATTAAAGGTTTTCCTACCGTAGTTAACATGGAACATTGAAAGATTTTACAAGTGATTTCAAAATTTCTATAGCTTTATTCATTATAAACATATAGTGAATTGATATTTTACTTATAGTTACAGATGGCTACTTTTGGTTGAAACAGAAAAAATATAACTCGAACAGGAATCGAACCCGGAAACCTTTACTCATGAGTCAAAGGTTTTCCTCACTTTTCCACGCCGATACTTGGTAAATGTGTGCATCGTACAATATATGCAGCGAGTAGAAAACTTAAGACGATTTTTCTCTGTTATTTTTGGCCATTGCGCTCTCCCAGTTTGCAATATTAATTCTTTAAAGGTGCACTACCATCTCGCAAAAAGTGGCCCCGAAGTTCGCTTACCAAAGTCTGCCTTCTCCTTGTAAGTTTAAAAAGAACTTCAGACACTTTTGGATAGTGATATTTCTCAATTGTAATAAAAACAATAAACTTACAACTTGGCCTTGGAGACACAGCCTGTTCGATTTTTGAGAAGCTGATTACAGGGAAAAGTCTATTTTCGAATCAAGTCTAATATATGAATTATTATATACAAAATTGAATATAAGTATACATGCGTGATCATCACGGTCAAATGTCAAAGCAAAATGAAAATTACTTTTGGTATATAGTTATGCCCCAATCCTAACTGGGATGTTATCATATCACTTTCATTATTATATATATCTTAACGGGGAGCAAGGGTCGTAATTTTTGCGAAAAATTGAGTATCTCACGAATGGGTCACAGTGAGTGGTGGGTCAGTGGCTGAAGTTTTATTCGCCCACTCCATCTCTAGTGGGAGCCCTTTTTGGAGATACTCAGTGCGAAAAATGAAAATGAAATGAAATCTTTGAGTTTTACGTCCCAGGGTTATGCGGTGAGGCTAAAGGAGACGGTGATGATGAGTAATGAATGAAATGGTGGAATGAAGAAAGTGGGAGGAAACGGGAAAACCCCGAGGAAACCCACACAAACGGTGTTTGTCCACCACTAAGTTCACTTGGCGGGGGCTGAGATCGAACCCGGGACCCCAAGCACCAGAGGTGAACGCTTTACCACTGAGACACTGCGGCCCCTACGCAGTGCGAGTCTAGCGATAAACATAAAGTAAGATGAAACTCGTTCAGTCTTGTTTGAGCGAATATGAGCCTGAGATAGCGTAAGTCTCGTTAAGGTTAATGAGCACGACTACCTTTAAAGATAATGAAACTTAGCCCCCAGAGGTCCGAGCAAGCCTTAGTTGCAAAACGGAGAACTGGGTCAAAGTACTTTTTTTTTTTTCAAAATGACGCAACCGATTCAAACTTGCATTTATGCTAGATGTCTGAAGCACAAAGTAGACCTACTCTGATATATTAGGTGTTTAGACAGGTTACAACATATTAGGTGATAGGTTCCGTCTAATAAGAAACTATGAAACATGAAGACATTTAGCATTTCTTGACCTTATAAATGTCGGTTCTCACTTTATGTAGCTGCCATACAAGGCATAAAATCATATATTCGTCCTTTGTGTTACATAGCATGAAAACACGCAAATGAAATTTTTATTTTAATCTTACATGATTCTTATATGTAGAGGTTTCCTGATATACACATTTGCATCCGCGTTTTCATTGAAGGTGTTAACAGATGTACAGTATGCATCCTATTTGTTTCCCAATAATTATGATTCCAAAACTATTTCTAACACAATTGTAAATATCTCCTTTGTAGTTTCATATTTGAAATCTATGTTACGATATTATCAAATGAATTCGATTGTGAATCGAATTAATCCTATGTGGTGTGAATAATAAAATTCAAACTAACTCAAATTAAATAATACTAACTTTCTTCTTCTCTCAAATAAATAGTTCTGAGACGCAAATTGCATACTTGGTAAAATGGTGTCTGCCAAATAATTTCAGAGTATATCACTGTGCAATTAGCCCATTACGCATAAAGCCTGAGTGCATTTGTTCGGGAAGCAAAAGAAACTGCATAAGCAGACTGCTCAGAAACCATGTTCTACCCGTTTCACGAACACTTCGCACCAAGTGCAATCGAAGCGCCCGCTAAATGCGAACTACGTGGCTTAATTCTATTTCTCCAGGCGGCTGCTCAGTTGCCTTAAATTCCAAGGTCAGACTCCTCAAAAACTATATTTCGTCTTTTAAAAACCCTATTAATTATGCGTTCATCTAGGTCGTTTTCCGCCACAGGTTTCCACTCTTAGAGTTTTCCCATCGTGTACCACGGTAAGTCTTTCTCTAAACTTTCTGTAGTAGTTGAACACGCAACATTAACCAAAGTCCCGTCATAATTCTTAATAATTTAAGGATAAATTGAGGCTGTATTATATATGCCCTTCTGCCTGGAGAAGTTGAATTACATTTTGTAGTGTACCTTTAGCTTGTTGAACTCTATAGAATTCAACATACCCCATAATGATTGAATATCAGTATGTATTTTGGTATGGAGGATCTGCAAACTCTAATGACCAGATTGGGCTAATCATCTTTTCGGAATCGACTGTGGTTTCTTTCTCTTGGCTTAACGGAGGTTGAGAAAAGCCGCCCTAATAATAGTGCTTCGAAGAGGGATCGAAAAAGATGTTGTTTTTTTTCTCATATACCCGCAATTTTATTCTCCATTTTCAAATAAAATAATAACGTGTTCCCAAAAGTAAGTCTTTATCAGAACAACCACGAATATATCCGAATCCGCCCTAGTACCTAAAGAGGCTCATCACAGATAAACGTAAATAATCATGGAAAAGCTAACAAAAAGAAAGCATTGAAAGCATTGAGAAGAACTTAAGAAAGATTTTATACTTGCCCGCCATAATCTGAGATGCACTGGATTTGAACCAGAAACTTTCGCATCAATTGGAAACCTTAGAATGACTCAACTTTCATTATATGGACATAAAGTTGGACACTACGTCGCATACAAGAAAATAAAATTTCGGAGTTTTAATAGATGATTTGAAGCCAAAATACAGCACAGGTAGATGAAGAAAAAATCGCAAAGTGTTGAATTTCACAATAATTACTTCTGGCATGGCATTAAGTTTCATCACATAATCAAGTCAAGATGTCCATTTTGGACGAATACCGATTCAATTATTTATATTTGACATCGAATAGTAGATACAATGCTATAAATAACAAGAGCTACGTTTAAAGTGTGATTTGAGGCATTGTAATGCGTTACATTTACCCACCTGGGAATTCAACCCTGAACCTTGTGCTCTAAAGACTTGTCTGTTCGTCATTAGATCAGCAACAACTGTTACTGCCTTTGGGATAGGGACCTTTTCAAGATAATTAAAAGCAGGTTTTTTGTTAGATGGATAACCCGAAACCTGTTTAGAAACTTGTATTAAAAAAAAAACCTAATTCGGCTTTCTTCTATTAAGTAATTAAGTTCCTTATAGCGCATGAGATGATATGAACTGAGCATATATACATAAGGCGAAATATTTCAATATTTCAGCTTAACAGTTGTATGATATAACTAAAACAGAAATAGAATTGTTGATGTGCAAAATGACACAATCGTGGCTTGTGGCGAGGCCATAGAAAATAATAATAATAATAAAAAAAACATTCGGAATCTCTCCCAAGGTGGTAATAATTGCTTAGAAAATATCTGTATTCTTTTAAACTTAAGACCTTACTCAACATGAGGTTATCACTTGCTAATCGTCCCATAAAGAGAAAAGATATTGCGATTGAAAATTCTAAGGAAAGATTCATAAGGAAATATTAATGCCTTCATAAACCTTGAACTGTTCTTTCATTGAAAAGTTCGATACAATATAATAGTCATACATTTGTGTTATCAGTAAACAGTGTTCATCACTGCTTTCAATTTGGCTAAAATTATTATTATATTGAGAGTCGTAAAATGTGTAACTATAAACGCTTAAGCACAATTGCAAAATCACGAAGAAATCTTGCTAATACGTAAATAGTAACAAACGAAAATCAATATATTCAGTCCAGATGCGTCTAGAATGTGGTATTATCTTTTTAGTATTTGTAGTTTCCATTTGGGCAGCGGCATCAATTAATCGAAGGAACAAGATCCATCAACCAGCAGAGTTTAAATATCAACCACAGGAGTTCAAAATAATCGTTTACGGAAAGGATAACTTTTGACATCTTATGGTGACGATATAGGGGAAGGCGTTGCACCTTTGAAAAAATGTACCTTTGAACACCTGTGCTTTTCTCGAATTCAGAGCTATCTAGGTGCAGTGACTAAAATTCATTTGAAAGATTAAATGGAAAAAGCACTACAAACGAGTTTGGCTGTTGTTTACTGAGTGTTTTGTCGAGTAATGTTCCTTTTAATTTTTTCACCCCCAAAACGAAGATTTTTTGTAATTACCTTTTGAGTTTTATGCTCTTCGATTTTCGCATCTTGTGATATTTATTTGTCCAAACTTGGGTTAGAATCTTTGGTGAATACAGTAATATTTTTAGTTTTAACTTCTGTTCAATATTTAAGCTAGTGGATATCTTTTTCTCCGTAATGGTGACCCTCTTGTACCTATGAACATTAATGAATTGTGTACCTTTGAACGATAAATTATACGGTTTAAAGCTACACAATATAATTATTAAAACAATTCATATATTTTACATAGATTAGGTTAGGATATAAAGTTATTAATTATAATTTTAAGTAGTTTCTATATATTCGCTTATTGTATAACAATGTAAAGAGTTGTATATGATCAACTTTATTGTTCACAAGTTTTTGTTAGAACTTTTCTTCAATTTGTAATTTAATTAATAAAATTTCAATTCTGGGGATCTTTTTATAGCTAGAGCTTTTATTGCAATTTATAACTATTAATATTTATGGCTCCTTTTTATATTATTGCCACAGAAACATTGTAATTATCACTGTTCAAAGGTAGAATAAGGTCTGTTCAATGGTAAACGACCATAATGTACTTGTGAACAAAACGGATTTGTTTTCATTTTATTTTATAAAAGCTATTGTAATTATGTAACAGGTTTAAAAATCATCCTATCTGATAGTAAAGAGATAACACTTCAAATGTACGACAAAAATTGGGGAAAAGTGCTGAATATTAGCACCAAAATTTCGAAAACTCTAAAAGTGTTCACAGGTACAACGCCTTCCCCTAACATATAAAGGGATACGAATTCTAAAGAACAAGCATTACCAGTTAATCTTCTATATAATACTTCTCCAAAAACTGCAGAGCTTACAGTTCAGGTGAAGAAAGAAGCTGATGATTTGAGCAAAAGTAAGGTAGGATTAGGAATACAAATATTTCCCAATGGTGCTGTTATTTCTGCTAAACACAGAGTTATTGTTAATAGTAGACTAGTAATACATTCTTCATTTAAAATATCATTTTAAAATTCTCACTTAATAAAGCTCAACTACAAGAACGTGACAACCAACTGTTTATTAAAGACTTGTGTGAAAACTGTTCAATGCTTCAATATGTGTCAAATGATATATATTTTTTTAAAGTTATATTTCTGTCATTTAAAGAGTAGCTTCATGTCAACGAGTACCTGCTACTTTTACTGTATTAAAATATCTCATTCCACACAAAACTTCTAGGATACAACAAGATTTCTTTGCCTTCAAATTTTAATTAGGGACTTCGTACTCTATTTTTGGCAACTGGTTCAATCTTCATTCCAACTCGTTCCAATTTCCCGGGTTCGATCCCAGCCCCCGCCAAGTGAACTTTGTGGTGGACAAACGCCGTGTGCGTGGCTTTTCTCGGGGTTCCCCCGTTCCCTCCCACTTTCTTCATTCCACCATTTCATTCATCACTCATCATCATCACCTCCTTTAGCCTAACCGGCATAGTCGTGGGACGTAAAACTCAAAGATCTCATTTTTAATTTCATTTTCGTTCCAATTGCACCACGATAAGTGCCAATTTGTTGCGGTAAATTCATTGGCGTAAGGAAAGTTGGATTGTGTTTTCGCGTTTTACGTCATTACGCAAGATCGAAGTTATCAAAGACAAAATCTATTATTAACGCGAACTTGAAGCCATAACTGGGTGTACTTTTTATGTCCACAGATCACCATGCAAGGTTAAACCTCTCAATACAAGGCATTTGCCGCCAGAATATCTCTTCCTCAGAAAATTAAATTGCAGGACCACATTAGGCCCTGGTTTGGAGCAAATAAATTTAGAATATAATAAATCGTGGGCATACGTAGCTCAGAATTTTGTTTTTTTTTCACTTCTTTAACTGCTGTAGTACACCCTGTTCGGATTCTTAAAAGACTAATATTAATTCCTGCTTCATTTGTAGAAGAAGAAATATAGATCTGACCTTAATTATGATGAATAAAACATTAAATATTTTATTACTTGTAAAACCAAAAGTGGTGCTACTGTGACTTGAATTATCTTTTGTATTAGTTTGAGTATGAGAAGTGGGAATTTGGTGTATGAAACAGAAATATAGGCATGATTCAACTTTATCAGATTAAGTGCATGGTATTCAAGACAGTGTAATTTTACGTACTCACCATAATACTGAGATACCGTTATTCGATGTTGTTCAACGGTGACGTTTTCATCAACTACATTTCAAATATTGTTCATCTTACTCGATCCGTTCATGAATCTTTTCTAACAATGTCATGAACTGTTTGTCTTGTTCGCCTCGATTCCAGTTTCGTATGGTATTTTCCAATCATACGGAAAGACTGCTTTGTTTCACTGATTCGACAAATACTAAATACAATTTCTTATTTTCTGATTAACGAATGTCTTGTATACGGATATTTTATGTATATATTATTGCCTTCTCTTATTGAAGAGAGGTCAAGTGATTGATCGACAGCACTTTTGAAAGACGATTTATGTCTAAAATTCGAAATAAAATAATATTTTGTGTTCTGAAAACGGGACAATCTCATTAATCTAGATCAGCGTTTCCCAACCGGTGTGCCGCGGCACACTGGTGTGCCTCGAGTGGACCACTGGTGTGCCGCAAGGAAATCGAAACTAAATTATTAATTCTATAGCAACCAAATTGCAAGACAGGAAAAAATGTATATTTTTGTATTTCTCATTAATATGAATTTCTAACATGGAAAAAATTTATGTAATTGTAATATATTATTCTACATCTATTACTGTAGCAGACAGTATTTCGGCTCGTACACATTTCCACGGTTAGCTGCCATGTTACGCTTCAATTGAGAGTCATACTAACACCGAGAAATGGAAGCACTTGTACGGTACGCGTCAAGTGAACGTTCGTAGAACACTCATTCGCACGTATATGACAGAACAACACTTTGTTCAACAGCTGTGTTTTGGTTTCGACGCATCGCAAGCTGTGTGATTGCAATCATATGCACCGGTTTTGGTTAAAACAGCAAAGTTAAAAGTACAAGACATTTGTTTGTTTGTTCTTTATTTAGTGATCTTCGTTCTGAGTGAAAGGTTGGACACAGTTTTCGAAAAAGAAAACGTATTTTTATAAATCTGAGTCCTATATTTCATTGCAATTGTTTTCTATTTTAAAATTAGAATAAAAAATAAGCATAATAAATTAGCATAGGGAAAAAAACAGTGATCAAGTTTTCATCTCTGTGAGGAGATCAGTAATCACGAAAAAAAATACCATAGTATAATAATAATAATAATAATAATAATAATAATAATAATAATAATAATAGTAATAATAATAATAATAATAATAATAATAATAATAATAATAATAATAATAATATCTATGAGTGTGCCGCGAGAATTCAAGTTACACCCGTAGTTTGCCGCAAGTTGAGAAAGGTTGGGAAACGCTGATCTAGAAGAATGATCACGCTAATTCTTCTTACCTCTCTGGAGGAGAAATACAAGAAGTATACCTAATATCTGATTCATTACTTTTCCAAAATGTTTAAAGACGAACAGCATTATTATTATTATTATTATTATTATTCATATTATTATTATTATTATTATTATTATTATTATTATTATTATTATTATTATTATTATTATTATTATTATGAATAATAACAATAATAATATAAAGTTGAAAACTGTTTCAATGATTTCTCCTTTCCAGGAGCTTCGTTTAAAGACCTACATTGTTATTTAAATAAACGCGAAATTTTGAAAATTAAATAATTTCATGAAAACAACATTTGGGATAATTTTGGAACTGAGAGTGCAATACAAAATTAATCTGACCTAAACTAACCTACCCTAACCTAATCTAAAATAACGTAACACATAACGAAACAACAAAAGTACAGAAAATACACCAAGAAAGTAAGAAATTTAACTAAAAAAAAAACTCTTGCCCCCCAATTCCAAAAATATGCCCATTTTTTAAAAATATTTATTTCATTTAATAGTAAAAATAATATCATTTTAGGATACAATTTATTTTTTGAAGATTAAGGTAATCTTTTAAGAACTAATTCACAAAATTATCGTTGCATAACATAATCCCTGGGTTTCAGTTCCTGGACGATCTGCAACTTGTATGGATGGCATTGGAAGTTCTGTACTAATATTTTTTCGAACACTTGAACTATGCAATTGTAAAGGTGCTGAGTGACAACGGATTGTCCAATGTGGACTTCTTATGACAACATCCCGAACAGCTTGAATGTTTGCTGGTGTATGAACGGTTCACACACGTCCTGGATGTTTCTTTTTCATTGCTTAGCTAAACATTGACATTCGAGACTATAACCAATTTCCTAATCTGTCTCCACCGGGTCGACCTGCCATTTATTTTTATTTACTTCAGAAATTTGGTTCAAAATTCACTGATATAAAACTTATTGTTGTTCAGATTACCAAGTACATGCCTCGTGCCAATATCACTCAGATCATAAAGACGAGGAAAGGAATGATTATCAAGACACCTGATCCAGAGTTTCTCCGTGCAATACGGAACAAATTCCGTTTCGAGATCTTTGGAACAAAATCTACCATGACCAAGCTCAGTGACCAACGCACCAAACAGCGACCACCAGCGAAAAAATCAGCTACTCCTTCTGTTGTTATTCGCGGGGTAGATCCGAGTTACACCGACGATCCTAGAAGAACTCTAGTAAGAGGGATACATTATCATCAAGTGCATTCGGATCAAAGGAGACCATGGTCCGACATACATGGTGCGCGTCCTCACCAACATGGTGTGCGTCTTGTTTTTGAACATACGTTATCTGCCACAACACAATAAGCTCTTTGAAGCGCCCTTGCTTGAAGAAATGATCCATGCCTTTCTGCTTAATGAGACTCATCTCACACACATGACATGCCGCATACTTCGATCTTAATTGCTACGGCAGGACAGCACTATAGCAGCTAGGCGAGCCAACGGGGGAGTAACGATTGGGTTCGCTCTTTCAATCCCATTTCACAGTCATTCACCCGCTTTACAAAACACTCTTGAACATCTTATCACATCCTTATACTATAAAGAACTCCATGTGGTAGTTACCACTTTGTATATCTGTCCTGGTCATGATATTCCACTCAGTTTGTTCCAATACATCTCTAATAATTTTCACACCTATATAATCACGACAGACGTGAATTTACATAGCCGTCCGGCGGTTCAGCTAGACCAGTTCCTCAGTTATATCACTAGATATACTACCGGTGTGACACTACCACTGCTGAAAACTACCAGGCCTTCTAGCCAGACTACCACGGATATAGTTATTGTGTCGAGAGATATATCTCCTCTTAGCTCTGTTGAGGTTCTTGATCACATTGGCAGCGATTAGGTTTCTATCAAACTCCTTATTACAACTCGTTCAGCCACTGCTTCTAAGGATATACCTTCACGAACTACCTATGATAAGACATATAAAACTGCATACAGATCGCAACTCACAGATCATCTTTCTGATCTATTACCAAAAAGTACCGAATCAGACCTCCATCACTGTCTCGAATCTCTGATTACTGTCATGCAAAATGCTACCGCCAGATACATCCCTACATCTACTACTTCTGCATTTCAATCATCCTTGCTCCACCATACCTGCCGTAAATCAAGCGTTCTCGTCAGTTTTATAGAGATTTCGTTGCTACTGGCAACCCAGACTCCTTCCATCACCATCGACAATTCCAACGTACCGTTCACAACTATCTCAGAGCTTACAAACTACGGTGCTGGATCAAAACTCGCAACCATCTCGGTTCTCTTTCTCATCCAACGAAGTATTGGAAGCGTTTTCGGCAACTCACTGGGCAAAATACTCGAACCACTTACCCTTTTATCGTACAATAACACGCCTCTCCATACCGATACTGGCAAAACTACTGACAAGATACTGACTGCTTTTGCACAGTACCTTCAGGAAATGTTTACACCACTGATACCTGACTTGCATTATCGTCCTCATCTCGTCGACAAGCTAAATCTGGACTCTCAGCATTTACAACCAAATATTCAGCACACTCTTCCCGAAAATAATCCTTGTTTTCTGATTTTTGATGTCTTGATATTTGACAGCACTTCTTTTGTTTCTCATAGACATAACACCGGTCTTGGCAAAGAGTCTATTGCATAAGGTACGTTCGAGAAATCCTCTGCACTGTCTTATATTTACTTTATTTTGTATATACATTTTTTTTTCGTACTGGCTATGTCCCTGTTGACTGGAAAACATCCAAAACCCTTATGTTTCTCAAACCAGACAAACCTGCTCACACTGTCAGCTCTTATTGCCCCATTCAATTAAGGTCAACATTTTGCAAACCTCTGGAGCTTATCCTCATCAAACGTCTTCACTACTATATGGCACTACAGAACAACCTTCCCCTTGAACAAAGTGGTTTTCGACCTTCTTTCAGCATCAATGACCAATTACTTCGCCTTACTAATTCCATCTACAACAATTTTAAGACAGGACATCCATCTTGCTTGGTCCTGTTTGACTTAGAAAAGCCATTCGCTGAGGTCTGGCATCCAGCTCTTATTCATAAACTGAAGCAACCGAGATTGCCAATTGAATATTTTTGATTCATTTTTAATTTTCTCACTTGTCGCCTGGCCTACGTCTATATTAATTCCAGTTACTCCTTTCCATTTTTCTTCATTCTGGAGTTCCACAAGGATCGGCTTTGTCACCATTACTCTACATTCTATATGTTACCGACTTTCCTGCTGTTCCAGTTGCAGACCAACTCGTTCAGTATGCAGACGATACTGCACTTTTCGCCACTGGTAAAACTATCCATCAACTTAATTTGGCTTTACAGGATGCTATCAATACCTTTGTGAATTGGTGCTCTCATTAGCGCTTGAAAAGAAATCCGACAGAAACACAAGCTATTGTATTCCGATCTCTTAAATACCGTTCTCGTATACATCGTAATCCCAGTCTTTTGAATCTTACAGTTCAAGATGTACCTCTCAACCCTTCTCATACTGTCATATATCTTGGTCTTACTTTCGATCACCGCCTTACTTGGTTTGCCCATCTGCAAGACATCGTAAAAAAGGCATACAGTCGTCTCAATTTGATGAAAAGCCTTGCTGGAACAATCTGGGGACTCTTTGCGACTACTATCCTGAATACCTATAATTTTTTTCTGCGACCTATATTATCTATGGTTTCACGGTCTGGTTATCTGCACCGCCATCATATTATGAGAAACTATATCCTTGAACGACATGCCTTATGCATCGCTTTTCGAATTAAGTTGCCCAATCCAACTCGGGACCTCTATGCTCACCTTATATTTCCACAAATCCTATACCATCTGGAAACCCTTCGCACAAAATATATTACCCGCCGTCTGCAATCCAATCACTCACTTCCACAGTTAACGTTTGAAGAACACACCCGTAATCACTCCCCCTATGCTGCATTCATTCCTCCGCTTTCATTACTACTTACTATGTACCGCTACACTATGCCTCCTGACCACCCTGACAGTCGATTCTTCGAATAATAATCTTCAAATACGCACCTTCCTCATGTCTGGCCATCATATGCATCGTAACACCTACCCTTCTAAGAGGGCACCCTTGTCTTGATAAATGCCTTGTGTCGCTCCTATTGGAGAAGATAACACACATTTGTCTTACTAACATAAAATATGTGTTGTGACGTGAACTGAACTTCATTTCATCTGCTTAAATCCAACATTGATGCTCCTTTACATCAATACCTTAACCTAAATAATGATTATGGTTGTAGAAACCATAATGATCTGAACCGATTGTTAATAAAGATGTTTTTTAACTACCCATATCCCATCAACTGTTTTTTTTTCAAAAGAATGCAATAGTGCTTCTGGATCTTTCCCCCTACAGAGGGCGTAACCGTTTAGTAACCGAGGTAGTAACTGATAGCTGGCCATGAAAAAGCGTTTTTATTGCTATTGTAGCATTTTAATAGATATATTACAAGTAAAAGATTGATAATATCGCAAAATGTGATGGTTTTGAAAGATAGACGCGATAGACATCTTGTATGAGTGGAAACTAATACTTCTCATGCTTCATTTAACTATTCCGGTCTGTTGGTGGTCAATTGACTGGATCAAGCTTTTGGTTTTCCCTTGTAATGTTCTACGGCTTAAAAGAACTAGTTTTTTAAATACTCCCTCCATCTATGTGCCTCCACCTTCCACTTCTGCAACGAAGCTTTAATTCAATTTTAGCCAGTTAAACTTAGAATGTAACTTCCACGCAGACAAGCAGCAGATGTTACTGGCAATGTTATTATCAAAAATTAATCATATCTGTACTTTTATCTTAATCTGTCTTTGAATTATGATAAAAAATATTTTATGGTAAAAAATATGTTGAATAGTTTCAAACCAAAGCTAAGTAATTACTAAGACCTTTCAGATAATTTTGCTCATATTTTTCTTTTTAAGCCTATGTTTCTACTTTATGACCATGTTTTTTTTTTTATTTGAATTTCCGAGCCTATTAATTTGAATTCTATCTTCTTTAAAATAAACATAGAAGTTAATTCGAATTTACTGTTGCCTTTTTGTTACATATTTAAATATCCGTTACTTCCTAACATTATTTTTTTGGGTTTATTTCTGGTTAGAGTCATTTTCACTACAGATGCTATATGAGACGTAAACCTACAGATGAGCAGGAGATTCAAACTCTGCACTTTCCGAAAGTAATCTAAAAGGCATCTTGAACACCGAAGATGCGTACAATAACCTTATACCTACGATCGGTCTCTCAAAAATAATTTGTATTGTACAGGCCGGCCCAAAATTAGGTATACACCCCTGCATTGATCAAGTATAACATTCTAGCTTATAGTTTTGTTTGTTTCGGCTGCTCTGAGCTTAAGATAGAAGTAAAAAAGACATTAAGAACAAATAATAAAGAAACTAAGTCTACCTGATGGATAACAATAAGATATGATATAAAATGCAATGAGTTGATCAGTGCAGGACAGTATACCTACTTTTGGGCCACTCTGTATATTAAACTACTGTTATTTGTTTCAATGAGGTTTGATTTATATATAGCAATAGTTAAGTTCTCGATTCCTCGAATAGATTTTTAGCAAAGCTTTACCTTATAAAGACACACTGCATTTACAGACTAAGCAACATGGGTATGGTGATAAAAATATGTCATCTGGAGTTGCATTTTGGTGGAAAATTGTCACAAAACTGAGGTTTTACTTCAAAACAATATAGTTTTCACCGTTCGAATCGACTCCAAAACAACACAAGAAAAAAAAAGTTACATGTTTGTTCCATGCATTTTTGCCTAATTCGTTTATAAAAAGTATCTAATGGTTATTTTTGACAAAAATAGTCAAACTTCATATCTCCATTTAAAAAAATCGCTTCATGCTAAGCAAATCAAGATCTGTTCCATGCCAAGTTTAGCCAAGTTGTGCATATATTAAAGATCGTCATCAATTTAAAGGTAGCACATGCCAAAAGTGGAATTTATCACTTAATTATACCGATGGATCATCTTCACCCCTCAAAACAGCTCTGGCGTGGCGTGGAAAGCAGTCAGCGAGGTCATGTACAGTAGCAACTGAAATGTTACACCATTCCACGTTGTAACGCGACCTCCACCCTTTACTCGTACAAGTGATTGAATGGAGCCGTCGTTAGGTAGAACAAATGTACCCTTCGGGCACATCCACACTTATAACATATAGCAGGTTCAGAAATTAAATTATTTAATGCATAAACAATGTTAATTAAATATATAGTAATCCTGAGTTCAAAAATACTAGAGTGAATGCAGCTACTATTCATAAATATACTTAATAGTATGGTTAATAAGGAAAATAATATTCTTTGTTCTATTCATTAACTTTATAACAAATTCAATAAAGTAATACATATAATGACTGCTGATAAAGAATTCCATCCAAAGAGGCTACATCAATAGACATTTTTTTTTCTGAAATTAGGCTCATGACAGTAACCTATTAGAAAATTACATATCTGTAAGAATTTTCGAATCTGAACGATTCTTAGTTACTTATATCAAACTTATTTCTATATATATATTTGAATAATACAGTAATTAACTCACCAATATTTTGAATACAATATTCCTCCTTGCTATTTGTATACTATGGTCATGGAACTTCACATAGAACATGTATTAACAGGATCAAATGGAAACACACACTTTTTTTTAACGTTCCACCAAATAACTATAACTTTTTTCACACATACACCGATTCTCAATTGAATTCTTAGAATATAATAATATCACGTAATAAGAATTTAACTTTCAGAACTATGCTTTCAAGATACAAAATAACAACTGGTTAACTGGTTTTACCCATTTCGAACAAAATTCGAAACTCAGGATAGCTCAGACTTCTACCTTTGGATTCAACAGCTAAAGTGCTGTTGCCTATAGACAGAAATTAAACGTAGGAAGATAGTTCGCACAAATTCCGCTGTGGGCGCTGTTATAATGTGAAGGTGATTTTACTTTTTTTTAACTCTAAATAAACATCTCGTTACACATTCACCTCTCCCTCAATTTTTTTTTTGTTATGAAATATGCAGAATCTTGTTGTCTCTTCCAAACTACACCAACTAAAGAAAAATAAACTAAAAATAAAAATAATAACCCCCAAAATACAATCAAACCACTACCATACTCTACACTCTCTCTACAGTTAGCAACTATAGTAATTCCTGTATGATTCGCATCTTTCATAAATTTACAAACACTTCCAAAAATTATGAAATAGCGCCTAAATGCAATTTCCTAATTTTTCCTAAGCAATATTAAATATAAAGCGAAAGATATATATATTTTCCCTACATATTATATTTTACATATTCAATAATAGAAAAAGAAATTACATTGTAACTTACAATTTCTGTCTTGATTACATACTGAACGAATAGTTTCCAGTTGAAAAATAATACGTTGATTTATCCATAACCAGTTTTATCAGAATAATCCATTTCCATCCAATAGACATGACAAACAGATTGGAATACGATCCACGGAATTCTCCATTAACAATTGACGATACAATCCATCGACTATTGGACTAAAAGCCCAATTTACAATTAAGGACGCAATACATTAGACATATTTAGACGGACACATTACAGGCCTGCAATGAGAAAACTATTTTAACATATAACACATTAAAATTACTTAAAATTATGTTCGTCTATTGTCTTATAGCACCAACGTAAAGCTTCAATAACAATTTATATTTCTAAATATATATATATATATATATATATATATCCTTTTTTTCCAGTTCTTAATAATAAAAATACCTAATTAATAGGGATTCTCCTTTCTCTGAACGGTTTTGTCATTGAGACATGTACTCTACGAATATCTCTGTCATTTTCAACAGATTTAACCTGTAATGAGTTTTCACCAAGGAATTTCTGGACTTCGAATGGCCCCAACCACCTTTCTGATAAACTCTTCGTAATGTTATCAGCTAAAGATGACTTGGTTTGGGCTTTAATTAAAAGTTTATCACCTGCCTGATAATTAGTAGGTATTCTTCGTTTATTAAAATTTTTCTTTTTCCTAAGCCATGCTTTCTCCATATTATGGAGCGCATTTACCCACAAATTGGGGTCTTTCTTTTGGATATCTAGCTCCTGCACATTCCATTTTACATCTAATGGGTCTCCGCAGTTATAGTTACAAACTAAATCAGAGGGACTACACTTGGTCTCCTCATGAACAGCGCTGTTAATCGAGTACTCTATTTCGTATAGACCCGTATCCCATTGATTCTGTCTCTTACTAAAGTATATCCTCAACGAATTTTTCAAAACTGAAATGTATCTTTCAGCTGCGTTTGAGGCACTATGGTACGGAGAAATTCGAATATCGCGAATACCATTACTATATAAAAAATCTTTAAATAGTGCAGAGCTATACACACTAGCATTGTCATGTGCTAAAGAAAATATAAAGCCATGTCTACACATTAATTTATATAAACGATTGATAATGGCTTGACTAGAAAGTACACGGAGTGGTTCTAAGAAAACTCGCTTAGAAAACGAATCTACCACAATCAAACAATGGCGTCCCGATCGTGTATTGCACATTGGACCAATTGTGTCCGTATACCATCTCCCATTTACAAATTTTTCAAAATCTGATGTTTATTTACCCATTTGTTTCCTATTATTAGGTTTATTTTTCTGACATAGCTCACAGCATGACACAAATTGTTTTATATCTTCTACCATCCCACTCCAAGTATATTTGGCTGCTATACGCCCAATAGTTTTTCTTGTCCCTAAATGACTTCCGGGTAAAATACAATTATGATGAAACTCTATAATACTATTGGCTAGACATTTTGGAAGACAAATCTTATACGGGTTTTTTGTAGCTTTAGTCTTTTTACACAGAATCCCTTTAACTAACTTATAATCCTCTAATCTCTCCTTCCGTTCTAAACTATGTATAATTTCCATTAATTCAGGATCTCTAGCTTGATGATCTTTTATAGATATGTTAGCAAATGGCATATTCCAGAGATTTACTAAGCATAAATTATTAATCTCTTGTTCCATAGTTGGCTCTAAATACATAGATTCAAAATTTTCCTCGTCAAACAACCGTGACATAAAATCTGCACTTATATTCGAGTTACTTGAAACAGATTTTACAGTGAAATCAAACGCTAATAATCGATACAACAAACTACCATACCTTTTGACCAGTGGCGTAGCACACTTTTGCGCCCCCCCCCCCGCAAAGTATAGAGAAGGGGCCCTAGTTGTAAAGCCGACAGAAGTAAGGTTGAAGTTCTACTTCTTTAAATCTTTATTCATCGCAAGACTTCGGGGCCCCCTATACCTCGGGGCCCCCCCGCACTGCGGGGGTTGCGGGGGCAGCTGCTATGCCACTGCTTTTGACCCTTCGTATGTTACGTATAGTATACGCTAAGCCCACATGGTCTACCCTCAGTTCGAATTTATTATGCAAAAACGTTTTATATCGTTCCATGCATTCAACCGCCGCCATAAGTTCCAACAAAAAGATCGGCTTATTTAAATCATATTTACGTAAGCGTCTAGAAAAGAATGCTACCGGAACTCTTTTTCCCTGACTATCTAATTGTTCTAACGTGCCTCCTAAGGATTTTAAACAGGCATCTGATGTAATTATAAAGGGTTTATTCAAATCTGGAAGTTTCAATAATACATAACCTTCAAATAATTCCTTTATCTGATCTAAAGCTCTTTGCTGTTCTTTTCCCCACACTAATTTACACTTCGCCGAACGAAGTAGAGTTATCGGTTCCATCACATCATGAAAGTTTGGTATAAACCTACTATAAACCTGTAAAAAACAAGCTAAGCTAATCAAACTTTTCCGATTTTTCTGTGCAGGTAATTTCCTGATAACTTCTATTCTAGAAGGATCCATACATAGATTTCCGTTTTCAACAACAAATCCCAAATATGAGATCTTTCTCTGAAATAACGCAGATTTATTAACCGACAATGTTATACCAACCTCATTAAACTTTTGCAAAATTGACTCAATTAGCTGTTTATGACTCTCTATATCTTTACTTACTGCCACTATATCATCAAAAAACCAATCCACACCTTGTTCTTTCAAAGGATATAGCAAATCAGTTAAAACCTTTGACAAAATAAATGATCCTGAAGATATACCAAAAGGCACGTACTCATATTCGAATAAACCGAGATGAGTCAAAAAGGCGGTATATTGAGTCGAATTTTCACTAAGTTTCAAATGATGATATGCTGCATGAACATCAAAATGGCTATAAATAACTCCCTGTGATAGACTAGCTAACACATCTTCCATACGAGGAGTATATTGTGCATTTAAACACAAACGAGAATTTAGAGATTGATAATTCACTACAAGCCTTTTACTTCCTGACTTATTGTTGACAAGAAAACAAGGAAAAGCCCACTGGGAATTACTAGGACGAATTATTCCTTGAGCAAGTAAATCATCTAAAATTATATCCATTTGCTTTTGTTCTGCCCGCGAAATAGGGTAAGTTTTTTTCCGTATAGGTGTATCGTCTTTTAACAATATTTGATGCTCAAATCCTTTAATACATCCTATCTTATCACTAAAAACATTAGGATATTTATTTATTAAATTATCAACATACCCTTGTAAAGTATGATCCTGTTCCAAGAAACTAGGGTCTACTGTGATTGGTGACAATACTGATGGCGGCTGTTCAAAATTCCCTGACCTCCCCGGATACAATGAAGAAAAAGTCTCTCCTGGGTTGGCAACAATGGGAGGATCCAAGGGCGCTGATGATATGGAAACCTTGCAGACGCCTGGCGACGAATTCATTTCCCTTTCTCTACAACCATCCATCCTCATAAACAAATTGGCATAAGCAGAAGCAACATCGCTACAAAATAAATCGCTTTGCGCAGAATAAGAATTATCTTTCTGGGAGGGGGGTGACAGATTATAAGTTAGGGGTACCACGGCACGTTCTTGTTTCAATAAAAGTTTGTTATTGTCAAAGTCTATCTGAGCACTTATAAATTTTAGTTCTTGGACTCCTACGATAAATGTAGGTTCTAAACCTTCCACTAGAAAGAACTTCAATTTGTAAGTTTTCTTATGAAATCTAATAAATAGGAAAACACAGGAGTTCAACTCGATCTTTTGTGTATCCACACCTACTCCACTAAATTTTTGCTCATAAACACGCACAGGATTATTTAAAGTTTTATTTCACTTCTCAAAGTATTGTTTGTTCACCAAGGAAACTGAGCTACAATTGTCAAGTCCTCCTTTTAATTGTTTCCCCATAATAAAGGCATTGACAAATGCTGCAATTAAGTTCTTGAATGTTCCTTTATATGGATTCTCATTCTTAACCTCCCTAAAGTTTGAAGAAAGTTTATTAACTGGACCTTAATTCACCTTACTTGCTTGGGAACTAACCCTGGACCTCTCACTATATGTAACACTGCGTACCCGCTCACCGCTTTCAATGTTCAATTTAGCTATACATTGAGAAAGTTTATGTGGGCACTGGGAAACTCTATGATTTCCTTGACAAAAATAGCACTGAACTACTTTTCTTCCTACTGTTTCCTTTTGTTGATGTTTAACTAAACTATTGTAAACAATTAAGTTCCGCTGATGTAACTCATATTTTTCCACTTCTGCTTTCACAAATTCTAGAGATACTGGACGATTATATTTAAAAAGTTCATAACGTATTTGAGGCTTCATCCCATTTAAAAGAATGTCAATTAATGTTTGTATATCTTCTCTCCCGTGTGTGATCACATAACTATCCACCACACTCTCGACGTGAGATACTATATTAACCTCCGGCTTTTGCAAACAATAAATATATTTACGTTCTATTTGTTGTTTACCTATCGAGGTCACAAATTTTGAATACAATAGGTAAGTAATATGTACCCACTGATTTGAACCCGTTATCAAATTAGATAACTCATGATTGATAAGGCCACTACTCCTTCCTAAAGCTATAATAAACAAAGCTTCTTTCGGGAACAAGTTGAGTTTCATAATCTTATAAATCTCTAATAAGAAAATAAAAATAATTTCGTCTTTAGTTCCATCACAAAAAGGGATTCTTTTTATTTTTTCCGAAAAATTTTCATTGGCAGCTGATACTGCTAATTTATTCATATCCACAGAGAACGGCATAAAATTATGTAAATATGGCTTACTACGTTCATTCTCTGTATTGATTTGTTTATCAATTTTCCAACAGTCTTTTTCATTTAAAGCAAAACCGCTCTTATCTACCACAGGTGTGCTGAAACCAGTTTGCCTTAACTGACCTACCGCAACACTCTCACTCTCATTCCTCAAATCGTGAGTCGTTGCACCTGCCAAGGTCGAATTGTAAACACTGCTGGTATCTGAATCTAACAACGGTGATAAACTATCAGCTGTTTGTGGCTCAACTGCCCTACAGTAACTGTCCCTATATCTTTCGTTTTCTAAAAACGAAAAATCTTGCTCCCTCAAAAAAGGATTTAATGGATTAGGTATTATCAAACCACCATCTCCATTGGGAAAATGATTTAAATTTAACTGGCCCTGATGGGTACGTTCACTACTCGTATCTGACATGTTTCTGGCTCTAACCCCGCAATATATAAAACTCAACTCTCACAAAATTCTTTCTACATACAGCCAATATGTTACCAAACAAGGAATATTCTGACAAGTAAGAACTAGATACGTGTATCGTAACAAAATTAACTATATTGGTGCTAGCAATACTCTATTTCATATAGATGAAAAACAGAACCTGCTTTCCCAAAACTATCCTTCCTGCTACTTATAATAATGGTTCTATTAATGAAAAATAAGAAGGAAAACTTTAGCTGTTGAATTTGTGTAACGCGACCTCCACCCTTTACTCGTACAAGTGAATGAATGGAGCCGTCGTTAGGTAGAACAAATGTACCCTTCGGGCACATCCACACTTATAACATATAGCAGGTTCAGAAATTAAATTATTTAATGCATAAACAAAGTTAATTAAATATATAGTAATCCTGAGTTCAAAAATACTAGAGTGAATGCAGCTACTATTCATAAATATACTTAATAGTATGGTTAATAAGGAAAATAATATTCTTTGTTCTATTCATTAACTTTATAACAAATTCAATAAAGTAATACATATAATGACTGCTGACAAAGAATTCCATCCAAAGAGGCTAAATCAATAGACATATTTTTTTTTCTGAAATTAGGCTCATGACAGTAGCCTATTAGAAAATTACATATCTGTAAGAATTTTCGAATCTGAACGATTCTTAGTTACTTATATCAAACTTATTTCTATATATATATATGTGAATAATACAGTAATTAACTCACCAATATTTTGAATACAATATTCCTCCTTGCTATTTGTATACTATGGTCATGGAACTTCACATAGAACATGTATTAACAGGATCAAATGGAAACACACACTTTTTTTTTGTTTTAACGTTCCACCAAATAACTATAACTTCTTTCACACATACACCGATCCTCAATTGAATTCTTAGAATATAATAATATCACGTAATAAGAATTTAACTTTCAGAACTATGCTTTCAAGATACAAAATAGAAACTGGTTAACTGGTTTTACCCATTTCGAATAAAATTCGAAACTCAGGATAGCTGAGACTTCTACCTTTGGATTCAACAGCTAAAGTGCTGTTGCCTATAGACAGAAATTAAACGTAGGAAGATAGTTCGCACAAATTCCGCTGTGGGCGCTGTTATAATGTGAAGGTGATTTTAATTTTTTTTAACTCTAAATAAACATCTCGCAGTGCATCAATCAGTTCTGTGAGAAATAGATGTATACATCTGCGCAGGATTTGTTTCCCAAAATGAACCGCATATGTTTAAACATGTTTAGATTCGGGCGGGCCAGGAATGGTGTTAATATTCACCCCGATGATCCTCAAATCACGACACAGCTGATCCAGATTTGTGTTTTTATCCATTATTATACTACATTATGGGATCATTACTTGGAAACAATTTGACCATAAAATAGCTACCGGTAAGAATAAACAAAGGATCCACTGAAAACCAGGTAAATCAGCTATACATGACAGAGCCGCTGCCACATTTCATGGTTGGGCGGATACACTTCTTTGAATTCCAACAACATAATAACTGCTGGTAATTTTAAATAAAGTGAACGATGATTCATTCGATATATTACACGTTTCCAATCATCAGCGGTCCATGCTGCATGTTCACTCTACTTCTGGCTGTTTCAGTCGTACAACCGATTCGTATGACCATGTCATGTAATGATAACTCGCAGCAGACTGTGATTATCGACACAGGCAATGAGAGGTGGTGCTTCAATTTCTCTGTCGCTTGCACCGCAGTCCCATAAGAGTTGTGGGTGGTAATCCAATTTAATGCTTAGAATGACTTGTCACTGTGAGAATGCTTCTGACGCTTTTCCTTTCTGATAATGTGGTATTTTTGTGAGTTTTGTAGGTCGCCATCACTTTAGGCATAATCGAAGCACTATCACATTCCTTACACTAGCACCACATAACCGAGCATCAATAATTTGCCACCTTCTTCGGAAAAGAAAGCGGTCGTTCATTTTATACTACCACCGTCTACTCAGTTCACAAAATACTGCTGTTTTACTGCTTCCTACATAGTATGGAGTTTGTCTTAACCCTTTGGCAATCCCATGGTACAATTTGTGCCATACGGGTGTTTCATGGTACATTGCGTTATAACTCTCCTATTTGAGCTTTTTCGTCCGTTTTTTTTTCTTTCCTTTTTTTTTTTTCAAGTCCAGAGGCATTGTAGAAGACCTTACGTATGGTTTCACACCTTCCTGCGTCGAGACATAAGAGGTGATGACGTCATAATTCTAAAATATATATTTTCCTTTTATTATTTTTTTTGGGGGGTCTATGTTCAGTACTTTTTGGCGGGCTTACTTTTGCACGTAGAAGATTGAAATTTTGCACAAACATTCAGTACACTGAGTAGTATTTACCTGATTTTTTTTCAGATTTCTGCGTTAAAACAGGGGGGAACAGAGGGGCTAAAAGTTGAAAAAGGGAAATTTTTACCAAAAAATCCCTTTCTTCGGAATTTTCCCGCCTTAGATACATGATGGTGACATGTGAATGACACCGCCTGAAAGGCAGTTCTATTCTGAAGAGAATAATGTGCGAAACATGACCCTAGGGTAATTAGGGAAGTGTCAGAGAATTTTTATCAAAATATAGTTCTGTATAGGGGAATTTTGGACATTTTCGGTATTATTTTTGTGGGCTTATTTTTGCACCTAGAAGATTGAAATTGTGAACAAACATTCAGTGCACCGAGGAGTATTTAACAGATTTTTTTCGTACTTCTGTGTTAAACCAGGGGGGAACAGAATGGCTAAAAGTTCAAAAAGGGAAATTTTACCAAAAAAATCCTTTCACGGGATTTTCCCGCCTTAGATACATGATGAAGACAAGTGAATACTACCGACTGAAAGGCAGTTCTATTCTGAAGAGAATGATGTGCAAGCCATGATTCTAGGGTACTTAGGGATGTCTCAGGGAAGGGTTAAACATTTCCCTCTGTATACGGGAATATGGGACATTGTCGGTATATATTTTTTTGGCGGGCTTACTTTTGCACCTGGAAAATTGGAATTGTGCATAAACATTCAGCCTACCTAGTAGTATTTATCAGATTTTTTTCCAGATCTCTGCGTTAAAACAGTGGAGTCCAGAGGGGATAAAAGTTGAAAAAAAGGATATTTAGACCCCAAAATCCCTTTTATCGGGATTTTCCCGCCTTAGATGCATGATGGAGACACGTGCCTTATACCGCCTGAAAGGCAGTTCTATTCTGAAGAGAACGATGGGCGAAACGTGACCCTAGCGTAATTAGGGATGTCTCAGGATTTTTTTTTACCTGAAATCATGGTGTTTTACGGTACTTTGGGGGGGGATTCTTGATAACATTTCTCCCACCCTTAGTATTCAAGATAGATACTTGCAATTTGGTACACACATTCAAAATGCTAAGTACTATTTATCAGAATTTCTTTAGATGGCTGCATTCACACAGGGCCGCTCCAGAGGGGCCCAAATGCGAGAAAAAATTCCCTCTGAAATTTTCCCTTTGACATCATTTTTCCCTCTCCTGGTCTATGGTATGGGCACGAAAGTGGTACCATTTGAAATCCAGCTTCATTCTGAAGAGAATGAGGTATGAACCATGATCCTACGATAAATAGTGACATGCAGTAGCTGCTTGACTGAGAGTCTAAAAAATACCCCCAAAACCCCGGATCCGGAAGTCTTAATGCACCATCACTAACAGCCAAGTAGTATGATCACCGTCTGTTCTTAGTCAACCCAATCTGACCTGAGTGCAACTCCAAGTTTTTTTCATTAAATTGGAAAGCATCTGTATATTCTTCTTATGACCTAAAAAAAAAAAAGAAAGAAACAGAGTTTAGTTTCCGAAACGTGAAAGGCATTTAAACTGATTTAGAGAAGAAATAGTAAAATTAAACTATTAAAAGCCCCGATATTTGCAAGAATGAAGAAAAAACACGTCCAAACATATGTTAGGCACCTAGATCATATGAGACGTTAACTTACAACTTAACGTGGGATCGGAAACACATAAGTTCCAGTTGGGAAACGAACCCGGGTCTCCCACGCTAAGAATCGTGTACGCTAACCACAGGGGCGGATCCAGAACAGTCGTTCGAAGTCAAATCAAGGTAAGAGAGTATTGCAAAAAAAAAAAAAAAAAAAAAGGGAGCGAGAATAACAAATTTAGAAAAAAAGTAGCTGTAGAATTCTGTAGAATTAACTTATTTAGAAATTGATACTGATTGATTGCAAATAATAATAATATTTTAAAAATATATAATAGTAGAATAATAAGAAGAAGAATGCGAATTACTTTTTAATCAAGACCTTTTAATTTTCAATTCATTCGCTAGTTTTTATTACTTCCTTTTTTTTCCTTGCTATTTTCAATTGTACTTGCATGTAAAATACACCTGAGACTTCGAAGGTGGATATTTTTTTGAGCAAGAATGCCAAGGTAAGTAATGTCTTGCTATTTATTGCTTTATGTGACTTCTGCAACGTAAAACCCAAAAAAAGTAAGGCTTACCTATTTTAGGTTTAGTTTAAATTTATAATGCAAAGGTGAAAATTCTTACGATAGGTTTTGTTTTTAAAATAGAAAAAAATATCTTATTCTGGAGGGGAGGGGCTATTGCGCCCTTGGATCCGCAAGTTGCTAACCATATAACCAGGAAGGAGCTCTGTTATATAAATGAACTGACTAGAGAGTCAAAAGGAACCAAATACTCTAAGTATGGTGCTTTATATAGTGCTTTAACTGTAAATATGTCCTTGTGTTAAATATACATTTTGACTTCAAATGTATAATTTTGCTCTTAATACACTTTCGATGTTTTGTTTATGTTGACCTGAAAGGCGTATTTTGCTGAACATGAGAACGAAATAAACTTTAATCTTTAATTTAGAGGCTTGTAGAGAAGAGGAAATGAATGATAGAATGCAAATTAGCGATCATGCAAGAATTGGTGTGAAGGAAAGAGTGGAAATCTGAGTACCCAGACAAACACAAAAACACTATATTTTCTATCATACACTAATATGTTTGAGCGAAAGAAGAGGGATACTAGGCAAAGATTAATGTTCCAGTCGTAAGCACATGTTCCAATCTTAAGCAAATGTTTTCTTTTACGAGCATGTTTCTCCGCTTGGAAAGATTATGTTTTGAATATAATAATTTAACCTGAGCCAAAAACTGTACACTCATGTCCAAAATTATTGTCGCATGTCTATAAATATGTTGGAATATAATTTGATAACGAATTCGCCCGGTATTTCTTATAATGTTAGTATGTGTATAATCGGCAAAAGAACAATAAAACGGAAATAAAACTTTCTTGTCCATTTAGCAACATTTTACTTTACTCATTCAAATTTTCGTATTTATAATTCTTTTCCTATGAAGTTTACCACAAATATACATTTCCCGATTGTACACATAGTAACAGTATTAACCCGGGAACGGTCGACAGGTGAGCGCAGCGCTCACCCTGGTTTAAGTTTCCGTTCCAAGGCCGCCCTAGTGGGGTCACAGGTTTGAGGCGCCATCTAGCTGTCACTTGATGTGTCTTGTGTATGAGAGTCAAGTGTAACGTTTTTCGTTCTGTTCTGTTGGAGTAGCACTGGCCTTATAAATGTGACTATGCCTAATTTGTGAGCGCCACGCTCACCTGTCGATCGACGGCGTGGTAGGGGTGTTCGGAATTGAGATTTCAATTTCGGAATTCGGAATGTCGATAATTCCGCAATTTTTCGGAATTCCGTTTTTCGGAATCTCGGAATTTCGGAATTTTCGGAATCTCGGAATTAAGGAATTTTTAGAATCTCGGAATTCCGGAATTTTCGGTATCTCGGAATTCCGGAATTTCGAAATTCCGAGATCCGGGAATTCCGAAAATTCCGGAATTCCGATTATTAGAAATTTCCGATGGAATTTTAAAATTCCGGAATTCCGACCTTCCGAAATTTGGTATCGTGTCCTGGATTCCGGAATTCCGATATTCCGAAATTTCAGATCTTGTTTCGAGATTCCGGAATTCCGAACTTCCGATATTTGCGATGAAGTTCCGGAATTCAGATTTTCCGAAATCATATCTGTTAGAGGCTTTATATTTTAGTATAGATATGTGGGAAATACCAACTGAAAATGTTCGTTGTGTAACAACAGTAGTGCCAATATTGTAAAGGCCATTGTTGACTTGAGCGATTTCCAACATTTGAGTTGTTTCGGCCATACTTTGAATATTAGAGTAAGCAAAGCCCTTGAGCTACAGGGACCTTCGGAAACAGACAAATTATGAGTCAAAGCAGGAAAATGAGACATGCGCTGCAAGAAGAGTAAGATGCATTAGGCCTTCTGCGTAAAATACTTCCGTCATGCACGCCAACAAGACGATTGTTTACTTTCCTTTTGATGCTGGTAGTTTTAACATGCCAAGAAGAAATAGCAAAAGTTCTGTCTCAAACAATATATAAAAATCTTATCCTTCAGAACGAAGAAACATAATTATTAACTATGATTATTAAAAAGAATTATTAACTATTATCGTCCTTACAAATGCTTTGTGACAGTATGTCAGCAGAAACATCTGTTACAGCGTCGGTCATATGGCCATTATGAAAAAAATTCAAAAGATTTTCAAGTCGAAGAATCTCAACTGATAGACGATATATCATAACAAGATGAAGCAAGTACGCAGGAAACACATCTTTCATTCTATGACTTTTTGACGGAAGAGGGAGATAGTGAACAGATCTTAGAAGCAGCCTCAAAGAAGATGAAAGAAGCATGAAAATGGAAATTTTGTCTCTTCTGAAATCGCGATTCGAGAAGGATGAAAGAAGCATAATTCTGTAGAAAATTTGTGCTTTCTTAGATCTCAGGTTTAAAGAAGATAATTTGGGCAAAAATATTGAGATAACAAAAGGTAGAGTACTGTATAAGTTGAGACTTATTCCAGCAGGAAATCCTAAAAAAGATAATCGAGGGAATGTTGGTATTAAAAGATTAGACAGTTGCCTAAAACGAAGGACATTTGGTGACAGGATAAAGAAGGCAGTCAAATAGAATAATTGAACCTGTACCTAAGCCTTAGGGATGCAGATTTGGAGGAAGAGCCACTACTTTGGTGGAATAATCATTCCCACCATCTTTCAAGATTAACAAAATTAGCGAGAAAATATTTGTGTACACAAATAATCTTACCGCTGAGCATGCTGGGCAGTTAATATTTCTGTTCATGAACAAAGCTATTGCTCCAAAAACATTTTAAAATACTATTGAATATAACCTAAATTTTCTCATTGTTTCACATCTCTGGCTTAGTATAACAGGGGATTCATAAATCAACACGAAGTACAGAGTCCAACATAATTATTCTAACATAAACATATTTACTAGATTTATCATTTCTATAGGCATGCAAAAAAAATGTAGACAAAAATACAACTGCTACAAAATAAATTTGAGTCTTCTTCTAAATATATAAACTCATGAAAAGCATCGGATACTTATTTCCACTACCAGAAAGGATGAAAATAGTTTGTTTACATCTGGATATCAGCATTCAACAGAGAACAGCTAGTAATTAGTTATGTTCCCCTTTCTATGGATTACTACAATAATTTTTTAACATGACTGTACTTTTTTGTGCTGACTGCAGAGTTTATATTTCTCCACTCTGAAGAAGTTCTTTCAGATAGTCCTTACTTCTAATGTGATGTTTCCTAACACGATCTTCGAGCTCGTTCCAGATGTTCTCTGTACGATTTAAATCTGGTGATTTGGTCGGTATCTTCAAAGTGTGAGGAGTGTTATACACCATCCAAAGCCTCATAATTTCCGCAGTATACTTTGGATCATTGTCCTGATGGAAGTAATAACCATTTCCCAATTCTAGCTTCTGTGCATTCCTCTTAAGATTGTTTTCAAGATTTCTCTTGTATTCAAACTTTTCCATGATTCCATCTATGAGCAGAAGTTCCCCAACGCCTGATGAAGCCATACATCCCCATACCATCACACTGTTGCCTCCATGTTTCACTGTAACTACCATGTTCTTAGCTGTATTTGGTAGCCTTCACACTGTAACACGTCCATCACCCTTGTATAAGCAGAATTTGTTTTTATCCGACCAGAGAACGTGATCCCAGAATTCTGTTGACTTTCCCTATACAGGTTAACAAATTTTAGACTCTTTTCTGATTCACACAATTGACATATGGTGTCTTCGTAGGAAAACTGGCATTGTAACCGGCACTATGTAAAACCCGTCCAACTGTTCCTGTGTGCATCACAGTGCCAGAATATTGTTCAAGGCTTCCTCTAATCTCAGATGCCGGATTCTGCTTGTTTGGCTCCTGTCTCTAGTAGTAAGTTTAAAAGGAGCGGCGTATCACGGCTTATTCACAATACTATTAGTCTGTTTGAAGCGCTGAATGATGGAGAACACCATGATTTTGCTTCTGTTGACTGTACTATCAATTTCGGAGAGGGGTTTGTGTTGTTTGTACAGATTAATTACAACATTTCTCTCTTCGACTGTTGTCTCCTTACCTTTACACCCCATGTCACTTGTGAATGCTTAGCTTTACACTACAATTGCGAGCTGCTGTTGCGAGGCACAGTATGAAATCAACGACTGTGTGGTGGGGGCATAAAACATGCATCCAGTCATGTGTCTACTCGTTTGGAGACGTTATGTCGTCCTATAAGTGAGACCGCAGGATAAATATAGTAGACTCTATATATTGTGTGCTAAATACATGCATTATGATATTTTAACCCTTAACAGGAAATATGTGTCTGTCAGACACGTATGGTTTTTCTTTGTATTACATTGGCAACACTGATTCACTCAATGTATCGGTTTTCTCAGTACCTTCCTATTATTTAACATTACACATATGTTTTTTTTTAAAAAAGATATTGCTTTATACATGTCCGTGTCCCACAGACACACATTTCCTGTAAGCGAAGAAAATAGCGTTTCCTGTTAAGGGTTAAATATAGTTTCGGAGACACATAATGGTAACATTTATATGTTTACAAATTCAACACTATTAAGCAAATATGATGTATGCTGTTTATAATTCATACAATGTAAATAAAGTATTAATTATATTATTCCAATACTTCTGTCGGTCTCTGTATCTGTTTTTTTTTCTTATTTTCAAAGGTACGGTAAATTTAAGCTATTGAGAAGGGCATAGTTACCAGTGTCATTATCACTGAATAGATGTATCTGTATATTATTCAAATAACATTTCCTTTGATTTCATAATGTTAATACATTATTTCAATATAATATTTCAATTAATATATTTCTTAAGTTTCATAATATTTCGTATTTAAAATGTTGTTTGTACAGCATAACATTTTCTTAGTTTTCTAGTGTTACGTATTAAATATGCGTAATATATATTGTTATTATGTTATTTGTATAACATTTTCTTATGTTTCATCATAATAAGTACTTTTTATTTTAATTTGTAGTTAATGTACATTTCCATTCTGCCTTTTACATATGTCCTAGTAAAACTAACCAGATTGAAAACGCTATGAAAGGTAAAAGAATTTTCAAAAGTAACATTTTGTAGTAGAAATAATTTACAGATACAATCAGGTTTAATGGCATCCATCAAATATATAGGATATTATTTCTAATTTTTAAAACATTTATTCTTTTGAAAATTGTCGCGAACATAACTATACACTCACGAGTCGGGATCGAAGAACTGATTTTATACATCAGAGTCCGACGAAATAAAGGTTGTTCTATAACCGCGAGTACCGTGTTCAGAAAAGTATTAAAATGTTGTACAATGATAGTATTGGATTTGAGGTAATGGGTATTTTTTTAGTTTTTGTAAATTAATTGTAATAATGTATATTCTAATCTATGAAAATTTATATGAAATTTATATTTCATTAACCAACATCTTTAAACATAATAAGGTATTTTTTTTGTTTATTTTATTGATCTTATGAACAGGTAGCCTAACTTATAAGAGTAAGAATCCGCTATTATGTAAAGCTCTGATAGAAAAAATTACGGTAGAAACTAAAATTATAGGTTTCCTTTAAATTAAAGAAATTTGAGAGGATTAACATTCTATTGATATGGCATTTCATTATTATTTTATGTTGAAATCTAGATTGATTGTATATTTTTCCACTGCTTTTACAAATATTAAATACAGTTATTACAAATATATTACATTGTATTTCCAATCTTCCGCAGTTCAGATCTATCATATTATTATTTCTTCTTTATATTAACGCAAAATACATTTGACATTAAGGAAAGTTTTCATTTTGTGTACTAAAAAAGGTATCATGGTATAATTGAATTAATTTTTGTGCCATGCTATCTACAAAAATTACATAATTATGGTATAGCATTATGCAAAACCTACGTTATAAAAACTATTTGCTATCAGCTAGCTACGGGACCGACTACGTATGTGAGCTCCGAACCACATGTTTTCGTTGAAAAGTTGTTTTCCTAATACAAGAAAATAAAATCCCAGTGGACATCGTGCGGCGGACTTGCTCTACCTGATCTTGATAAGAGAAGTTTACAATCTTCAAGGGACGCTTCTCTTATAAACTCCAGATTTTCTTCTCTTCTTCAGTCCTCCACCAATCCTGAGGATAAGGCACGTCTTCTAGCTACTTCATCCCCTGAAGCAGGTGCCTGGGTACAGGCTATTCCTTCTTCATCCCTAGGGCTGCATCTTCCCGACGAAAGTTTTAGAATCGCTTGTGCGTTACGTTTGGGAGCAGATGTCTGCGAACAACACCGGTGCCTTGCTTGCGGAAGTTTAGTGGATAAGAAAGGTATACATGGCCTATCATGTCTCCACAGTGCTGGCAGATACTCTCGCCACTCCGATGTTAATGACCTCATCATGAGAGCCCTCATCTCTTCTGGAACGCCTTCCGTGAGAGAGCCAATGGGGTGTAGTCGTTCTGACGGCAAGAGACCTGATGGAATGACATTGGTGCCATGGAAACGAGGGAAGGCTTTAATATGGGATTTCACTTGTGCCGATACTCTAGCCCCCTCTAATCTTCCTACTTCTTCCACAAAAGCTGGGATGGTCGCAACTCGTAGAGAATCTGAAAAGAGACGAAAATATAAGAACCTCTTGGACAAATACCACTTCGTCACCATCGCCATCGAAACTTGTGGGTCCTGGGGTCATGAGGGACTAAACTTTATTAAAGAAGTTGGACGCCGAATAACTCTCAACACAGGCGAAACTCGAGCTTCAGTCTTTCTTATACAGAGATTAAGTATGGCTGTGCAAAGAGGGAACGTAGCAGCGATGCTAGGAACGCTTCCACCGGGAAAGGCACTGGAAGAAATCTTCCTTCTGTAACCACCCTCCTCTTACCAAACTCACGCAATTTCTGCTGATTATGTTGCATATTATATAAGAAATTATGGACAACCATTCTTTTACTGTATGGTTAATTTACCTATCTGTCTGTAGTCTAAATAACAATATTATTACTATAGGTGCAGCATATAAAAACTCGCCAATTGTATGGAATTTAAGTGTTATAATATGCAGTATTTTAATCCGAGAAAACAAAAAATTATGTGTCAAATTTTTGTGTACATAAGTTCGATTTTTAAAGTTTCAATGTTCTGTTATTCTTCGATTTAACTAATTATGTAATTAATTCATAGAATGAAATTGGAAATAAAATTTTTAAAATATATTGTTAAATTGAAAAAAAAAGAAAATAAAAACTAAGAAAACTATGAGGGAGAAGAGCTAGATGCTTTGTCTTATAGAAATGGATGTATGTTTGTTCCAGCATAATTCTGGAACACCTGAAGCAATTTCAACCAAACTTGATACACATATGACTAAACTAACTAACTAATTCTATGGCCTATGGAACCCGGAGGTTCAATGCCGCGTTCACAAGAGCTCTCCACTGACTTCTATCCTTAGCTAACTGCATCCAGTTTCTACTTTGTATTCCAATCTCTGCGAGATCCGCCTTAATATTGTCCTCTAATCTGCGCCTAGATCTTCCTAATGGTCGTTTTCCTATGGGTCCACCAGTCAAGATGTTGAAAGCGTTTCTACTTTCTACCATTCTAGCTACATGACCTGCCCATCTAAGCCTCCTAGACTTGACGACCCTAACAATGTTGGGTAGACCGTATAAATTATGTAGTTCCTCGTTATGAAGTTTCCGCCATTCCCCATTCCCTATTCCTCTTGGGTCACAATATTCGTCTCACGATCTTGTTCTCAAATACTTTCAGTCTTTGTTCTTCCCTCAGTGTAAGCGACCATGTTTCGCAACCATACAGAACAACAGGGATGATTATCGATTTATATATTTTGAGCTTCAAATTCCTCGACAGAATTCGCGACGACAAGAGATTTTGAACCGAATAGTAACACGAATTCCCTGCTTTTAGTCGACATTTAATTTCTTCGTGAATATGATTTTCGTCTGTTAGTATTGATCCTAGATATTTGTAACCATCCACTTTATCGAAAGTATTATTTAATATTTTAACGCATCCACAATTTTCCGTATTACGGTCCCGACACACTTCCATGTATTTAGTTTTCTCTGCATTAACTTATAAATCCATGTCCCTGTAAGCGTTTAATAAGATATCTGCATTTCTTTCTATTGTTCTCCTATCATCCTCTATTAAATTTACATCATCAGCGTATGCCATGACCTGGTGAATACCGTTCAACTCTAGGCCCTGGTTGCTATCTTTGATTTTCCTTAGAGGTATTCCAGAACAAAGTTAAATAATAATGGCGACAACGCATCTCCTTGTTTCAGGTCATTTTCGACGTGAAAGCTCATGGACAAAAATTTTCCTACCCGGACTTTACTTTAGGATTCATTTAAACATATCTTAATTAATCTAATTAGCTTCCTCGGTATTCCAAGTTCTGTAAGAACGTTGTATAATATTTCTCTCTTAACCGAGTCGTATGCCTTTCTAAAATCTAAAATCTCTTCGTGCGCAGAACGAGCATTTAAGCTACGTATCCAGAACCTGGCTTCTAAGGAGTACGAGGAGTACGAGGGTGAATATCGGCTCAAGTGTGCAAGTAAATATATAGGTAATGAATATGAAACTCGCAATCTATGGCTTCACCCAGTTTTTAAGTTTTTCATTTTCTATAGATATGTCATTTTGGAGCCACGCAGGGAAGAAACTGGTCGATACTCTATCCGTATTTCACTAGTGACCCAGCTAGCAACGATGTATAAACATGTTAGAGCCTGCCCTTGGGTAGAACATTAGAACAAGACAAGAACCAGTAAATGAAGTCTTTACACTTTGTTCAATGAGTCCTTCTGCTCAGCTCTTTTCGTTCTGCAGAAAGACGGAGTATTGCCGCCACTGACAATGAGTAAAAAAGAGTAAGATTCATCATTACATTGTTTGAGTGTTGATGTCTATCTCATAATCATGTTACTTGAAGATTTCAGATGCTGACATTTCAGCATTCCGAGATTCCGATATGCTAGATCGACGTACCGTTATTGGGAATTTCGAATTTCAAAGATTCAGAAGTGCTGAACCGAAGTCCTCATATTCTGGAATTCATAAATTTCTAGCTGAAATTTCGAGATTCCGGAATTCCGAGTTTTGGAAAATCCGAAATTTCTGACTGAAGTTCCGGAATTCTGAGATTCCTGAATTCCGATATTTCGAGGTGAACTTTCGTAATTCCAAAATTCCGGAATTTAGAGATTTCGAAATTTCGGAATGAACTTCCGGGATTCCGATATTACGTAATTCCGAAATTACGGAATTCCGAGATTTCGGAATTTCGGAATAACTAAATTTTTAATTCCGATTCCGGAATTAAGATTTTCATTCCGAATTATTCCGGAATTCCGGAATCCGGAACACCCCTACGGCGTTGCTGATTTTCTCGAGATCATGGACAACAACAAGGAGCAGATTGAGCTATGGCTTGCGAAAAACAGAAGAAAACGGTACGTATGCTGCCTGTCAAGTGCCAATCTGTGGGAAACACACTGTCAGCATCATTTGGAAGTGTAATGGGTAACATCAGTACAGTGATGAGACATGGAGTACCACAGCGTATTTTTGAATTACCTACTGTATGTATTAAGAAACATAAGTAGAGTGTTTACACTAAGATATTTTTATCTTTAATTTCATTAGAAATTTCCAACTCAAAATATGAATATTATGAACATATGAAGGGCATATACTGAAAACCCGCTTTAATTACGTAAATATTTTCTCGGAAAATGCAATCCTTATGTGATAATGATAATAAAAATGTAATTTTATACGACAATGATAATCAACTAATTGTATTGTTTATGTGATAACAAAAATTGATTTCATACAGAATTTTGATAATAAAAATAGATATAACTTATAATAAGAAATGGTTTTATATATACGCATTATAATTTTCTTTGCGATTTTATTTTAATAATAATAATAATAATAATAATAATAATAATAATAATAATAATCATAATAATAATCATAATAATAATAAATCACAAAATGTCAACATATAGAAATGTGTTCAAAATAAATCCCATATAAAGTCATAAGCAGCTATAAAAACGATTATATTGTAACGCCGCGCTCAGCTGTTGACCGCTCGCGTCACAAATCAACACTCGACCGTTCCCGGGTTAAAACTGCCCTGCAAAATCATTATCAAATTATATTTTTACAAGAAGATAGTTATAGATATGCGACAATCATTTTGGAGGGGTCGCGGTGGCTCAGTGGTAGAGCGTTCACCTCTGGCGCTTGGGGTCCCGGGTTCGATCACAGCCCCCGCCAAGTGAACTTTGTGGTGGACAAATACCGTGTGCGTGGGTTTTCTCCGGGTTCTCCCGTTTCCTCCCACGTTCATCATTCCACCATTTCATTCATCACTCATCATCACCGTCTCCTTTAGCCTAACCGGCATAACCGTGGGACGTAAAACTTAAAGATTTCATTTCATTTCATTTTCAATCATTTTGGACATGAGTGTACATATTGGTATTTTGGCCTGATGTATATGCTTTAAGTTAATAGTTAATTCTAAAATATATGTTTTGAATTCGCATGCATCTCAAATAATATTCCTTCTTTAAGTTGTTGCCTTGCTTCTAACTACAAATACCGTATATGTGTACATATATATACACAACATATTTTTAATGTATCATTATTATCGTGTAATTAGGGGTTATTTCATCTGCCCTTTTCGAACATGACATGCTGAATGTAAAATGTATTCATCATGTATTTATGTTTTACATGCACATACGTATATATGTGTCTGTTTTTCAGAGAATGAAACCGTAAGAAATCGGTTTCAGAAATGAAAGCAGTTATTAACATACTTTTTCTTTCAGAGTTAGTGCTAATATTTTTGTCACTTTCCTGAAAATATTTGGTGGTGGTGCATGGCAAATTCAGTTTTAATGTCATCACATTTGGAAAGACATTCAGGGAGAGGTGGGAATAAGAAAGGGAAAAACTTGCTGTGTGTAAGCATATTCTTTTCCTATTTGATTCATTGTTTGTAATTTAGTAATACTACACATAGAGTCCCAAACGACTCAAAACGACACAAAAATGCATGTCTTCAAATGTGGACATACTTTAATGTGTACAAATGAATTGCCTTCTAATGATGGACATAAGGAAATATGTCGATTTTTTGACATTACGGATATGTCCGCCATGAACATAAAAAAAAATATGAGCAACTATAGCATGTGAAAATGATCTACTGCCTTGTTTTCATTAGTTTTCACGGATTAGTTTTCACGGATATGTATGTTATGTTTTGATCGCTAGGGCAATGTTTGAGATGATATATTTGAACGTCAAAATTTTATACACATGCGCGGAAACGTGAGGCGGTTGCCGTTTGTCTCTTGTTATCAGTGTTACCAATGTAGCACTTTGTCGCTTGATCTAGAAATTTTTAAGAATATTTTTTACCAAAAACAATTGGTTCATTTATATTGTTAGAATATAAATTTAGCACCTTTTAAATGTTGTCTAGTGACTAAACTAGCATTATTTCCACTAAAACTAATATTTCTAGAGTCTTCTTGCAGTGTGTTTAGTCACGGTATTTTTCACGTTGTTGGCTTTTGTTGTCGTTTGTTTAGTATTATTACGACATGTGTGTGTGACTTATCACGGACAGGTTTGACATATATTTTGTATGCCATACATTGTCCTTCGGGCTCTGTGTGTAGAGATAAGAGCCTAGTGTGAAGAAGAAAAGAGTAATGTAATATTTCTTAACCCTTTGGCGCCGGAATTATTTAAAATAGTTCGAAAAAAAATATTCAGTTACATAATCCAAATGGATTAGAATCACAGAAGATGAATCAACTGATAGATATGCGTAAAATATTTTTTACTATGCATTTCTGGTATGTTACGAATTCGATTCCTCCTCCCTCAATCCTCCTAACCCTCCTTCAATCAGTGTACGAAATTTTTGGCGTGGGAAGCAACAACTTACATATGTATAAGAAAATGCTGAGTTATAAAGATTTGTAAAGGAAAAAACTTGAAGCGTGGTAAACCCCTTCTCCTAGAGCTTTTCACTTCCTCTCACTCGGTGTATTTCTAAAATTGTTTTGCAGTATAGACATCTGGTACACACTATTACTATGGGAGTATTATTATATTTATCACGCATACAAAAATCGTTAGTGATATTTATCACTAAAATCTGCAAGTGTTAGTCACTACTGCAGAAGGCTGCGAAGAAGCGACATACCTCATTATAGTAATATTCAGGGAAACGTTTCGTCCAAAATGAATTATATTGCATCCTGTATCCGTTAAGTATACATAAGTGGTAGGCAGTTTTTACATTACAAGCACTTATGTGTTCGGCAGTAGAGCAAAAGTTGAAAACATCTAACTAACTCTATGGCCCATGGAACCCGGAGGTTCAGTGCCGCGTTCACAAAAGCTCACTCCTGACTTCTATCCTTAGCTAATTGGATCCAGTTTCTACTTTGTATTCCTATCTCTGCGAGATCCATCTTAATATTATCCTCCCATCTGCGCCTAGGTCTTCCTAATGGTCGTTTTCCTATGGGTCCACCAGTCAAGATTTTGAAAAAATGAAAAATGAAATGAAATCTTTGAGTTTTAGGTCCCACGGTTATGCCGGTTAGGCTAAAGGAGACGGTGATGATGAGTAATGAATGAGATGGTGGAATGAAGAAAGTGGGAGGAAACGGGAGAACCCCGAGAAAACCCACGCACACGTCAAGATTTTGAAAGCGTTTCTACTTTCTACGATTCTAGCTACATGACCTGCCTACCTAAGCCTCTTAGACTTGACGACCCTAACAATGTTGGGTAAACCGTATAAACTATGTAGTTCCTCGTTATGAAGCTTTCGCCATTTCCCATTCTCGTTCCTCTTGGGTCCGAATATTCTTCTCAGGATCCTGTTCTCAAATACTTTCAGTCTATGTTCTTCCCTCAGAGTAAGCGACCATGTTTCGCAACCATACAGAACAACAGGCATGATTATTGTTTTATATATTTTAAGCTTCAAATTCCTCGACAGAATTCGCGACGACAAGAGATTTTGAACCGAATAATAACACGAATTCCCTGCTTTTAGTCGACATTTAATTTCTTCGTGAATATGGTTTTCGTCTGTTAATATTGATCCTAAATATTTGAAAGTATCCACTTTATCAAAAGTATTATTTAATATTTTAACGCCTCCACAATTTGCCGTATTACGTTCCCGACGCACTTCCATGTATTTACTTTTCTCTGCATTAACTTCTAAACCCATGTCCCTGCAAGCGTTTAATAATATCTCTGCATTTATTTCTACTGTTCTCCTATCATCCCCTATTAAATTTACATCATCAGCATATGCCATAACCTGGTGAATGCCGTTCAACTCTAGGCCCGGGTTGCTATCTTTGATTTTCCTTTTGGCGTATTCCAGCACAAAGTTAAATAATAATGGCGACAACGCATCTCCATGTTTCAGGCCATTTTCGACGTGGAAGCTCGTGGACAAAAATTTTCCTACCCGGACTTTACTTTGGGATTCACTTAAACATATCTTAATTAATCTAATTAGCTTTCTCGGTATTCCAAGCTCTATAAGAACGTTGTATAATGTTTCTCTCCTAACCGAGTAGTAAGTCTTTCTAAAATCAATAAATAGTTGATGTTCCGGGGTATTGTATTCCCACTTCTTTTCGAGTATTTGGCGAATGGTAAATATTTGGTCGATAGTTGATCTATTTCGTCTAAATCCGCACTGATAATCTCCAATAATTTCATCTGCGTATGGGGTCAATCTTCTTAACAGAATATTTGAAAGGATTTTATAGGATGTTGACAGAAGAGAAATGCCTCGATAATTATTACAGTCAGTTTTGTCGCCTTTCTTGTGAATTGGAACAATGATTGACTCTTTCCACTCTTGTGGCAATTCTTCCTTGTATAAAGGGTGTGTGGGGGAGGAAAAACGAAAGGAAACTCCACCTACACACAAGCCGTCAGAAGAACTAAAGTGGGGAATTTAGCTCAGTTCACAGGCACTGGATTCGGACGGCTGTCCTTTAAAGTAAAAGATCATTGGGATATTAGAGTTAATAACGAAGAAATTCTATGAAAGAAGAGAGACAGGGTTAGGGTTAGGTTTATCGGTTAGGGAAGGTGTACCTTCATGACGTCCGGGCGTGCGTTGTTCCCTCTCTGGTCTCCTGGTATCTTGCTATGGATCTGGTCCTGGACTATTGGCGGGATATCGCGGGCATCCGCCAGTTCGTAGGAGAAGAGTCCGAGATTAGCTTCCACTCCGCACCGTTACTCCCGGCTTCAAATCTATATCGCTACTCCTCGAGACGGAAGTAACCGGGGCTATTTAAGGAGGGCCCCCAGGCTCGGTGACTATTCTGGTTGATATCGAAAGCGAGTCCCAGACGTCATAGGAGGTGTGGTTGTAGGTGTTGGGAGGAGTCAGGAAGGTGTCTCTCGTAACTTTATTACAATAAATACATAACATTCATAAATTGCTGATGTAGCAAAACAACAACCAGTTGACTGTTGACAGTTCAGGACGCAAGCACTCTACACACAAACTCCACAAAACACAAATAAAATTAATAGAAACCTGTCACCAACATCATTGTCTGCATAACTCAATGCATTATTAATAACAGTCTTTGTGAATCGAAGCAAAGACACATTGATTCCTTTACACTCCCCCGTCTGGAACTGAAGATATATAAAAAAAACAAGTTTATTTTATATCATCGTTCATTGAATAATATGCACCACTAAATTGATAATCATGTGTAAATATACTTATCACCGAAGAAAAAAAAAACACCAAAATAAAATGAAAACAACACAGAAAACAAAAAAAAAATGTTAATAATTCGATATTTAGGTTAGAAGTTCCAGTCTTCTTCATATTACTGCACTTTTCTTTCTTTGTCTTTTGTGTTAAAAAAAAAAGGACAAAAGCACACATATCCATATATATATTTGTAAACACAATAAACGTTCACTTGACGTATAAAGAAGCGTTCATTGAAGCACATGTCCATGTAAACACAAAAGCACGTGGAATTGTTTATAACTACGTAAGACCTTAAGAAAAATTTGCTGACTCGGAGCCCTTGAAAATATATCGGTCAGTAGTCTTTGACGATAGCACTTCCAAGAAGAAGATGGCCTGGCTGGCCGTAGTTCAAAAAGCTTCCACTAGGACGGCGCTGTAGTCTGAACAGATACGAAGCACAGATCGTAGAATGATGCAGTGTAACGGAATGAAGACGCGTATTATAATTATTTGTATTAGTTCGTATTCAAGAAAAAAAAGTTCAACTGATGAGTATCGAAGAGGAACTCTAGGTAGAATAAATAAGGTAAAGTAGTTATGAAAAGGGTTGAGAAAATAAGCTATGGGTTAGTTAGAACGGGGAGGGAGAAAAAAAAAACAATGTGAATTAAGGAGGGAAGGGAGGGGTCATGTAACTACTGAAGTGTGACAGGGTTTCACGGCAGAATTGTGATATATAGAAAATAGAGTTATAATCTCCAAAGGTAAAAGGGAGGAAAAAAGGTGAATAATAGAAGATTACGGGTAGAAAACACAGGCACACAGATGAGTTTCTGATGAAAATCCAATATGGCGTCAGAAGACGCTATCCTTGTAACGGTCCATCCGAAGCTTTTATTAATACAAAAAAAGCGCTGCATCTTGCTGGAAAAGTAAAACAGTGATCCACAATCAATCCATAGGTACTCGATGTAGCATTCCTGGAGGGGGGTGGTGGCCTCTTGAAGGTCTACGATGGACGGTAACCTCTTCTTCGTTCGCTGCTTAATGAAGGCATGGGAGGGATAAAGAAACAGGTTTTAGGTATGAAATTAAAATAGCATAGAATTGACTGGAAAGAACTGAGACTGAGTAGAATGAGAATGTGGGAGGAAAAGTAAAAAAAGGTTACAAAAATGTAGATGCGGTAAAAAAAATAAAAAAAATTAAGTAGGTGGAACGTAAGTGCAAGGCTAATCTTAGTACAGTAGAAAAACAAAAAGTAAACGTACAGGGGAAGAAAAATAGAGGAAGAACAAGACAAAATTAAAAAAGAAACAAAAATTAAGCATTAATATGACTTGTAATTGGTGCCCAACGACCAAATAATACCATACAACACAGAATCAACACAAGGCAATTTTGGAGGGAGGGAGGGTGTATGAGGGTGGGACCAGAATAATCATAAGGCTGAAACCATTTCCTGTTTCAGCTAATCTTCTCAAAAACAGGAACGGGGCCAGGTTATGCCGCCTAGCACTCGGCTAAAAAAAATAATATTATGATTATTCCAGTAACATGGGGGGGGGGGGTCGGGGGCACAAAAGGGGGACCGAAGAAAGAAAAATTAATGTAATAGACCAATTGCATGTTTGAAATGTACGTACACTAGGTTTCATTGTTGAGGTGGTAGGTATACTCAGAATCAAAATAATTGTGATCCCAGTAGAAGTTTACTTAAATTGATGAAACGTAACCAAATCCAAAAAAAAATTGGATTCTATCCAAATTCTATCCAAAAAAAATTGGTAGGCAACTAGCGGCAAAACTACAAATAAGTGAGATAATTACGTAAGAAATGAGTTTTTGTCGAATCTCGTGTGTCGTTGATCATAGGGCGAGATTCCGAAACAGATGTCACTGTAGATAAGGGTAGACATTGCTTATCACTAGTATTTTGACGGAATCGGTCATTAGAATGCCGTTTGTATAATTTATAGAGTAAAAGAATTCCAATAGATAATAAAGATATCTCGAGCACGTGGACAACAACCCAGGCGGTGTCACGGAATGAGAAGGTTTCTTCCGCTCTCACTGTTAAAAAACAGGAGCAAAAAGCCAGAAGTATCTAAAAAAAACAAATGTCTAAATAAGCATGAAAACTGATATTTTGTATCGCTTAGTGGCTAAATCTAGTACCTCCTAAATCTTCAGGGCTAAATCAAAAGCAGAAATTCTAGGGTAAAATATGCATCTTTCAAGACTGCTATTATCCAAAAATAGCTGGGCGAAACGTGCCCACTCAAATAAGGTATCGTAAAAAAAGGGTATTGCAACACTTCAACACAAAGGAGAATTACTCCACAAAACTCAAATATTTCTCTTGTCCGAAAAATGGACACATCACGGAAAATAAACTTCACAAAATTCCCTTCTTCCCTTTTTGTGTTGAAAAAAAAAAACACTAACTTGACTCATTTAACATAAGGTGGAATTTGACTTCAGACACCAAGGACAGATAAACTAAAACGTCAATAACCTGACAAATCAATCTGTCACGACACAAACAACACTGTATGGTCCTGTAAAACAAAATCATCCCGGGAACACTATGATAAAACAGGAACCAAACAACAGAAGCAAATTCCGATTCAAACAACTGTGAGTCATAGGTCCAAACAAACATAGACACAAAATAATGCATATAACGATTCTGCTTATACATAAAGAAAGAGAGAAAAAAAAACTTAAGATTCCCTGGGTTGTATAGAACGGACTTGACGTCTCAAATTACATATCAAGAAACACTGAATGAGCGTTGCCAAACTCAAAATTACGACTAATATTGGGATCACAATAAAATAAGTAGTATGTAAGTTATTAAATCGCTTAACAACAAACTCAGTATGGTTAATTTTCAATTTCTGTAATTCCATATCTAACTCAGTAAGAGTTTTGATAGACGCAGAAAAATTTAGATGAGGGAGAGAAAAATTTAAATCAATGTTCATATATTCATGTTCCATATTTATCGTTTTCCGAGTGGGTAAAACCATATTTTGAATAAGCACTGTTTCAAAATTGTCATATACTATAAATTGAGTCAGGTTAATTCCATATTTAATAGGGGTAGTATGTAAAATATTATGGGAAGTTCTAGAAGTTATATGACCTGGTACTAACGAAGAAAAAAGTAAGCCAGCTGGCGTATATAAATGAACAAATTTTGCATCAGAAGGGACAATTTCTAGGTTGCAAAAGGTTAAATTCTGATTAAAATATATGTCCGTAAGACATTTTGATCGATTATTGGCGCTTAAACCTGAGGTTTCGCAAAAGTATAAAAATTTCTTCCAAACACACTGTTGATTGTCAATTTCTACAAAATGATTATCTGACAAGTAGGCCTCTTTAGGCAACGAATACCTGACAATCTTGTTTGTCATTAAAATACCTAGGTTGTGAATCATAAAACGCTGGGAAATTTTATCAGGAGTAACTACTGGTGTCTTTAACATTAGATCAATGTTTCAGGAATCAAAATTGAAGTTTATAAGAAAAACAGAAGATACCGTATAGAATAGACCAATATCGTGTGGGAAAAGAGTATCCTTTAGAATAGCATGGCTCTTAACTAGAGAAAGTATCTGAACAGAATTTAAAATACGATAGGTTAGTTGATTTTGTAGAATATCAGTTAACATCTCGGCAACCTTACGTCGGGATTCATAATAATTTTGCATAATCCACAATCGTCTTTCATGGGTAATCACATCGCAAAGAAGGTTCGAAGTCTCGTTTTGAATTTGGAGTACGGCGTGCTTAACAGCCAGAACCACGCCACGTACTATTTTCACTTCATTATTAAATGCTTTCTTAATGTTCTGAAGTTCGGATTTCAAATAATCATCGTGGTCTTGTAAAATACTAAGGGATTGCTTTATTCGTTGAGTCTCAACAAAATTGTAGGAAGAAAATCCAAATGAGGATATTCCTAAGAGCCATGAAACTATGGAACGAGTAGGACGGTGTTGATGCATACAGTGTAAAGAACTATTCGAATACTGAAATGCACATGGTATAACAGCTTGTAACTTAGCATAAAATTCTCGTTCCATTGTAACTACATCATTAAAAGGATTTACTTTGTTCTCACACGAGGTAATGTTTAAATTTGAAAGATGAAGGTCCAAATGTATACGTAAAGTAGTATAGACAGTGTCCGTTGTGTGCACAGCGTATCCTGCATGTGAAATGGCGATTCCTAATTTTTCCAAGGTAGCTTGCTTGCGGTAGTCTATATCCCACTCAGAAGAAATACAGATAACTTGTAGAGGAAAGAAAACTAATACCCAATACATCTGAAATGAGAGAAAAGGAAAACTCATTTCAGAACCACTGTATTGAATAGATTATACTTGTTACTATTATTGTTAACCCATTTATCAACCTTTACTATAAGTCAAAACTTCTCTATTTCCAGGTACGTCATCTCAAATTATTGTCAGTGAAAAAAAAATAAGAAAAGACAAGGGAGAAAAAAAAGAATTCTAGAGGGATTTCTTCGGTTGCACGAATGGTGGTGGTAACTTGCATGTTATTTTTTTTCTTTGCTTCTGACACATACAGCAGGACGACTATACATAGTCCGTCCATAGCATACACGTACTAATCTAGATTATAGTTCCCTGGTAGGCCAGTAACAAACTAATCCAATATAATTAAAATATGTGTTCTCTTTCAGGTCTATTGTGGAAAGTATACATGCATCAATCGCTCGTACGTTCGTTGATTTTCTTTGTCAAATTGACAGAACACAACCATGTCCACCAAATCCAAATTCTCTTCTAAAAACTTCCGTATGCAATCCAAAGCAATACGGCATGCTTCTTCCTTGGGAAAAAAGAAAATCCCGGTGGCAATGTTCGGAAAGGCTATGGATCTAAAGCCACTCTTCAATGCGAGACTTAAGGCTTTTTCATAGCACGCTTGTAGTTTCCTTGGGTTCTTGTCTGGTGGAGCGCTGACATGTATGACGTAGGAGGCAGGGAGGTTATAGGCATCAGTGACGCAAACATCTCCAACTTTTAGCTGACTAATCTTCTCGCAGTCCTGAAGTAAGTCTGGTCCAGCAGCCTGGTGGATCGCTCGGTCAACACCTCCACGTGGCTCCAATGACGTGTTCGTACTGTTCACTATACAGTCTCCGGAGAGCGAAGTAATACTTCCAAAATATAGGGCTATTTTCTTGTTGATCTCGTGGTTGGCTGAAAACTTTGGATACATTTTATCTTTTAAGGTTGAGGTGGGGGAAGCCATGTCGTACCAAGTCGGTAGGTCCACCATAGAAACTATATTCCTGATAAACATACAATCAGGGACAGCATCATCTCTGTCTAAATTTGGTTCTTCAACTAAGAATTGGGCGAAATCTCCATTAACAGCTGGTAGCGCGGGATCCTTGGCACCTTCACCTAAGACAGTAGGGGAAGAGGCATCTAGCTTCTGAACATCCTTTTCAGCATCTTTTCCTGGTGGGTAATACTTTTTTAAACGGTCAACAGCGAAAGAATCAATCTTAATTTGCCCATGTCCTGTCCGAAACTTTACATAGTAACTGTTGTCATGTTTGCTTCCTTGAATTATACCTGGACCAAAGTATTTCCCTGAGAAAGCTTTACAGTTACCTTTCTTAACGGTTGAATCAAAAATCCAAACCAGATCGCCTTTCTTAAAAGTTTGCTGTTTCTTCTTTTTGTTGTACGATTTAGCGGAAATCAGAAATCTTTTATACAAGTTATCATGGGCTCTTTCCCGTATATATCTTAAACGTTCTAATCGATCTTGGTTATCTGAAAATTGACACTGTGTGTCCAACATGGCAGAATGTAACAGTTTAGGAGAAAAACCATGGAGGCACTCAAATGGAGAAATCTGCATACTCAAATTACATGTGACGTTATAGGAAAAAACAATCTGTGGTAAAAGTTCAATCCAATTGGACTGGTTATCTTTGTCCAATGCAAGTTTCAGTTGCTGTTCAATATGTCTTATAGCGACTTCCACCTGACCTAAAGAATAGTGTCCTGCCACATCTGCAAAGTGTAATTGGATATCAAAGATATTACACAGTTCCTTGAAGACTTGACTCGTAAAAGCTGAGCCACGGTCGCATGCCAATTCAGAAAAAAGACCATATTTCAAAATAACTTGCTCGTACAAAAATTGAGATACAGAAGCAGCTGATGTATCGGGCAAAGAAGCAGCTATACAGAATCGAGTTCCCTCGTCGACACAAACAACCAAATAACTGTGTTTAAGGATGTTATTGCTCGGGTATTTCCCGGAAAAATCTATATATATCCTATAGAAGGGTGGAACGCTGGGATGGGTCTGTAGATTTCCTAGAGGCTTGCCACTCCTCTTCTTCAACACTTGACAAACAATACATTCCTTGCACTTCCGATAGACAAATTTCTTCATGTCCAAAAAGTATACAGACTTCAACAGCAAATTATACGTTTTGGAGAATCCAGCGTGGTTTGCTGCGAGTTTTTCAGCATGGCACTTCTCAAAAACTCGGTCTCTCAAGGACAGTGGCACAGCGACTAAATGAACTTTCCCAAGAGGCGTGGAATTGACTTTGTATAGGGTAGAGTTCCTCATGGTAAAGTGTGACGCTCTTCGCTCGAAAGCAGGATCCTTGTCAGGAGCATCCTCCAAGTAGGCGATGATCTTGCTGAAGTATTGATCTTCTCGTTGAGCTTTTCTGAGATCAATAACATCGTTATCTTCAATGAAAAATATCCGGGGATCCGCCGCACTTGCGTCCTCATCGGTAATATCACGCTTGTGGTTAACAAAACGGCTGAAAGCATCAGCCTCTACATTGCTGGCTGCGGCGACGTGAGATATAGTAAAATGGTAAGCTTCAATTTCCGTGAGCCAACGAGCTAGTTTTCCAGTTAAGTTCTTGCTATTCTTTAAATATGTTATGGCTTTGGAGTCCATGTGAAGGAAAAAATGTCTTCCCAAAACAAAATAGCGGAAAGAACGCAAGGCATATAGCAGAGCTAGGAGTTCTAGATGGTAAACAGACAGATTCTTCTCAGCAGGCCCCACTGCACGGGATGCGAATGCAATAGGCACCAGTTCAGATTCGGGATCGTCGGATACGGGTTGTTTTGCGACGGCAGCCAAACCTCGGATCGAAGCATCCGTGTATATGTGCAAGTCACGTTCGGGTTTATAGGCCAATAAGGTGGGAGCTTCCAAGATGGCGGTCTTCAGCGCTTCAAAGGAATCCTGCTGGGATTTACCCCAGGTAAAATCAACATCCTTCTTCATCAACTTCTGAAGAGGATCCGCGATAATCGCAAAATCCTTGACATAACGCCGCAAAAAGGAGCAAACTCCAAGAAAACTCTTGACTTGTTTCTTCGTCCGTGGCCTCTTGTAATCTCTAATGGTGTCCAACATCTTATCGGAAACGGACATCCCAAAACTCCCAAGCTTGTGGCCAAGTACGACCAAAGAGTGGTGAGCGATTTTGGTCTTCTCGGGGGACAACTTTAAACCTCTGGAACGAAGTCGTTCAAACAGTATCTTGCATAAGTCGAGCATTTCAGCCACACTACTGGAAACTACATAAAAGTCGTCCACATAATACATGATGTTTGATGAAGGAACTCCAGCAAGCGTTAATTTCACCAACCTATTCAACGCTGCGGCACTGGAAATGTGTCCCATCGGTAAGCAGTTGTATACATAGGACCCGAAGCCTGGAATTGAGAATCCTGTGCACTCCCTACTCTTCTTAGTAAGCTTAATTTGGAAGAACCCGGCTTTCATGTCCGAACTCGTGTAAAAAAGCTTTCCCGCCATGCGTCCTAAGATGTCCTCCATCGGTGGCGTCGGATAATTACAGGGCATCGATTGCAGGTTTAAAAATCTGAGGTCCGAAACGAATCTGAAGTCTCCAGAGCGTTTTCTGACCAAAATAATAGGGTGATTCCATGGGGAAGTCTCTGCCGAAATTACATTCTGACGTAGAAGAAGATCCAACTGTTTTTTGACGACATCTCGAAGGTGGTAAGGTACTGAATACGGAGCCTTGTTCACTGGGGTCTCATCAGATAGCCTAATTTCATGTTCAAAGCCTCTAGCGACGCCCACGTCTGTGTCCGACCAAGAGAAGACATCCGCGAAGGAGCGGATAAGATCGTAAAATTTTTCCTTGTCCTCCGGGGCGAGGTCTTGATTGACGTCCACTCGGGTGGGATCACACATCTTCTGTGATGCGGCTAACTGCTCTGGTGGTGGGGTGTATTCCTCCGTGGTGTTTGCCACAACTTCATCCGAATCAACAGGCACCTCCTCAAAGTCCTCTGCCAGACCAAGAACTGTTCCCATGCGTAACTTCACTGGAGTGGTGGTGGGGTTGGTCACATAAACGACTGGTGTCTCACCATTTACCAGAACTCGTGGGATAAAAATTCCCAATAACTCTTCAATTCGCTGAGACGGGGACAACAACAACTTTCTTCCGGTAATATCAAGCGAATTTCGGAGACGGACCAAAGTATGTGACCGCGGTGGCAACACAGTATTTTCAAAAACTCGAAAAACAGGAGTAGAACAGCTAGCAACTTTACTTGTAAGGACTTTGGATAAATGCACCTCTAAATTTCGCCTCGGCAATGAACGAGACGGTAAACGACCAAAGTAAGAAAGAGTAAAGGTATTTTTATCGTAATCAATTAAGGCTCTATGAATATTCAAAAAGTCAGCTCCAAGCAAGGGACCATAGTCAAAGTGTGGAATAACTCGAAACACGTGAGAGAAACGTCTCCCATTAATATCAAACTGGAGAATCGCCAACTCAGAAACCTGTATAAACTTGCCAGTAACACCTCGTAAACGAGTATTGATGCGATATCTCCTAGCACTTTCTGGTACTAAATTCGAACCGACGCAACTGACCTGGCTGCCACTGTCGAGCATAAATTCAGTCTGGACTCCTCCCATAATAACACTGATATGAGGCAACTCATTCTGGGTGAAAAGAGGGACCGTAATTCGGAGAGAATGGGTAGCAGTGGTCCAATTTGCTACCCTAGCAGTTAGTTTAAAGTCGCCCTGCAATATCTAGCGATATGATTAGGGCCTTTGCATCGAAAACAGATAATAGGTCCCTTTTTTGAGGAGTTGTTGTTTTGGGACGACCCTGTATTTCATTCGGACCGGTTAGGATCGGTTTGGGGCACATGAAAACTATTGGCACCATTATCATTGTTTTGTTGCCTGTTATTACGTGGAAAGTTTCGTCTATTGTTATTTCTTCTATTGCGTGAGCCATTGTCATTGTTTTTGTTTTTACTGCCATCAGAAAAAGCGGATATTTGCAACGTTAACTTAGATAATTGTTGCTGTAATTCAAGCAAACGGCCATTGACGTCATTACTCTGCTGCGTTTGCTCTCGTGGCGAGTCAGCAGCTCTAACAGCTGTTTCCTGTCTATATGCTGCGTCAGCAGCTGTTACATAAGGAAGGCTGTCTGCCGGCTTATTGCTGACCAAGGCAGACTGCAAAAGCACTGAGTTCTTTTTAATGAACTGATCCAATTCCTTCCTCTTTGTCAGCAATCGTGCTTTTTCCTCTAATATTAACTCATCGACGAGTGCAGCGAGATTTTCATATTCTTTTTTAATAACAGCACGAAAATATTCAGGTTGAAGACCTTCGATAATGTACTGTATTTGTGCTTTTTCTGAGGCTGTAGGATCTGATCTAAGAATGAGATCCTGTTTTGAGTAAACGTAGTCCATCACGCTCTCATCCGTACCTTGCTCTCGAGCCCTCATCTGCGCAACAGTAAAATGGGGAAGCGCATGATCTTTAAAGGTTTGACGGATTCGTTCTTTAAACTGGTCATAATTCCACTGCGCAAATTCGGGTTTCGATTCAATTGCTGAATACCAATTTTCAGCACCTCCTTTCAGTAATGATCCTAAAATTAACTTCTTACGGGCTCCTGTCCAGCCGTTGACTTCGGCCACAGTTTCGTATTTCCTCAAAAATCTGTCCACATCCTCCCCGAAACGAGCATAAAACGGCTCAGGTCTAATATTCGAATTCATATATTGAACGGGACCTTCGCCTCCTGCATTATTCGCTGCAGATGCCATATCTGATACTGTAGGACTTAAAGAAATGGAAGAGGACCCAGAAATCTCTGAGAAGGTATCGGATAAACGTAACTGCCTACGTAAGTTATACAAATATTGGCGCGTAACCTTAGCGGACTTAGGGGAAGAACACGCGGCAGGCTCAAAATATACAGTATCGCTGTGGTCTAAAATTTCCTCTGTAGGGACACCTAATTCCTCATGTAAGTAACGCAACATAGACAAAAATCTCTAAGAATTTGGGCACACAACTACACATCACATTAATACTATAACTCAATAATTAACTTAAAAATAATAAAATAATACCGAGAATACGCTAATATACACAAAAAATAAGAAACGCACTATACTTCGGAGAGAGTTAGGAAAAAAAGACATCTCGCCAGGACCCAAGTGTCATGCAAAAAATAAGAGGATACATAGGTGAGCTATTTTCCAATTGAGGAGAACCTCTCGGACTCTAGCGCCACTACGCCCCTAAACGAGGAAGTCAGATCGGTCAGAAGTTCCATCTGAACGCAATGACCTCCGTGTGCGGACTCGACCAAAAGGCCTCGACGCTAAAGTAGTACTTTTTGCTCGAAAGTAAGACGCACACCAAAAGAGCATTCACAATAGGGTGAAACCCTCCTCGTACAGTGCTACGCCCTTAGCAAGGTTCTGCTCGGGGTACGTCCATACCTCCGCAATAAACCTCGCACAGACTCGGCAAAAATGCCTCACTGCAAAAGTAGTGAAATGCGAAAGACCCAATAGACAAGAGAGCTTATTGGCCTCCACTCTGGTGAAACCATCCGTCTGTTGCGGAGATACGCCCAATAACTGGTCTCGATCGGGGTGCGTGTGCTACACTCCCGCAAGAAAACCAGTCTAGACTCGGCACTAAAATGCCTGCTCCAACAACAGCTATTGGCCAGAAAAGAAAACAAGAAAAATATGCACTACTAGAAGATTGACCTAAAAACATGCAGAGATAGAACTGACAGGGTAAAAACAATTCTCCACCAAGTAGGACACTAGCAGGGATAAAAAGAAAGAGTAAAAAGCCACATCTCCACCATATAAAGGGTGTGTGGGGGAGGAAAAACGAAAGGAAACTCCACCTACACACAAGCCGTCAGAAGAACTAAAGTGGGGAATTTAGCTCAGTTCACAGGCACTGGATTCGGACGGCTGTCCTTTAAAGTAAAAGATCATTGGGATATTAGAGTTAATAACGAAGAAATTCTATGAAAGAAGAGAGACAGGGTTAGGGTTAGGTTTATCGGTTAGGGAAGGTGTACCTTCATGACGTCCGGGCGTGCGTTGTTCCCTCTCTGGTCTCCTGGTATCTTGCTATGGATCTGGTCCTGGACTATTGGCGGGATATCGCGGGCATCCGCCAGTTCGTAGGAGAAGAGTCCGAGATTAGCTTCCACTCCGCACCGTTACTCCCGGCTTCAAATCTATATCGCTACTCCTCGAGACGGAAGTAACCGGGGCTATTTAAGGAGGGCCCCCAGGCTCGGTGACTATTCTGGTTGATATCGAAAGCGAGTCCCAGACGTCATAGGAGGTGTGGTTGTAGGTGTTGGGAGGAGTCAGGAAGGTGTCTCTCGTAACTTTATTACAATAAATACATAACATTCATAAATTGCTGATGTAGCAAAACAACAACCAGTTGACTGTTGGCAGTTCAGGACGCAAGCACTCTACACACAAACTCCACAAAACACAAATAAAATTAATAGAAACCTGTCACCAACATCATTGTCTGCATAACTCAATGCATTATTAATAACAGTCTTTGTGAATCGAAGCAAAGACACATTGATTCCTTTACACTTGTTCCAGATAAGGAGAATGAGTTTGTGTATCTTGTTTCACAATTTTTCGCCTCCAGCTAAAATTAACTCAGCCAGAATTTCATCTATACCCGGAGATTTTTGTTTCTTTAATTTCTTTATAGCGGCTTCCACTTCTATTCGATTGGGTTCTGGAATGTACGGTTCTGCGGTGTGTATCTGCTTTTCTCCACGCACATTAGTTTTTGTCTGCGTGTTCAGCAAATCGTCAAAGAAATCTTTCTATCTATTTAAGAGGCTATCCGTATCAGTGAGAACTGTCCCGTCAGATTTCTTTAATATATAAGCACGAGATTGATAGCCTTTCTTAAATTCGCTGATCCCCTTATACATGTCCCGAATATTTTTATTTTTACTATTATCTTCAAGTTCCTTAATTTTAGCTTTCAAAAATCCCGTTTCTTTGTTCTAAAAGTTTTGGAAGTTTCCCGCCTGATATCTGCGAAATTTTGTGTAGTTATTTCATTAGGATTTTGAAGCCACCGTAATCTTGCCTGTTTTCTCTTCTCTGCTAGTTTAATGCATTCTTGGTCGAACCATGGTTTGTTCCTACGTATTTCCGCGTGTCACAATTTTTCTATTGCTTAACTTTTAATGCTATCTCTAATTTCAATCCAAGTATCCTCAACACTAGTGCACTCCGAGTCTTCTAAAACCGAGAATCTATTCGAAACTTCAATCTGGTATTCCTCTCTTACCTGGTTCTCTTATAATTTCTTTAAATTAAGTCTCTCCGTTTTCGGACATTGAGTATTACCTTTATTCAACGATAATCTCTCCCGTATTATCGCTGCTACCAGGTAGTGATCAGTGTCACAATCAGCCCCTCTAAACGACCGGACGTCAATTATGCTAGATTGTCTTCTTCTATCTACTAACACGTGATCAATTTGATTATGTGTTTTTCCGTCTGCTGATGTCCAAGTGTATTTATGAACGTCGCGATGTGGGAATTTTGTACTCTTCGCGATTAGGTTTTTGGATGTTGCAAAGTTCACGAGTCTAACACCGTTGTCATTACTTTCCTTAGGCAAACTTTCGTTCCCTATAATCGGTTTGAAAATATCCTCTCGTCCTACCTTCGCATTGAAATCTCCTAATAGAATCTTCATATGGTATCGCGGGAGTTTGTCAAATATCTGTTCTACTTCTTCGTAAAAACTGTCTTTTATATCGTCACCCTTATCTTCAGTTGGAGCATGTACATTTAAAGCAATAATGTCACACCACCGTCCCTTAAGAGTAATAAAATAAAGTCTGTCAGTAACAAATTCAACCCGTTTAATTTCTGGTAATATTCGTTTGTGAACGAAAAACCCTGTTCCTAACTGGTGATTTTTATTTCCTTCCCCGTAAAAGAACGTAAAATTTCCGGAATTCTCAGATCAATTTCCTTCCCACCTAACTTCCTGAACTCCTACTAAGTCCATCCTGTATTTCTCTAACTCACTCGTTACAGATTTTAACGCGCCTGCCCTATAAAGACTTCTAATATTCCATGTTCCAAATCTCATGTCCATTTTCTTTTGATGATGTCGTGCCAAGTTATCAGCCCTTGTCCGAGGCTTTTGTGAATGTTTCTGAACAAGTACCTTTTTTTTTTACAGGATGAGGGTGTTAGCCTTACCCAAACCTCCAAGCTGGAGGACCACTCCTAGTCGTCTGTCCGCGACTGCATTTAGAGGCCTTCTCCTCGATCCGCAACCTGAGGACGCGCCATGCCGTGGTGACAGGAAACCACGTTAAAAGTTTAAAACATCAAAATCAAAAACTCGTTTTAATGCCACCGCCCAAATTCCTCCCACTCATAGAAGTACACAAAATCGTCGATAGATGGTATCCTAAGCAAGGATGAGTTGACCGGTACGTGGTGTATTCGATGCAATCTGCATCTGAGGCCACCGTCACACATCGGCTCGTAGATTCACGAATAAGAAGTATGTCGCGGATAGTAGATTCGTATATATTTCTCCACAATGATTAATGATTTAATTATATATTCTGTAGAGATATTTGACATTTGACAGTTCTTAATGCTACATTTAATAAAAAGTTTGTGATATGTTGTACACTGAGAAAAAAATGTAGGTTGCGTACTTAAAAAGATAGGTTACATGCGTAATTCCTGTAGTTTTTGGACTTAACGTACAGCACGCGTATAAATGAAAACGCATGTTTTATAATACTTTCTGTATAAGTGTTCCATCTGTACATACTTACCGTATGAAACAATGTAGACGGTCAGGATCTTACATACAAATGGACGTATATAACATATAGCTGACGAAGGTAACATAAGTATATGCATGCGATATACGGAAAACTGTTAGATGTCAGACATCCTGCAACGGCATGATGTGACACCTAAGTACAGTGCCTATGTAGCATACGGATAACGTATGCTCAGTACTGATGTCTATAGTAAGCAAGAGGATACCGTATATTTGTAAAACATACGGCTGCTTGGAGAACGGATTTTTCTCTATGTAGTTACATCTACCCGCGGTTGACAGTTTGGATAGTTGATGCTTTCTTCTCGAGCATATTAATGAACCACGTTGTAGATGTAAATGTCACAGACACGTAAGGAAAAACATGATGGTATAAGCAACTATTAATTACGAAGCGTACGGACGTCTTACAAGGAAAGAGAACATGACGTATAATGATTGATTTCCGCTTTTTCACTTGTGAAATGCTAATTTGATAAATATAATATAAATTGTCTTTAGAAATGAAATATGCTAATCACACACGTATAAAAAGTTAATATATTTTTGTTTAATTTATATGCATGAAAACTCACATCGTATACTTCGCAGCATGGCAGCGGATGTTTGTTGATCGATAGAAGGGGAAACTAAGTTAAAAATAAGGTTCTGGAATTTTCGAGGTTGTTCTCAAGGTTATTAGAGTTATATAAATGCCATGCTAATTGCATGATCTGTACACGTACGAACAAGAACCTATCAAACTCCAGTATATTGCTGGAACAAGAAAATCGACTGGTAGAAGACACTCGAAGATGAAATTATTAGTAAGTACTAACTTTGTAGTTTTATTGTTTTATACTTCTTCATTTTTATATGGCAAGTGACATTATAAACGAAATACATGTAAAACACAAGTAATTGTCTGGAGTATAAGGGGACAGAAGTGTTTGTTTTTACCGGGAATTGAATGCGAGTTTTCCGACATCAAAAATCATATTACTCGGTGTTATTATATATAATTATAAATTAACTAAGGTAAAGTGTAATGTAACATGGAGGCTACAAGGAATCAACATTGTTCACTGCACCGGGAATCGAAGTGAGACTCTTAACCGGTGAACAACGTGAGACTCTTACGTTAATTCTTTTTTGCTCGTACTGTGCACTTTTCACTTATAAATGGCATAAATTTTACTGTGGAAGAACAAACTTATATTGAACCGGGAGTCAGCAGACTCACCAGGAATAGAACCAGGGCTCTCCCACGTGGAAAAACTACGCCAAGCCTTTTACTTAGGATGTTTTTTGTTTATATGTAGCTGAAAGGTGTGTAAGACGTATAGCAGGTACTCATAAAGTGTATGTTACGAACAAACTTATATTGGACAGGGAGCCATGACACTAAAGGGATTTTCCACCCGGAGAACTGTACGCTAAACATTTTTGCTGGCAGTGCGTACTTTTCACTTATATGCAACTATAAATGGTATAAACTTTACTCTGTAAGAACAAATTGATATTGAACAGGAAATCAGCAGAATCTGCACCGGCAATCGAATCTATGTCTCTCATATGCAAAGCTAATGCGTTACACATATGGTTGGGTACGTTAGTGTTAGTTTGAATACTATGTTTTATACTTTTGTTATTTCGAAAGTCTTAACACGGTAAGTAACTAATTGCATTTATTTCTTATTAGGTGGTAAAGCAAATAGAAACTGCTAGGAGCGAGAAAAAACAGCGAAAGACTTGAATTTCAATTGTATAATTAATTAAACAAGAGATAAATTAACATTCGGTAAGTATTATTATTATTATTATTATTATTATTATTATTATTATTATTATTATTATTATTATTGTAAACTTTTGTATTCGGTTTCATATACGCTAGTTTAACAACGAGATTATATGGGAACAAAATATTTTACGTTACCGCAGATCAAACTCAAGGGTTTCCATGCCGAAATCTAATTCAATAAACTTAGACCCGAGATTGTTTGAACATATCCGGGACGAAATGTAGTAGTAGTGATTAAAACGAAAGTTCAAAGAGAAACGTTCAGTTATATATTGTAATTGAAAATCGTAATACAGAAAATAACTAATTTTCGAATTATTTGATTGTTCTTTTCTAGGTCGTGAAGCAAATAAGAACTGTTATAATCAATAGAAACAATGGAAATAAAGCTGATTTCAGTGAATTGTTTGCTGTTGAAACATAGCGATGTTTTTTTTAGCGTAAATTAGTTATAAGTTGGTTTTAAAACATGGATTCAGTGAAACCTTTTGATCTTAGTACAAGAGGTGAAAGCGATTTCACAGGGTTGTCATCTTTGCTGGGGAAAGACTTTTCAGCATTGCCAGAAGTGTTCCCACAATTTCCGCCGATGGAATTGAAAGTTACTCCGTCACATGATGTATTGTGCGCGGATCATGAAATAGAATATCCCTTTACATCTTCACCAATAGTGAGCAATTCCCCGGTGGAGAATTTGGAGTTGGAAGAATTTTTGAAGTTGCCATGTGAATGTACTGTAGAACGAACATCATTGGATTGTATAAAATAGTGTATAATATACTGGAAACCAGACGGTAAATGTGTATGTGTTGCCTGCGCCTTTATTGAATGTGGACAGTTAAAGCATGATTTGTTATGTTGGATACGGAATCGCATGAAAGGAAATATATAGATGTTGTAACACAAGTTAAGGTTCGTAAATAATTATTATCAATTCAAAGGGGGAAAAATGACATCTGTTTGTGACTACGTGGAACTTTACTGAACTTTTCCGAGATCTTGTGTAGGACTGCGCGTCTAGAAGGATGGTTTACAATGTTCATTTCTTCCATATTTCTTGGACTCTCCAAGCATAATGAAGCCTAATCTAGATATAAATACAGAGTGGGACATAATTCCCTTACCGCCCCTTGTAAAATCCGTGTTCGTTGAAAATAGTGAACATCAACCATGTTCTAACATAGTAGGCCAAGGGAGAAGTTGGATTGTGATGATGACCAAGATGGCGGCCACCTTGAAAGCCGACATCTTGAATTCACGTCAATATTTTTAAATAGGAACATGGTCACGCGGCACATCACTTTGGCTAGAACTTAAAGGCAAACAGAATGGTGAAATCGGTTTCTTGATATCTTAATTTGTTTAAAAGTTACAGGCATTTCAAATTGCTAATTTTACTGTACTGTTTCTGTTGTTGCAGGTGAATAATTATGCCGCTAATGACAGCAGAGAGGAAGGACTTGATAAGGGAATGGGGAGGAAGGAGTGCAAAGCTGTAGCAGCTGAATTCAATGAAAGGTTGAGCTCCTCCGTGGCTAAGCGGTTAGCGTACGCGCCTTTGGCGCAGGAGACCCGGGTTCTATTCCCGGCGTGAGCTCATGTGGTTCGGATTCCACGTTAATCGGTAGGTCCACGTCTCATATAGCCTCGCTGCTGAACGGGACGACAAACTCAAAATCAACTCAACTCAATGAAAGGCACCCAGATCAGCATTCTGTGTCCCATGTTAGTGTCGCTCAACTCTTCCAGAAGTTCATGGATACTGGTTCCGTAGCAGACAAACCCAGGTGTGGAAGACCCACGACCGAAACAGATGAAGCCACATCAGTAGCAGTGCTGACATCATTTGCTACATCACCACACCACAGTACCATCCGTCTGCCCATGGAATGTGGTGTCTGCCGTACATCCATCAGACGTATCCTTCACAAAAGCAAGTAGCATCCGTACAAATTGCAACTTCAACATCATCCACCTGAAGATAATCCTGATCGTTATGTGGAATTTTGCGACTGGGCCCTTACACAGTTGGAAACGGATCTCACATTCCACACACAAATTTAATTTTCCGATGAGGCCAATTTTTGTCACCGGGAAAGTGAATAAGCAATACTGTCGCTATGGGTTCCCGACAAATCCTAAGTGGGTTTAAACTTGCAAAATGGCAGGCACAGGCAAATTAATGGTGTGGTGTGGTCTATGGGGCACCAAATTAATTGGTCCATTCATCATTCCTGGTACCCTCACTGCTGAACGGTATTTGGATATGTTGCTGGATTTCAACCCCCCTTCCATATTGTCCGAGGACGGCACATTTTCACTCTTTTCCCAGCAATATATTGCCCCTACGCATTACGGATAACAGGTTCGTACCTATCTGGATGAACAATTTCCTGGACTCTGTCTTGGGCGCCGTGGTCCCATTGAATGGCCAGCAAGATCACCAAAGCTGACGCCCTTGGATATTTATCTATGGGGCCATCTGAAGGTAAAGTTGTACGCCGAAAAGATCCGGGATCTTGAGCATTTGGAAGAATGCATATCTGCAGCCTTTGCCGATATTTGACCAGAAACTCTTTTGTGGGTAATGGACATTTGGGTTGAAAAATTTGCCTTGTGCATAACTCGGGATGGGAGCCACGTAGAGCACATGCTTCACCATGTGTGACAGGTAAAATTAGCAATTTGAAATGCGTGTAACTTTTGAACTAATTAGGATATCAACAAACCAATTTCACCATTCTGTTTGTCTTTAAATTCTTGCCTAAAATAATGTGCCACATGACCATGTTCCTATTTAAAAATCTTCACGTGAATTCAAGATGGTCGCCATCTTGGTCAACATCACAATCCGACTTCTTCTTCGGCCTACTATATTACTACATGGTTGTTGTTCACTATTTTCCATGAATACGGATTTTCCAAGGGGTGGTAA